>NC_141875.1:479436203-479739233 GCF_056163025.1 Triticum urartu | reverse complement strand
CTGCTGCTGTGAGCCGCCAAGCGCCACGGCCTCACCTGCGAGTCGCCGCTCCCGCTGTCGTGATGAGCTGCCGCTGACCGAGGGCCCCGACTGCGCCTGTGAGCTGCTGTCCATCTCAACTACGGTGGTGAACCGCCATGCTTGTCCAGAAACCAAAGCTGGTCATCGTTCCAACTGCAAGTTGATCAAAGCTAAAAGAAATCAGATCTAGTACTGTCTCCCTCCGATCGGATACGACTTCAAGTGCTTAAAAAGGAAGAAAAAGGGGTTTGGACGGGGCAAAATCCCTCAAGCCCTGGACGTAGAGCCGCCGGACTCCGCCTGTGAACCACCTCGTTTGGGCCGCCTTGAGCCACCACACCGCGCCGCTAGCTCGCCACCACTGCTGGGTCTGCGTCGGTCGCTGCCGGGTCTCCTCCGAGCCGCCACCAGTCGTTGTGCCTGCGCGCCTGGCTAAGAAGGAAAAGACAACAAGGATTTCAGTGGACACATGGATCAAGGAAGTAACCAAGTAATCTGAATATTTCTTCTGTAAATGCCTGTGCAGGCTACTGGTCAAAAGTGGTCTGTCATCGCCATTGTTTTAACACTATACGGACATGAGTTCTACAAACTGACTGCGACCCGGAGAAGAAGACTCGAGCCGGATGCTATTTCGCCAGGGTGTTCTGCTCTGCCTCCTCTATGACCGCAGCGACCGCCGTGGACATCTCACCTTTGCAGCTGTCGTGGTTCACCCGCGCTGAGTAGCCGACCTTCTGTTCCAGGCCTGCTTCAACTGCCTGTCGCGACCCAAACCTCGTTCGGTTTGATGATCCGCCATCACCATGGAGCTGCACTAAGCCGCCCCGTCGAGTCCCCCGCGCCGTGAGCCGCCCCGGCCTACGCTGCTACTCCGGGCTGCCGGCAGCCCGTCTTGGCCTCGTCCTTTGAAAAACATATACTGGAGCTTGTGGAACAGTCAGTGAATCAATACATACACGGGCAAATGGTTTCAGAAAACAAAACGCCTCAGAGTTGCAAAGAAAACTTAGCTCTGTGATGAGTGAAGCTAATTCTCTGAAGGAAGAACTTGAAAAATGCCCGATGAGTCTCAGATTATTCATGCGCACTCGGAAAGCTGCTCGCATAAGACAGGGGAAGGAGAATCATCAGGTTCATGTGTCTTTTCTCTGGCCTTTGTTGTGGCCGCTGCTGTTTCCACATCGATCAAGGCGAATCACATCAACTGCTGGTACTATCTATTCCACGTGAAGACTACAGTCAATGCATCTATCAAGCATTACCTTTGCCCTGTGCTCTTGAGCTGCCACTGTTTCAACCGAACCGGCCGCGCTGGCTTATAACTGTCAAAATACGCTGACCCGCGATAAGTCGCTGGCTTTTGTTGAACCGCTGCCTCTGATACATGTTACCGCGGCCCTGAGTCGGCTGTCTCCGTTGTCACAGCTTCGTCATTGCTATTAATTGAAAGAAAGGGATAAGAAGAGACTGGCTGAAAGACAAGTCAAAGTTGCCAGATGTTTAATGACCTAGAAAATGACCCGGAGGGTCTCTGCCTGAATCGCCGGGATTATATTGAGTAGCCGGCCTGCCTGAACAACCTCTGTCGCGATAAACGGATCATCCGTCGTTCAAACAAATCAGGTGATATCCATCCAAATTTGTTTTATTAGCACATGTTGTTTTTGTCAAAGAACAAGTTTATCTTTGCCTTGGTCTGCAATATTGTTTATGCAGGGCAATTATTTATGACAAAAAGTGATATTATACCGAGGAGATGGAGGCACGCCAACACCTTTTGACACAGGTGGTCGTCGTTACTCAATGGACTCCCGCACCGGCTTACAACGTCGTGGCTGTCTCTCGCGACCACGCCGGCTTACAACGTCGTGGCCGTCTCTTGCGACCACGCCGGCTTACAACGGCGTGGCCGTCTCTCGCGACCACGCTGGCTTACAACAAGGAGGACAACTTGCCTGTCCGCACCGGTTTACAATGCCACGACCGGTTCATCTGTCTGTGCCGCCTCAGATCTTGCGGTCGTCTTCACCGTCCGTCTCTCGCGGCCTGGTCTACAACAACACACCGGGCCGCACCTGTCTGCATGAGCTGTTTATTGAGTATGAGCAAGTCATTACTTGGGAAGCCCGGTTTTCTTCCAATAAATTGGAGGCAAATTATCATGTATTATCAGCCGCCATCTGCACTGGATGGCTCAATGGGCAGGCACATAAGTCGCCGCCACTACGGTTCGGTTAACTTCAAAACAGCCAGTTGGAAGGAACCATTGGCCGAGTTGCTGACACGGCTCATACGGGATTCATTTATAACCTGCCGCAGTCGCCTCAAACTTCTGTGGATTCACATCGCGTTATCAACGCCAATGATATACGCCTTCTGCTATGGTCAAATATGGAGAATCTCAAGCCAACTCTTCGAGTCATCTTGAGACTCGGGGGCTACAATGGTATGGCTCGGCAAAATTAACTGGTTTCAATGAATTCAAGAACCCCGGGTTATTGAAGGGAAGATAACTCGGCCCCGGAGGCTATTCTTTATTGGCGAATATTTAAAGGCCGTCAGAAAAATTTCCGGCTCAAAATGAAGATTCCGGTTTAAAATATAGCTCAAGAGACATCTCTCTCCCGTAAAGTTTTGAAGCTATCAAATCCGGTTCAAAATCCGGCTCAAGGTAAATTTGTCTCTTACAAAGTTTTGAAGCTTTAAAATCCGGTTTAAAGTTCCGGTTCAAAAAGATTTAATCTCTCGCAAGTTCGAGTTCTCAGAAAAATTAAAGGTTGCCAAAAGAACTTGCTGCCATGATGCGCGGTTCAAACTTGGATATCCTGCTTTACGGCTTATCTTATTATGATCACTTGGGGGCTTCCTGCTCATCGAGCATAGCTAGCAGTACCCTCTTGATCGGCGCAATGCCAAAATTTATATGGTCACTTGGGGGCTTCCTGTTCAAACATAGGTCGTATTCGAACTAAAGAGAACATAGCTGTCGAAACCCTTTTAATTGGCAAACTGCCGAACCTACTTGGGGGCTTCTTGATCGTATCCGAATCATAGCTCAACCCCTTTGGGAATCGACGTGGATCGTATTCGAATCAGCGTCGCTAAACAACTCTTAATGGTCACTTGGGGGCTTCCTGTTCAAACATAGATTGTATTCGAACCAAAGAGAACATAGCTGTCGATACCCACTTGATCGGCATCGCCAAAGCCACTGGGGGCTATATGATCGTATTCGAATCTTAGCTTAACCCCTTTGGAACGGTTTACTGTTCGTATCCGAATCAGAAGCCTCAAAAAGTTTTATTCTGTCTCTGGTAAAGTTTATTGCAGCCACAATTACTTAACTTGAGACCTTTTTGGGATTATATCTCAAATATATATAAGTGTTTTATGCTTAACCCGGCTTGACTTTTGACTATAAGTCGCCAGTTTATGACAATCATCATCTATATGGAAGCATTGGCTTCTAAGGATTGGGTTATCACCCTTACTGCACAGGTTATGTAAGCTGGCAGTACAAATTCAATATCACAGTGGTTATATGTGAGATATTATGACCCGCCATGGTTTTGACGCTAAGTCGCTAGGGCATATGTTGTTTAAACTCTCTGCAGGATTTGCAAAAATGTGACATATAAATGATTAAGTTCAAGCTCATTACCAAAGTTGATGCTTCAAAATGATTATCCGTTCTAAATTTTTCTCAAAAGGCTATAAGCCGCCGGGTTATAAAAATTCCAGTCTACAATGAAGGCGTATTGAATCGCCATTGGCCAAAAGCCGCCGGGTATTTAAACTTCGGATTTACTTGTCAACAGATAAGGTATTTGAAATCTTTAAATAGCCAAACATGGCTGGATTTTCATGATGATATTGAATGATTGAGGTTTTCATACCGGATTATATTATTCAAATCTTGAATAGCCAACATGGCTGGATTTCTATTATGATTATCAATAACCAGTATTATGATTGAGGTTTTCAAAGTCGCTTTAGCGCAACAGCTATTATCTTTATCAATGGGCATGATTTATTTTACAATGGAGGAAATAGTCCCGAGTCACTGCAGGCTTACGGCCCGGCACTTGGGGGCTACATTATTCAAGTTGAGGTTACATCAAATATGCAAGTCTCATGTCGCTGCAAGCATGCACCATGACACTTGGGGGCTAATGCAAAGTCATTTTTATTGGCCTTATTGAAGACCCGACTCATCCCATTGTAATGAGCCGGCCCTTGGGGGCTACCAATTGCTCCTGTTAAAATTCAAAATACACAAGCCTTATTCCATTATATATTGAAGGATCCACTCCTTAGTTGGTAAAGCATAAAGCTCTTAACCTTGTGGACGTGGGTTCAAGCCCAGGATGGGGGTAACATCATATGATATTATTTTTAATGAAAAGTCCCAGCTCAGTATTATCTTACTAAGCCGGCCCTTGGGGGCTACACGTTACTGCTCAAATTAACATCATCATATTTACAAAGTCCCTGCTCATTATTACATAATGATCCGACACTTGGGGGCTAATGCATATTGCTCTTTGCTGATGACAATTCTAGGATGACCCGGCTACACTACTATGACTATAGCCGACTCATGGGGGCTACACAGCTGGATTTTATTTAAAGCCATGGTGATAAGTCCCGGCTTATTCATGCTGATTAAACCGGACCTTGGGGGCTACATGTAATATGGATATAAGGGAGAAATATGTTCAAATTCTCAGTTTTGAGCAGATCGGATTGACCCGGGGTTTACAACAATCATGATCCGGTGTCACCAATAATTATGAGTATTTCAAGACCAATATGTTTTAAGCCGGCGCTTTGGAAGCCGATTCAAGTGGATTATTTCTTACAATATTTCTCTACAAGAGACCAATGCCAGCAAATTGACTCTGAAGCTGGCCTATTTACCCGGATTTCTCAAAAGAAGTATCTGGATTTTTTGCATTCACAAAAGTTTGAACATATCTACTAAAGGAGAATTGCTATGAGTACATGGGCATGTATCAAGAAGGAAATGACAAGGATTTAAAAATGATCAGGTGCCGGCTTACAAGAATATTTAACCCGGAGTACAACCTGTCAGTTTGTTCTTGTGTTTATGTTGCAGATCAGTTTAACATGGATAAATCCAAATTAAACTTGGGGGCTAATGTCGGGGATATACCCCGCGGTATGACCCGGCTGGATGTATAACCCAGTCGGACTTGGCGACTCACTAATGACCCGCCCTGACTGGATGACACACTAAGTGACCCGCCCGATCCTGGCGACTTATGGGTGACCTGGCAAGCGGATCAGAGGAGCGACAAGACCCGGGGGCTCAGGAGGCTCAAGGCCCAGAAGGTCGGCTTACGTTATGGTAGGCCGGCTTAAGAGGAAAGGCGTGAGGAATATCTCCCTTACAAGGAATCAAGAACCGGACTTGTATCCGGCTTGTAGTAGAAGATAGGCTAGTCCTAATCCTATTTGGACTCCACATGTAACCCGCCCCTCTAACTTATATAAGGAGGGGCAGGGCTCCCCAAAGAGGAGGGGGAACAAGAAACAAGATCTAGGGCTAGACACAAAGAGCCGGCTTACCGGCAACTCTCTCGTGATCATAATGAGACCTAGCCACAAACAGCATGTAGGGTTATTACCGGATGATGTTTCCTGGGGCCCGAAGCTGTCTAAATCCTCGTCTTGTGTGTTGCGTCTCTCAATTCCGCTCGACCCCTTCAAGCTACCACATAGATGCGTTGGCCTCGCGACTAAGTCCTTTCATGAGAACATCTGCCGTGACAATTCCACGACAGAAAGGGAAAAACAAAAAGCGCTTTCTGTTTTTTTTTCTTTTGTGAGAGTCACGGTTTTTATTCCGCGAGAGGCACAGTTGTGCTTACGCGAAAGTCACGGCCGTGCCTCTCGGAAAGGGAAAAAATACGCATTTTCTGTTTTTTTTCTTTCACGAGAGTCATGGTTTTGCTTTCGCAAGAGACACGGTTGTGCTTTCGCGAGAGTCACGGCCGTGCCTCTCGGAAATGAAAAAAAATGCGTTTTCTATTTTTTTTCCTTCCACGAGAGTCACGGTTTTGCTTCCATGAGAGGCACGGTTGTGATTTCGCGAGAGGCACGGGTGTGCCTCTTTCGGAAAGAAAAAAAACGTGCTCACGGTTCAGTTTTTTCGCTCGGTTTTTTTCGTCCGGTTTTTTTCGTAAAAAAAAGTTCGTCAAAACCTATCAACATGGGATCTAGTTTTGAAGTTATCGACACGAAGAATCCAATGGTGAAAACGGTTCGAGATTTGGATGCACGATTTAAGAGATAAAACGTTTTGAATAAACGGATCTATGAAAAAAAGGGAAAACTTCCAGGTTGCGACAAGTGGCGCGCTGCATGTGCGCCACTTGCCGCGACTTGGGAAAGTGGAGTGTTCTTTGCAACGACTACTCCTTAATTAGTGATTTCGCCGGTTAGGAGCTCCCTCCGCGCCCTGCTTCTCGTTTTGTCCAGGAACGAGAGAGTGCGCCTGTTGACCTGGCCTCGTGGACCTCGTCCCTGCCCATCAGCCTCCAAGCCCAGCACCTCCACCGACTCAGGCCTTGGGCCTTGGTGAGCGCCCAGTCCGCCCAGATTCAGCCAGATGTGTTTTTTTCCAGATCTGTGAATTTAGCTATTATCCGAGGAACGTCTGTTTTACAGAAAACCCCTTGAGTTCATGCATATAATAACTAATTAACCATGCATCAGAATTAAATAAACTATATATGTAAAATGCTTAGATTTCATCTAGATTCACAATATGCCACTTTCATCTATGTTTAAAATGTTTAAAATGCTGCATGATTAAATTTTGCTCAAATAGCATGCGAAAATGATTTATTTCATAACTAAATAACCGTAGCTTCAAATTTAATAAACTTTATATATAAATGGGGTGAAAAAATGCGTAGATTAACATGGTGGCTTTACTTTGCGTGTTTAACAACTCTAAAATATGATTTAGGGGCAGAACAGTACCAAATTCAAATAGTATTCAAGGGGATCTTCCGGAATTGTTGTTTGTTGTTCCGGCCTCATTTAAACTTGCCTAAATAGTTAGTTTTCATATGCTTCACCTCTTGCCTTGTTAATCAACATTTAATATTGTTGGGTACATAAACGAGAGCGAACTAAATAACTTGAATGTGGTGTTTCGTCAACATGCATCTTGTTACATGTTGAGCTTCACTTAACTTGTAGTTTTGTTTGTGCACTTTGCCATGCTATGCATCATTAAACCGAACATGCATCATACTTGCTTGTGCATCATGCCATGCTTATGCTTGTTGGTTTACCATGTTGTTTTGCTTCTTTCCGGTTGCGCTTCTCCTTGATAGCTCCGGTTACGTTGCGATTGTGGGGATCCATTCGACTACGTCCGTTTGTCTTCTTCATGGACTCGTTCTTCTTCCTTGCGGAATTTCAGGCAAGATAACCATTTACCCTCGATATCACTTCTATCTTTGCTTGCTAGTTGTTCGCTCTGTCGCTATGTTGCGCTACCTACCACCTGTTTATCATGCCTCCCATATTGCCATGTCAAGCCTCTAACCCATCTTTCCTAGCAAACCGTTGTTTGGCTATGTTACCGCTTTTGCTCAGCCCCTCTTATAGCGTTGTTAGTTGCAGGTGAAGTTGAAGTTTGCTCCATGTTGGAACATGTTTATGTTGGGATATCACAATATCTCTTATTTAATTAGTGCATCTATATACTTAGTAAAGGGTGGAAGGCTCGACCTTATGCCTGGTGTTTTGTTCCACTCTTGCCGCCTTAGTTTTCGTCATACCGGTGTTATGTTCCTTGATTTTGCGTTCCTTACGCGGTTGGGGATTTATGGGACCCCCTTGACAGTTCACTTTGAATAAAACTCCTCCAGCAAGGCCCAACCTCGGTTTTAACATTTGCCACCTAAGCCTTTTTCCCTTGGGTTCTGCAGACTCAAGGGTCATCTTTATTTTAACCCCCCGGGGCCAGTGCTCCTCCGAGTGCTGGTCCAACCTGGGCGATGTCCAGCGCCCCCCTGGGCAACCAGGGTGTATGCCAACCCGACGTCTTGCCCATCCGGTGTGCCCTGAGAACGAGATACGTGCGACTCCTATCGGGATTTGTCGGCACATCGGGTGGCTTTGCTGGTCTTGTTTTACCATTGTCGAATAGTCTTGTAACCGGGATTCCGAGACTGATCGGGTCTTCGGGAGAAGGAATATCCTTCGTTGACCGTGAGAGCTTGTGATGGGCTAAGTTGGGACACCCCTG
Organism: Triticum urartu; assembly: GCF_056163025.1. NCBI lineage: Eukaryota > Viridiplantae > Streptophyta > Magnoliopsida > Poales > Poaceae > Triticum > Triticum urartu. The sequence continues at coordinate 479,730,919 of NC_141875.1, read as the reverse complement.
CAGGGTTTAAACTTTCGAGAGCCGTGCCCGCGGTTATTGGCAGATGGGAATTTGTTAATGTCCGGTTGTAGAGAACTTGACACTTGACTTTATTAAAATACATCAACCGCGTGTGTCGCCGTGATGGTCTCTTCTCGGCAGAGTCCGGGAAGTGAACACGGTCTTGTGCTATGTATGAACGTAAGCAGTTTCAGGATCACTTCTTGATCACTTCTAGCTTCTCGACCGTTGCGTTGCTTCTCTTCTCGCTCTTATTTGCGTATGTTAGCCACCATATTTGCTTAGTGATTGCTGCAACTCCACCTCATTACCCCATCCTACCCATAAGCTTAAATAGTCTTGATCTCGCAGGTTTTGAGATTACTGAGTCCTCGTGACTCACAGATACTACCAAAACAGTTGCAGTGCCGATGATACCAGTGCAGGTGATGCTAGCGAACTCAAGTGGGAGTTCGACGAGGAACTTGGTCGTTACTACGTTTCGTTTCCTGATGATCAGTAGTGGTGCCTAGTTGGGACGATCGGGGATCTAGCATTTGGGGTTATCTTCTTTTCTTTTGGCTTTGGCCGTAGTCGGTCTATGTGTGTACTCTGATGATGTATGAATTATTTAAGTATTGTGTGAAGTGGCGATTGTAAGCCAACCCTCTTTATCCCTTTCTTGTTCATTACATGGGATTGTGTGAAGATGACCCTTCTTGCGACAAAACCACCATGCGGTTATGCCTCCAAGTCGTGCCTCGACACGTGGGAGATATAGCCGCATCGTGGGTGTTACATAATGACTTATTGGAAATAATACATATCGATGTATGCGGCCCAATGAGTGTTGAGGCTCGTGGCGGGTATCGTTATTTTATGACCTTCACAGATGATTTGAGTAGATATGGGTATATCTACTTAATGAAACACAAGTCTGGAACATTTGAAAAGTTCAAAAAAATTTAGAGTGAAGTGGAGAATCATCGTAACAAGAAAATAAAGTTTCTATGATCTGACCGTGGAGGAGAATATTTGAGTTACGAGTTTGGCCTTCATTTAATGAACACCACAGCGTAATGGTGTGTCTAAACGCCGTAACCGCACTTTATTAGATATGGTGCGATCTATGATGTCTCTTACCGATTTACCACTATCGTTTTGGGGTTATGCATTAGAGGCAGCTGCATTCACTTTAAACAGGGCACCGTCAAAGACCGTTGAGATGACACCGTATGAACTATGATTTGGCAACAAACCTAAGCTGTCGTTTCTTAAAGTTTGGGGATGTGATGCTTATGTCAAAAGGCTTCAGCCTAATAAGCTCGAACCCAAATCGGAGAAGTGCGTCTTCATAGCATACCCTAAGGAAACAATTGGGCACAACTTCTACCACAAGTCTGAAGGTAAGATTTTTGTTGCTAAGAATGGAACCTTTCTAGAGAAGGAGTTTCTCTCGAAAGAAGTGAGTGGGAGGAAACTAGAACTTGATGAGGTAATTGTACCTACTCTCAATTTGGAAAGTAGCCCATCCGAGAAATCTGTTCCCGTGACGCCTACACCAACTAGAGAGGAAGCTAATGATAAAGATCATGAAACTTCAGATCAAGTTGCTACAGAACCTCGTAGGTCAAACAGAGCATGATCCTCACCAGAGTGGTATGGTAATCCTATTCTGGAGGTCATGTTACTTGACCATGACGAACCTACGAACTATGAAGAAGCTATGATGAGCCCAAATTCCGATAAATGGCTTGAGGCCATGAAATCTGAGATAGGATCCATGTATGAGAACAAAGTGTGGACTTTGGTGGATCTGCCCGATGATCAGCGACCCATAGAGAATAAATGGATCTTCAAGAAGAAGACTGACGCTGATGGTAATGTTACTGTCTATAAAGCTCGACTTGTTACAAAAGGTTTTCGACAAGTTCAAGGAGTTGACTACGATGAGACTTTCTCACCCGTAGCGATGCTTAAGTCTGTCCGAATCATGTTAGCAATTGCCACATTTTATGACTATGAAATCTGGCAAATGGATGTGAAAACTGCATTCCTTAATGGATTTCTTAAAGAAGAGTTGTATATGATGCAACCAGAAGGTTTTGTTAATCCTAAAGGTGCTAACAAAGTGTGCAAGCTCCAGCGATCCATTTATGGACTGATGCAAGCATCTCGGAGTTGGAATATATGCTTTGATGAGGTGATCAAAGCATATGGTTTTATACAGACTTTTGGAGAATCCTGTATTTACAAGAAACTGAGTGGGATCTCTATAGTATTTCTAATATTATATGTGGATGACATATTGTTGATTGGAAATGATGTAGAATTTTTGAATAGCATGAAAGGATACTTGAATAAGAGTTTTTCAATGAAAGACCTTGGTGAAGCTGCTTATATATTGGGCATCAAGATCTATTGAAATATATCAAGATGCTTGATAGGACTTTCACAAAGCACATACCTTGATAAAGTTTTGAAGAAGTTCAAAATGGATCAGTCAAAGAAAGGGTTCTTGCCTGTGTTACAAGGTGCGAAGTTGAGTCAGACTCAATGCCCGACCACTGCAGAAGATAGAGAGAAAATGAAAGTCATTCCCTATGCTTCAGCCATAGGTTCTATCATGTATGCTATGCTGTGTACCAGACCTGATGTGTGCCTTGTTATAAGTTTAGCAGGGAGGTACCAAAGTAATCCAAAAGTGGGTCACTGGACATTGGTCAAGAACATCCCAAAGTACCTGAAAAGGACCAAGGATATGTTTCTTGTTTATGGAGGTGACAAAGAGCTTGTCGTAAGTGGTTACGTAGACGCTAGCTTTGACACTGATCCGGATGACTCTAAGTCATAATCCGGATACATATTTTTATTGAATGGTGGAGCTATCAGTTGGTGCAATTCCAAGCAGAGCGTCATGGCATGATCTACATGTGAAGCAGAGTACTTAACTATTTCGGAAGCAGCAAATGAAGGAGTATGGATGAAGGAGTTCATATCCGATCTAGGTGTAATACCTAGTGCATCAGGTTCAATGAAAATCTTTTGTGGCGATACTGGAGCAATTGCCTTTGTGAAGGAATCCAGATTTCACAAAAGACCAAACACATCAAGAGACGCTTCAACTCCATTCGAGATTTGGTCATGAAGGGAGACATAGAGATTTTCAAAATACATATGGATCTGAATGTGGCAGACCCGTTAACTAAGCCTCTTCCACGAGCAAAACATGATCAACACCAAGACTCCATGGGTGTTAGATAGTAATCTAGATTATTGACTCTAGTGTAAGTGGGATATTGAAGGAAATATGCCCTAGAGGCAATAATAAAGTTGTTATTTTATATTTCCTTATATCATGATAAATGTTTATTATTCATGCTAAAATTGTATTAACCAGAAACTTGATACATGTGTGAATACATAGACAAATCACCGTGTCCCTAGTATGCCTCTACTAGACTAGCTCGTTGATCAAAGATGGTTAAGTTTCCTAGCCATGGACATGTGTTGTCATTTGATGAATGGGATCACATCATTAGTGAAATGATGTGATGGACAAGACCCATTCGTTAGCTTAGCATAATGATCATTCATTTTTATTGCTACTGCTTTCTTCCTGTCAAATACATATTCCTCCGACTATGAGATTGTGCAATTCCCGGACATCGGAGGAATTCCTTGTATGCTATCAAACGTCACAATGTAACTGGGTGATTATAAAGATGCTCTACAGGTATCTCCGAAGGTGTTTGTTGGGTTGGCATAGATCAAGATTATGATTTTTCACTCCGAGTACCGGAAAGGTATCTCTGGGCCCTCTCGGTAATGCACATCATATGATGCCTTGCAAGCAATGTGACTAATGAGTTATTTGTGGGATGATGCATTACAGAACGGGTAAAGAGACTTTCCGGTAACGAGATTGAACTAGGTATGAAGATACCGACGATCGAATCTCGGGCAAGTAACATACCAATGACAAAGGGAATAACGTATGTTGACATTGCGGTTCGACCGATAAAGATCTTTGTAGAATATGTGGGAACCAATATGAGCATCTAGGTTCCGCTATTGGTTATTTACCGGAGAGGTGTCTCAGTCATGTCTACATAGTTCTCGAACCCATAGGGTCCGCATGCTTAACGTTCGATGACGATATGTATTATATGAGTTATGTGTTTTGGTGACCGAAGGTTGTTCGGAGTCCTGGATGAGATCACGGACATGACGAGGAGTCTCGAATTTGTCGATAGGTAAAGATTGATATACTGGAAGGTGGTATTCGTACATCAGAATAGTTTCGGAGTGTTTCGGGTATTTAACGGAGTACCGAGGTGTTACCGGAACCCCCTAGGCGAAGTAATGGGCCACATGGGCCATAGGAGAGAGGCAAGGCAGCCCGCAAGGGGGTGGCGCCCCCCCCCCATGGGGAGTCCGAATTGGACAAGGGGAGGGGGCACGACCCTCCTTTCCTTCTCCCTCTCCCTCTTCTTCCCCCTTTCCCCCTCCGTTAGAATGAAAGGGGGGCCAAATAGGACTAGGAGTCCTAGTAGGACTTACCCCCATAGGGTGCGCCCTAGGACAGCCTCTCCCCCTCTCCCTCCTTTATATACGGGGGCGGGGGGGGCACCTCTAGGCACATCAATTGTTCTTAAGCGTGTGTGGTGCCCCCTCCACCATTTACTCCTCAGGTCAGATTGTCGTAGTGCTCAGGCGAAGCCCTGCACGGATCACATCACCATGACCGTCACCACGACATCGTGCTGACGGAACTCATCTACTCCTTCGACCCTCTACTAGATCAAGAGCTCGAGGGACGTCATCGTGCTGAACGTTTGCAGAACTCAGAGGTACCGTACGTTCGGTGCTTGATCGGTTGAATCGAGAAGATGTTCGACTGCATCAACCGTGTTAAGCTAACACTTCCGCTTTCGGTCTTCGATGGTACGTGGACATACTCTCCCCCTCTCGTTGCTATGCATCTCCTAGATAGATCTTGCATGAGCGTAGGAATTTTTTTGAAATTGCATGCTATGTTTCCCAACATATAGGTCACCAAACCCCATATCTCCTTCACTCATAGCAATACGAAGTTTCCACCATGCCATCCAGTGCATCCTCTTATGATATTCATCGTCACCCCACCAAAACCGAGCAATAATATCCATAGTTTCCTTGCGTATCCCCTTAGGTATAATAAACACTGACATTGCAAAAATGGAATAGTTTGTGTGAAAACTTTATCAATATTTCTTTGCCCCAGTGGAAAATTGTTTCTCCATCCTCCCTAATAATCTCACCTCAATTCTTTCAACAAAGTGTCTGAAACAATCACTCTTATCTGCCCCAACCATAGCTGGCAGCCCAAGATATTTATCTGATAAGGCCTCTGTGTCAATATGAAGGATTTGACTAATTTATGCTTTTGACACCACACTATTATTGGGACTGAAAAATATGCTTGATTTTGCCAGACTCACCAATTTTCCTGAGCCTACACAATAGGTGTCCAGTACTTGCTGTAAGGAAGTTGCATTCAACACATCTACTCTCATGATAATTAGAGAATCATCAACAAATAAAAGGTGTGAAACTGATGGTGCATTTCTGGACACCCTAATCCCATTCATGCCACCAACTTCTTCTTCATACTGCAACATACTAGACAGACCTTCTGCACATATAAGGAACAAATATGGAGAGAGGGGGTCTCCGTGCCAAATTCCCCTAGAAGGGTAAACATGTCAATTTCATGGGAATTAAATCTTACTTTGTATCTTACAGATGAAATACACGCCATGATCATATGAATCCAAAGGCTATGAAATCCAAGTTTCTCCATCATACTTCTCAAGAAAATCCACTCCACTCGGCCGTAGGCCTTATGCATATCCAACTTGACTGCACAAAGTCCTGCTTGGGGATGGCAATGGGTACCCATTACCCAAGTACCCTGTGGGTAAAAACCCTATTATGGTGAGGGTGTGGGACAAAAAATACCCATGGGTATATAAACAGGGAAATGTTAAACCCATCGGGTGGAGTGGGTACGGGTATGGGATCATATAACCCATACCCGCATACCCATGGACCCATATAAAATCTATATGAACTCAAAATTATCTCTACACTTTGTCATGAATTTGTGAACTCAAAATGTATGACTACTATATAATGTTTTGATGTATTGTTGTTTACAAGAAAGTGAATGTTGTTTATGATGTGTGTTGTTTTTATAATCTGTTGTTGTTTATAGAATATAATTATATGTTATTGTTTATGATTATGAGTTGTTCAAACTGATGCTTTGCAAACATGGATAATTTTACCCGTGGATACTGTCGTGGAATTGTCACGGCAGATGTCCTAGTGAAAGGACTTAGTCGTGGAGCCATCGCAACTAGGAAGCTTAAAGGGGTTAAAACGGGACAAAGGACACGGGAGTTTATACTGGTTTGGCCCCTTGCGGTGAAGGTAATGGCTTAATCCAGTTTGAGGTGGGATTACTTATGTCTCGATTACCAGGGAGTGAATCCGCTTGACCTAGCTCTCGATCTGATGTTACTTGTCCTGAACCGCCGCCGGGTCGTCCCTTTATATATAGAGGTCGACGCCCAGCGGCTCTTAGAGCCCGGCCAGCTCATAAACAGTGTCCGGCTCGGTCTCTGTCTATTCCTATCTTACAACACAAGTCATACACACATATGGCGGTTTATCTCTACGGGCTTTAAGTCGCCTTTGGGCCTTGGGCCCTTAACTGAACCGCCATCTTCAAGTGTTGTCTTGGGCTAGATGAATCGCCATAGGTATAACCCGGCCCCTCCTGGGCGGGTCATACCTAATAGTTATATCCCCAACATTAGGCCCTAGATTGATTTGAACTGGTTCATGTCAATCTTCAACACTTAGAAAAAATCTTCTGCTCTTCATTGTGCGAGAATTTGTAACCCGCCATGACATCATCTTCTGAATTTGCGATAACCCCCATGACGTCATCTGCCATTAATTCACGCTTTATCCAGCATATCTCAATGGATCCTTATCTTTAATGACCATCCCGAGAATCGAGGCGTCCTGGCAGCCGGATAACCATATTTTCGGCCTCCTCGTTTTTCGCGCCCACTTATCAGGCTTTCCTTATAAATAGGCACGACTGGTCTTTCCTCATTCTCCCCCTTTCCAGCGTCTTCTTCCTCTCGCGACCTCTGCCGCTCTAGCTCCGCCGCCACCGCAGAGCACACCGTCGTCTTCGTCCCAGGCCGCTGCATCACCCTGAATTGATCTAGAGAACGGCGGCGACCTTCCACAGTAGATCTGCACCTAAAAGTTCTTGCCTTCCCGAACCTCAGATCCGCATTAGGGTTTCTGCACTTCCCTGTGTTCTTCGTAGTTCATCATGAATGCTCACCGTGAAACTCTTTGATCTGAAAATGGCGTATAACCAATGCGGTAGTTGTTTTACTTTCACCTTTCATACCAGTAGATCCCCTATCCTAAAGAAAAGATCCTTTTAGAGCTGATGAACTCATTTGTACTGGTTTTTAGGTCTAGATTTATTTCCTTTTCCTGAATAGCCGTTGATCCAAAATAATAGCGGCAACTTGTGAAACTTGTTTGTGTAACACTTAGCCAAAAACTGCATTTTGTTAGATCCACCTAGCCATGGCGGCTCAAACCGCCGGCTTAAAAGCAATGCTCAATAGATAACATCAACCACTCATGGCGGCTTAAATAATTTGACTGCTCATGGCAATTTAGATAACCTGACATAATTAGCCCTATACCATTAGGCCCCTTCATAAGCCGCCACTCTCAACATGTGCTGTAATACTTTTCCTCCGGCTTAAATTTGAACCGGCAATTTTTACTCTTTGTTAGGCTTCCTTCTTCACAATGCCACGCAAACCACCCACTTCATGCAATTGGTCAAATCCATCGTCACGGATAGCACACTTGATGACTTCGTGAAGACCGGCTATCTGCCAAAGAAGGAAGTCATGTCATACCGTGCTCCTGATCCAACAGAGGAAAAGCCTCAGCCCAAAGAGGGGGAAGTCATCGTCTTCACTGATCACATGAACCGGGGCTTTTCACCACCCGACTCAAAGTTCTTCAGAGACGTCCTGCACTTTTTTGACCTTCGTCCTCAAGACATCGGACCCAACTCCGTGTCTAATATCTGCAACTTTCAAGTATTCTGCGAGGTGTATCTTGAAGAAGAACCCAGCTTGCTACTCTTCATAGAGTTATTTTATTTGAACTGCCAGAATGAATGTGCCAACGGACCTAGTTTGGAGCTCGGCAGGGTCTCAATCCAACGACGGAGAGACGCCATTTTCCCTTACGCGAATCCACCAAGTCACCCCAAAGACTGGAACCAGACATGGTTCTACTGTCAAGACACTTCTCCGGCTGATGAGAACCCTCTGCTCGGCTTTCGCGCCCTGCGCCTCGAGTCTAATCAGCCTCTTCCACACAAGTTGTCAGCTGCTGATCGCCAGAAACTCGCCCCCACCATGGCTAAAGTCAACGCTCTTTCGGGGAACGGTTTAAGTGGTATTGACCTGGTCCGGGTTTGGGTTGCCTGGCGGATCATTCTGTTGAGCCGCCACTCCGGTTTGATGTGCACCTATACGGGCGAGAAGAATGATCCTCTGCGGCACAGCCCTGACGATTTGCCTGACGATGTCATCGATGATATGACCAAGTCACTCTTGAACGAAAGCCTAGCAGATTGTGGCATGGTGGGCCTAAGCCCTTTTTGCAAAGCTAACCTGGCTGCAGCGGTAAGCCGCCAAACTGAGTAAATTTACCTTCATCCTTGATGTTTTGTCTTTACTCAAACCTTTGCTGATTTTCACAGGCTGGCGACAAATTTTGGAAGAAAAAGTTGTTGGGGAACGTAGTAATTTCAAAAAATTTCCTACGCAAACACAAGATCATGGTGATGCATAGCAATGAGAGGGGAGAGTGTGTCCACGTACCCTCGTAGACCGAAAGCGGAAGCGTTAGCACAACGCGGTTGATGTAGTCGTACGTCTTCATGATCCGACCGATCAAGTACCGAACGCACGGCACCTCCGAGTTCAGCACACGTTCAGCCCGATGACGTCCCTCGAACTCCGATCCATCCGAGTGTTGAGGGGGAGTTTTGTCAGCACGACGGCGTGGTGACGATGATGATGTTCTACCGATGCAGTGCTTCGCCTAAGCACCGCTACGATATTATCGAGGTGGACTATGGTGGAGGGGGGCACCGCACACGGCTAAAAGATCAATGATCAATTGTTGTGTCTTTGGGGTGCCCCCTTCCCCCGTATATAAAGGAGCAAGGGGGGAGAGGCGGCTGGCCAGGAGAGGGGCGCGCTAGGAGGAGTCCTACTCCCACCGGGAGTAGAACTCCCTCCCTTCCTTGTTGGATTAGGAGAAGGGGGAAGGAGGAGGAGGAGAAGAAGGAAAGGGGGCACCGCCCCCCTCCTTGTCCAATTCAGACTAGAGGGGGAGGGGGCGCACGGCCTGCCTTGGCCGCCCCTCCTCTTCTCCACTAAGGCCCATGTAGGCCCATTAAACCCCCGGGGGGGTTCCGGTAACCCCCGGTACTCGAGTATATATCCGATAACCCCCGGAACCATTCCGGTGTCCGAATATAGTCGTCCAATATATCAATCTTCATGTCTCGACCATTTCGAGACTCCTCGTCATGTCCGTGATCACATCCGGGACTCCGAACTACCTTTGGTACATCAAAACATATAAACTCATAATATAAATGTCATCGAAACTTTAAGCGTGCGGACCCTACGGGTTCGAGAACTATTTAGATATGACCGAGACACGTCTCCGGTCAATAACCAATAGCGGAACCTGGATGCTCATATTGGCTCCCACATATTCTACGAAGATCTTTATCGGTCAAACCGCATAACAACATACGTTGTTCCCTTTGTCATCGGTATGTTACTTGCCCGAGATTCGGTCGTCGGTATCTCAATACCTAGTTCAATCTCGTTACCAGCAAGTCTCTTTACTCGTTCCGTAATACATCATCTCGCAACTAACTCATTAGTTGCAATGCTTGCAAGGCTTAAGTGATGTGCATTACCGAGTGGGCCCAGAGATACCTCTACGACAATCGGAGTGACAAATCCTAATCTCGAAATACACCAACCCAACAAGTACCTTTGGAGACACCTGTAGAGCACCTTTATAATCACCCAGTTACGTTGTGACGTTTGGTAGCACACAAAGTGTTCCTCCGATAAACGGGAGTTGCATAATCTCATAGTCATAGGAACATGTATAAGTCATGAAAAAAGAAATAGCATAATACTAAACGATCGTGTGCTAAGCTAATGGAATTGGTCAAGTCAATCACATCATTCTCCTAATGATGTGATCATGTTAATCAAATGACAACTCATGTCTATGTATTCGCACATGTATCATGTTTCCTTATTTCATGATAAATGTTTATTATTCATGCTAGAATTGTATTAACCGGAAACATAATACATGTGTGAATACATAGACAATAAAGTGTCACTAGTATGCCTCTACTTGACTAGCTCGTTGATCAAAGATGGTTAAGGTTTCCTAACCACAGACATGAGTTGTCATTTGATAAACGGGATCACATCATTAGGAGAATGATGTGATTGACTTGACCCATTCCGTTAGCTTAGCACTTGATCGTTTTAGTTTACTGCTATTGCTTTCTTCATGACTTATACATGTTCCTATCACTATGAGATTATGCAACTCCCGATTACCGGAGGAACACTTTGTGTGCTACTAAACATCACAACATAACTGGGTGATTATAAAGGTGCTCTACAGGTGTTTCCGATGGTACATTTTGACTTGGCATAGATCGAGATTAGGATTTGTCACTCCGATTGTCGGAGAGGTATCTCTGGGCCCTCTCGGTAATGCACATCAATATAAGCCTTGCAAGCAATGTGACTAATAAGTTAGTTGCGGGATGATGCATTACAGAATGAGTAAAGAGACTTTCCGGTAACGAGATTGAGCTAGGTATTGAGATACCGACGATCGAATCTCGGGCAAGTAACATACCGATGACAAAGGAAACAATGTATGTTGTTATGCGGTTTGACCGATAAAGATCTTCATAGAATATGTAGGAGCCAATATGAGCATCGAGGTTCCGCTATTGGTTATTGACTGGAAACATGTCTCGGTCATGTCTACATAGTTCTCGAACCCGTAGGGTCCGCACGCTTAACGTTCGGTGATGATCAGTATTATGAGTTTATGTGTTTTGATGTATCGAAGATAGTTCGGAGTCCCGGATATGATCACAGACATGACGAGGAGTCTCGAAATGGTCGAGACATAAAGATCGATATATTGGATGACTATGTTTGGACTTCGGAAGTGTTCCGGGCAAGTTCGGGCATATAACGGAGTACCGGGGGGTTACCGGAACCCCCCGGGGAGTATAATGGGCCATATGGGCCTTAGTGGAGAACAGGAGGGGCGGCCAAGGTAGGGCCGTGCGCCCCCTCCCCCTCTAGTCCGAATTGGACAAGGAGGGGGGCGCCCCCCCCTTTCCTTCCCCCCTCTCTCCTCCTTCCCCCTTCTCTACTCCTACTAGGAAAGGAGGAGTCCTACTCCCGGTGGTAGTAGGACTCCCCTCTTGGCGCGCCCTCCTCCTGGTCGGCCTCCTCCCCCCTAGCTCCTTTATATATGGGGGCGGGGGGCACCCCAAGACACACAAGTTGATCATTGATCTTTAGTCGTGTGCGGTGCCCCCTCCACCATAATCCACCTCGGTCATATCGTAGAGGTGCTTAGGCGAAGCCCTGCATCAGTAGCTTCATCAACACCGTCATCACGCCGTCGTGCTGACGGAACTCTCCCTCAAAGCTCTACTGGATCGTGTATCGTGGGACATCACCGAGCTGAACGTGTGCAGATCGCGGAGGTGTCGTACGTTCGGTACTTGGATCGGTCGATCGTGAAGACGTACGACTACATCAACCGCGTTGTCATAACGCTTCCGCTTATGGTCTACGAGGATACGCGGACGACACTCTCCCCTCTTGTTGCTATGCATCACCATGATCTTGCGTGTGCGTAGGAATTTTTTTGAAATTACTATGTTCCCCAACATATGATTCCCCCACAAGTCCAAATAAAAAAAAGGTCAAAGAAGCCCAAATAAAAAAAGAAAAGAAAATGAGAGAAAAGAGAGAAGGGACGATGTTACTATCCTTTTTCCACACTTGTGCTTCAAAGTAGCACCATGATCTTCATGATAGAGAGTCTCCTATGTTGTCACTTTCATATACTAGTGGGAATTTTTCAATATAGAACTTGGCTTGTATATTCCAATGATGGGCTTCCTCAAAATGCCCCAGGTCTTCGTGAGCAAGCAAGTTGGATGCACACCCAGTTAGTTTTTTTCGATGAGCTTTCATACATTTATAGCTCTAGTGCATCCATTACATGGCAATCCCTACTCCTCGCATTGACATCAATTGATGGGCATCTCCATAGCCCGTTGATTAGCCGCGTCAATGTGAGACCTTCTCCTTTTTTGTTTTCTCACATAATCCATATCATCATACTCTACTCCACCCATAGTGCTATGTCCATGGCTTACGCTCATGTATTGCGTGAGGGTTGAAAAGGCTGAAGCGCGTTAAAAAGTATGAACCAATTGCTTGGCTGAAACCGGGCTTGTGTATGATGGGAGCATTTTATGTAACGAAAATGAAGCATGGCCAAACTATATGATTTTATAGGGATGAGCTTTCTTTGGCTATGTTATTTTGATAAGACATAAACTGCTTGGTTAGCATGCTTGAAGTATTACTATTTTTATGTCAATATGAACTTTTATCTTGAATCTTTTGGATTCTAACATTCATGCCACAATAAAGAAAATTACATTGAGAATTATGTTAGCTAGCATTCCACATCAAAAATTCTGGCTTTATCATTTACCTACTGGAGGACGAGCAGGAATTAAGCTTGGGGATGCTTGATACGTCTCCAATGTATCTATAATTTTTTATTGTTCCATGCTATTATATTATCTGTTTTGGATGTTTAATGGGCTTTATTATACACTTTTATATTATTTTTGGGACTAACCAATTAACCGTAGGCGCAGTCCAAATTGTTGTTTTTTGCCTATTTCAGTGTTTCGCAGAAAAGGAATATCAAACGGAGTCCAAACGGAATGAAACCTTCGGGAGAGTTATTTTTGGAACAAACGCAATCTAGGAGACTTGGAGTGGACATCAAGAAAGAAACGAGGAGGCCACGAGGCAGGAGGGCACGCCAGGGGGTAGGCGCACCCCCCATCCTCGTGGGCCCCTCGTGGCTCCCCTGATCGACTTCTTTCGCCTATATATACTCATATACCCTGAAAACATCCAGGAGCACCATGAAACCCTATTTCCACCGCCGCAACCTTCTGTACCCGTGAGATCCCATCTTGGGGCCTTTTCCGGCGCTCCGCCGGAGGGGGAATCGATCATGGAGGGCTTCTACATCAACACCATAGCCTCTCCGATGAAGTGTTAGTACTTTACCACAGACCTTCGGGTCCATAATTATTAGCTAGATGGTTTATTCTCTCTCTTTGGATCTCAATACAAAGTTCTCCCCGATCTTCTTGGAGATCTATTCGATGTAATTCTTTTTGCGGTGTGTTTGTCGAGATTCGATGAATTGTGGGTTTATGATCAAGATTATCTATGAAAAATATTTGAATCTCCTCTGAATTCTTTTATGTATGATTTGTTATCTTTGCAAGTCTCTTCGAATTATCAGTTTAGTTTGGCCTACTAGATTGATTTTTCTTGCAGTGGGAGAAGTGCTGAGCTTTGGGTTCAATCTTGTGGTGTCCTTTCCCAGTGACACCAGGGGCAGCAAGGCACATATTGTATTGTTGACATCGAGGATAAAAAGATGGGGTTTATATCATATTGCTTGAGTTTATCCCTCTACATCATGTCATCTTGCCTAATGCGTTACTCTATTCTTATGAACTTAATACTCTAGATACATGTGTTGGGGAACGTTGCAGAAAACAAAAATTTTCCTACGGTTTCACCAAGATACATCTAGGAGTTCATCTAGCAATGGGTGATTGGATTGCATCTACATACCTTTGTAGATCACACGCGGAAGCGTTCAAAGAACGGGGATGAGGAAGTCGTACTCGACGTGATCCAAATCACCGGAGATCCTAGCGCCGAACGGACGGCACCTCCGCGTTCAACACACGTACGGTCAGCGTAACGTCTCCTCCTTCTTGATCCAGCAAGGGGGGAGGAGAGGTTGAGGAAGATGGCTCCAGCAGCAGCACGACGGCGTGGTAGTGATGGAGCTGCAGTACTCCGGCAGGGCTTCGCCAAGCTCTATGGAGGAGGAGGATGTGTTGGAGAGGGAGAGGGAGGCACCAAAGGCAAAGGTGAGAGGTCCTCCATCCCCTCCACTATATATAGGGGGGCCTAGGGGGGGCGATCCATATATACACAGGCAAGAACCCCTTCTTAGACTGATCCATATTGAATTTCTTCAATATCTTATCAAGGTATGTGCTTTGTGAAAGACCTATGAGGCATCTTGATCTATCTCTATAGATCTTGATGCCTAATATATATGGAGCTTCTCCAAGGTCCTTCATTGAAAAACTCTTATTCAAGTAGGCCTTAATGTTGTCCAAGAGTTCTATATCATTTCCCATCAAAAGTATGTCATCTACATATAATATAAGAAATGCTACAGAGCGCCCACTCACTTTCTTGTAAACACAGGCTTCTCCATAAGTCTGCGTAAACCCAAACGCTTTGATCATCTCATCAAAGCGAATGTTCCAACTCCGAGATGCTTGCACCAGCCCATAAATCGAGCGTTGGAGCTTGCACACCTTGTCAGCATTCTTAGGATCGACAAAACCTTCCGGTTGCATCATATACAATTCTTCCTTAAGGAAACCATTAAGGAATGCCGTTTTGACGTCCATTTGCCATATTTCATAATCATAGAATGCGGCAATTGCTAACATGATTCGGACGGACTTCAGCTTCGCTACCGGTGAGAAAGTCTCATCGTAGTCAACCCCTTGAACTTGTAGATAACCCTTAGCGACAAGCCGAGCTTTATAGATGGTCACATTACCATCCGCGTCTGTCTTCTTCTTAAAGATCCATTTATTTTCTATGGCTCGCCGCTCAACAGGCAAGTCAGTCAAAGTCCATACTTCGTTTTCATACATGGATCCTATCTCGGATTTCATGGCTTCTAGCCATTTGTCGGAATCCGGGCCCGCCATCGCTTCTTCATAGTTCGAAGGTTCACCGTTGTCTAACAACATGATTTCCAAGACAGGGTTGCCGTACCACTCTGGTGCGGAACGTGTCCTTGTGGACCTACGAAGTTCAGTAGCAACTTGATCTGAAGTTTCATGATCATCATCATTAACTTCCTCTCTAGTCGGTGCAGGCACCTCAAGAACATTTTCTTGAGTTGCGCCATTTTCCGGTTCAGGAGGTAATACTTCATCAAGTTCTACTTTCCTCCCACTTACTTCTTTCGAGAGAAACTCCTTCTCTAGAAAGGATCCATTCTTGGCAACAAAGATCTTGCCTTCGGATCTGAGGTAGAAGGTATACCCAATAGTTTCTTTAGGGTATCCTATGAAGACGCATTTTTCCGGCTTGGGTTCGAGCTTTTCAGGTTGAAGTTTCTTGACATAAGCATCGCATCCCCAAACTTTTAGAAACGACAACTTAGGTTTCTTCCCAAACCATAATTCATACGGTGTCGTCTCAACGGATTTCGACGGAGCCCTATTTAAAGTGAATGCGGCAGTCTCTAAAGCATAGCCCCAAAAAGATAGCGGTAAATCGGTAAGAGACATCATAGATCGCACCATATCTAATAGAGTGCGATTACGACGTTCGGACACACCATTACGCTGAGGTGTTCCAGGCGGCGTGAGTTGTGAAACTATTCCACATTTTCTTAAGTGTATGCCAAACTCGTGACTCAAGTATTCTCCTCCACGATCTGATCGCAGGAACTCGATTTTCCTGTCACGTTGATTCTCAACCTCACTCTGAAATTCCTTGAACTTTTCAAAGGTCTCAGACTTGCGTTTCATTAAGTAGACATACCCATATCTACTCAAGTCATCAGTGAGGGTGAGAACATAACGATAGCCACCGCGAGCCTCAACACTCATTGGACCGCACACATCAGTATGTATGATTTCCAATAAGTTGGTTGCTCGCTCCATTGTTCCTGAGAACGGAGTCTTGGTCATTTTACCCATGAGGCATGGTTCGCACGTGTCAAATGATTCGTAATCAAGAGACTCTAAAAGTCCATCAGCATGGAGCTTCTTCATGCGTTTGACACCTATGTGACCAAGGCGGCAGTGCCACAAGTATGTGGGACTATCATTATCAATCTTACATCTTTTGGTACTCACACTATGAACATGTGTAGCATTACGCTCGAGATTCATTAAGAATAAACCATTCACCATCGGAGCATGACCATAAAACATATCTCTCATATAAATAGAACAACCATTATTCTCGGATTTAAATGAGTAGCCATCTCGAACTAAACGAGATCCTGATACAATGTTCATGCTCAAAGCTGGCACTAAATAACAATTATTAAGGTTTAAAACTAATCCCGAAGGTAAATGTAGAGGTAGCGTGCCGACGGCGATCACATTGACCTTGGAACCATTCCCGGCGCGCATCGTCACCTCGTCCTTCGCCAGTCTCCGCTTATTCCGCAGCTCCTGTTTTGAGTTACAAATGTGAGCAACCGCACCGGTATCAAATACCCAGGAGCTACTACGAGTACTGGTAAGGTACACATCAATTACATGTATATCACATATACCTTTCGTGATGCCGGCCTTCTTGTCCGCTAAGTATTTGGGGCAGTTCCGCTTCCAGTGACCACTTCCCTTGCAATAAAAGCACTCAGTCTCGTGCTTGGGTCCATTCTTTGGCTTCTTCCCGGTAGCTTGCTTGCCTGGCGTGGCAACTCCCTTGCCGTCCTTCTTGAAGGCTTTCTTACCCTTGCCCTTTTTGAACTTAGTGGTTTTATTCACCATCAACACTTGATGTTCCTTTTTGACTTCTACCTCTGCTGATTTCAGCATTGCAAATACTTCAGGAATGGTCTTTTCCATCCCCTGCATATTGAAGTTCATCACAAAGCTCTTGTAGCTCGGTGGAAGCGACTGAAGGATTCTGTCAATGACCGCGCCATCCGGGAGATTAACTCCCAGCTGAGTCAAGCGGTTATGCAACCCAGACATAGTGAGT
Source organism: Triticum urartu (assembly GCF_056163025.1). Taxonomy (NCBI): domain Eukaryota; kingdom Viridiplantae; phylum Streptophyta; class Magnoliopsida; order Poales; family Poaceae; genus Triticum; species Triticum urartu. The sequence goes on along the minus strand of NC_141875.1, from coordinate 479,713,604 downwards.
ATGTGCTCACTGACATAACTGTTTTCCTCCATCTTACAGTTGAAGAACTTGTCGGAGACTTGATATCTCTCGACCCGGGCATGAGCTTGGAAAACCATTTTCAGCTCTTCGAACATCTCATATGCTCCGTGTCTCTCAAAACGCTTTTGGAGCCCCGGCTCTAAGCTGTAAAGCATGCCGCACTGAACGAGGGAGTAGTCATCGGTACGTGCCTGCCAAGCGTTCATAACGTCTTGTTCTGCAGGGAGAACAGGTGCGTCACCTAGCGGCGCTTGTAGGACATAATCTTTCTTGGCAGCTATGAGGATGATCCTCAGGTTCCGGACCCAGTCCGTGTAGTTGCTGCCATCGTCTTTCAGCTTGGTTTTCTCTAGGAACGCGTTGAAGTTGAGGACTACGTTGGCCATTTGATCTACAAGACATATTGTAAATATTTTAGACTAAGTTCATGATAATTAAGTTCATCTAATCAAATTATTCAATGAACTCCCACTTAGATAGACATCCCTCCAGTAATCTAAGTATAACATGATCCGAGTTAACTAGGCCGTGTCCGATCATCACGTGAGACGGACTAGTCAACATCGGTGAACATCTTCATGTTGATCGTATCTTCTATACGACTCATGCTCGACCTTTCGGTCTTCTGTGTTCTGAGGCCATGTCTGTACATGCTAGGCTCGTCAAGTCAACCTAAGTGTTTGCATGTGTAAATCTTTCTTACACCCATTGTATGTGAACGTTGGAATCTAACACCCGATCATCACGTGGTGCTTCGAAACAACGAACTGTCGCAATGGTGCACAGTTAGGGGGAACACTTTCTTGAAATTATTATGAGGGATCATCTTATTTACTACCGTCGTTCTAAGTAAACAAGATGCAGAAACATGATAAACATCACATGCAATCAAATGATAATAGTGACATGATATGGCCAATATCACATAGCTCCTTTGATCTCCATCTTGGGGCTCCATGATCATATTGTCACCGGCATGACACCATGATCTCCATCATCGTGTCTCCATGAAGTTGCTCGCCAACTATTACTTCTACTACTATGGCTAACGCGTTTAGCAATAAAGTAAAGTAATTTACATGGCGTTTCTCAATGACACGCAGGTCATACAAAAAATAAAGACAACTCCTATGGCTCCTGCCGGTTGTCATACTCATCGACATGCAAGTCGTGATTCCTATTACAATAGCATGAACATCTCATACATCACATATATATCATTCATCATTCATCACAAATTTGGCCATATCACATCACAGAACACTTGCTGCAAAAACAAGTTAGACGTCCTCTAATTGTTGTTGCAAGTTTTACGTGGCTGCAATAGGGTTCTAGCAAGAACGTTTTCTTACCTACGTGAAAGCCACAACGTGATTTTTCAACTTCTATTTACCCTTCATAAGGACCCTTTTCATTGAATCCGCTCCAACTAAAGTGGGAGAGACAGACACCCGCCAGCCACCTTATGCAACTTGTGCATGTTAGTCAGTGGAACCGGTCTCATGTAAGCGTACGTGTAAGGTTGGTCCGGGCCGCTTCATCCCACAATACCGCTGAAGCAAGATAAGACTAGTAGCGGCAAGAAAGTTGACAACATCTACGCCCACAACAAATTGTGTTCTACTCGTGCAAAGAGAACTACGCATAGACCTAGCTCATGATGCCACTGTTGGGGAACGTTGCAGAAAACAAAAATTTTCCTACGGTTTCACCAAGATCCATCTAGGAGTTCATCTAGCAATGAGTGATTGGATTGCATCTACATACCTTTGTAGATCAGGTGCGGAAGCGTTCAAAGAACGGGGATGAGGAAGTCGTACTCGGCGTGATCCAAATCACCGGAGATCCTAGCGCCGAACGGACGGCACCTCCGCGTTCAACACACGTACGGTCAGCATAACGTCTCCTCCTTCTTGATCCAGCAAGGGGGGAGGAGAGGTTGAGGAAGATGGCTCCAGCAGCAGCACGACGGCGTGGTAGTGATGGAGCTGCAGTACTCCGGCAGGGCTTCGCCAAGCTCTATGGAGGAGGAGGATGTGTTGGAGAGGGAGAGGGAGGCACCAAAGGCAAAGCTGAGAGGTCCTCCATCCCCCCCACTATATATAGGGGGGGCCTAGGGGGGCACCGGCCCTAGGAGATGCAATCTCCTAGGGAGGGCGGCGGCCAAGGGGTGGGGGGCTTGCCCCCCAAGCAAGGGGGCGCCCCCCTTTAGGGTTTCCCCCACCCTAGGCGCATGGGCCCTAGGGGAAGTGGCGCCCCAGCCCACTTTGGGCTGGATCCCTTCCCACTTCAGCCCATGGGGCCCTCCGGGATAGGTGGCCCCACCCGGTGGACCCCCGGGACCCTTCCGGTGGTCCCGGTACAATACCGGTGACCCCGAAACTTGTCCCGATGGCCGAAATAGCACTTCCTATATATAATTCTTTACCTCCGGACCATTCCGGAACTCCTCGTGACGTCTGGGATCTCATCCAGGACTCCGAACAACATTCGGGTTACTGCATATACATATCCCTACAACCCTAGCGTCACCGAACCTTAAGTGTGTAGACCCTACGGGTTCGAGAGACATGTAGACATGACCGAGATTGCTCTCCGGTCAATAACCAACAGCGGGATCTGGATACCCATGTTGGCTCCCACATGCTCCTCGATGATCTCATCGGATGAACCACGATGTCGAGGATTCAAGCAACCCCGTATACAATTCCCTTCGTCAATCGGTATGTTACTTGCCCGAGATTCGATCGTTGGTATCCCAATACCTCGTTCAATCTCGTTACCGGCAAGTCACTTTACTCGTACCATAATGCATGATCCCGTGACCAGACACTTGGTCACTTTGAGCTCATTATGATGATGCATTACCGAGTGGGCCCAGTGATACCTCTCCGTCATACGGAGTGACAAATCCCAGTCTTGATCCGTGTCAACCCAACAGACACTTTCGGAGATACCCGTAGTATACCTTTATAGTCACCCAGTCATGTTGTGACGTTTGGTACACCCAAAGCACTCCTACGGTATCCGGGAGTTACACGATCTCATGGTCTAAGGAAAAGATACTTGACATTGGAAAACTTTAGCAAACGAACTATACGATCTTGTGCTATGTTTAGGATTGGGTCTTGTCCATCACATCATTCTCCTAATGATGTGATCTCGTTATCAATGACATCCAATGTCCATAGTCAGGAAACCATGACTATCTGTTGATCAACGAGCTAGTCAACTAGAGGCTTACTAGGGACATGTTGGTGTCTATTATTCACACATGTATTACGATTTCCGGACAACACAACTATAGCATGAATAAAGACAATTATCATGAACAAGGAAATATAATAATAATGCTTTTATTATTGCCTCTAGGGCATATTCCCAACAACATGCTAGATAGCGGTCGATGTGTGGAGTAATAGTAGTAGATGCAGAATCGTTTCGAACTACTTGTCGCGGACGTGATGTCTATATACATGATCATGCCTAGATATTCTCATAACTATGCACTTTTCTATCAATTGCTCGACAGTAATTTGTTCACCCATCATACTACTTATGCTATCTTAAGAGAAGCCACTAGTTGTCAGGACCCCGATTTCAAGTCACATCGATCTAGCCGGTAACACCTCATATCACTTTGCGGCCTCACGCACGGTATTCCCACGGGTGTCGCCTTACCATGGCCCGGGACCGTTTGCGCCTTTTGGCTCACATATATGATAGTGTCGCTAGCATCCATATGACAGAGAACCCGGGCTGACATGGCTAGTCGTGAACCCAAAGCGGCGCTAACTTATGGGGACAGGCATACATGAATCAACATCGAGCATGTCAGTCTGCAGTGTGTGAATCTGGGTTGTAGCACTGGGCTAACAGGACTCCGGTGAACCAGGCTGTAGCAGGCTAGGCAGGACTCCGGATGTCACCGCGTGACATTTCCCTGAAGGGACAGACACATGAACGAAGTGAATCACATGCCGGCCAGTCAAGTGTTCCGGAGCAGTAGTGTTGGGCTAGCAAGACTCCGATGAACCGGGCTGTAGCGGACTACTATGGCTCATGGAAGCACAAGACTACATTTCCCCATAAGAGAGGCTACCAAGGATAAACAACTAGGTTGTCGGATCCCACACATACCAAGCATTTCAATCATACACACAATATGCTCGATATGTGTAAATACAACATGGCATCACAGCATAACTCTACGACTCAAATATTTATTCATTAGGCTCCGAAGAGCGAGATATTACAAACATGGGTCTCATGACCCAACATTCAGAGCATACAAGTCAAAGCACATGCGGAAGCTTAACATGTCTGAGTACAGACATCTACAAATGAAAAAGGCTGAGAAGCCTGACTATCTACCAGATCCTGCCGAGGGCACAAGATCGTAGATCTGGTGACAAGCTAAACGTTGAAGTCCACGCGGAACTACTAGCGAGACTGATGTCTCTCTGCAAAAACATAAAATAAGCAAAGTGAGTACAAATGTACCCAGCAAGACTTACATCACAACTAACTACATATGCATCGGTATCAACAAAGGGGGTAGTGGAGTTTAACTGCAGCAAGCCAGCTTTGACTCAATGGCTAACCTGAACTACGACTGCAAGCAACTCTTTTGAGGTGGCGCACACGAGTCCACATATTCACCAATCAATACACCACTATGGATCCACTCCCGTCTACCTACGAGAACGCCATCCATAGCACTCACGCTTATCTTGCGAGTTTTAGAGTATCTACTTTCACTTGTCTATGAACTGTATAGGCAACCCAGAAGTCCTTTACCACGGACACGGCTATTCGAATAGATGATGTTAACCCTGCAGGGGGTGTACTTCTTCACACACGCTCTCGCCACTTACCACCATGTACACGTCGTGTATCTCGGCAACCTTCAAGCGGAAGCCTGGCGAGGGAGCCGGCCATGACCTAACTAACCACACAAGTCTCTAGTCTAGGTTTATCGCCTATTCAGGTTCCATCCGCAAGGAAATCTGGCCGGGGTGTCCTCAACGGCCCCGAACGATGTGTGCAGGGTTCCCGAGACACCAAACAGGCGCCTGGTACACCGTGCCACGTGCCTACCGCAACACAGCCCACCCCTCGGGTCAGCGCTGCGCACGGCCCCCGGCATACTACAAACACCAGAAACTACTTGCAACTCCTAGACAGAGGACAAGGGCAGTTAATAAGTCGAGAGGGTCCATTGGTTTCGGGCCCAACGCGTGGTAGTAGCTGATCATGGATCACAAACACAGAACTAAGTTCCTAAAGACGGCTTCAATGAGACAAACCACCATGTACTCCTACATGGCCTCTCACCGCTACCTTTACCAAATCGTGTTCACACATTTAGCTCACACACAGTAGGACATGTTTATCACCATTCCAATTCATCCCCGATGAATCAGACCTTACTCAACTCTAAGCATTAGCAGGCATGACAAACAAGCATGAATGAGTAGGCACATCAGGGCTCAAACAACTCCTACTCATGCTAGTGGGTTTCATCTATTTACTGTGGCAATGACAGGTCATGCAGAGGAAAGGGGTTCAACTACCGCAACATGTAACAGTTGAATCATTGTTGTCCTAATGCAATAAAAGAGAGCAGGAGCGAGAGAGTGGGATTGTATCGGAATGAACAAGGGGGTTTTGCTTGCCTGATGGAGTGGTAGTAGGATACTGCCCTTCAGTCGGATATTCGTGGGTATCCTCGGAGGCAGAACCTACCACGAAAGATACATCGGAACACAATCATCACATGGCAATATGCAACAATATGATGCATGCTATGACATGGCAATATGGGTGTGTTTTGGCTAATGCATTCTAAAACAGGTTGGTTGGAGTCCATTTGAATCAAAGATTCAAATGAAAGCCCATGATATGAAGTCATATTAATGCATTAGCTTGTTTCACTTAAAAAGCAATGTTGAAGTGTTCTGACATGCATGAAACCATTACAGATGGAAAGATTGGATTTTTCTGATCAATTTTCATATATAAATCTTTGCATTTGGAGTTACAGATTAATTTCTATGAATTTTTTAAGTTTGTAGCATTTTCTGGAATTTCCTATATAAGAATAAATCCAGTAAATCCTTTATTGCGTCAGCAGTGCGTCAGGGTGACGTCAGCAGTCAACGGGGACGGTCCAAGTCAAACCTGACCGGTGGGTCCTGCGCGTCAGTGTCATTAGTCTAACTAATTTTTAGTTAGTCCTAATCCTAACTTAATTAGCAGGCGGGTCCCATTTTTCATAGACCCAGGGGGTCTAACTGGGCCCACCCGGGGTTAACTCGGTCAGCGGGGTCAAATCCCTGGTCAGCAGGGTCAAACCCGCTGGCGTTGAGTCGCCGGCGAGGCCAAGACGGCGGAGAGCGTCGGAAACGCTGCTCCGGCCACGGTTCGATGCGCGGGTGGGTGATACGGGTAGCTGGCGGTGTGGCGCATCCAACAGTGGCGGTGGGTGGTGCTGGGGTGGCCGGAAACGACGACGGCGACGAGCCGGGCGGTGGCCGGAGCTCGGGTGTTCGCGGGATCGGCGCTGCGGTGTGCAAACGAGCGCAGCGAGGCGCTGGGGAGACTCTACGCGCGGCGGTGAGCATGTTGGGTGCACGCCCGGGACCAAATGGTCACCGAAGCGTCACCGGCGATGAGCGCAGGCGGCGGCGCGTTTCAGCCGCGGTGGGGAACGGAGCTAGGGGACGAGGGCGAACGCTAAAGAAGAGGGGAAAGAGAGAGGAGCTCACGGCGGAGTCGATGAGTAGGTCAGCTAGCTCGGGGGAGGTCGGCCGGTGACGTGGTGTTCCCGGCGATCTCGGCGACCCGAGGAGGAAGAAGAGGTCAGGGGCGGCGCTTCAGGGCGTTTGGCGTCGCGTGAGTCGATGGAGAGGCGTAGGCGACGGTGGCGGGGCTCGTGGACAGGTCAGTGAGACAAGGGGGAGACGGTGGCCATGGTGAACGGCGATGGTGGCGACGAGCTCCGCTCGGTGGTGCGCGCGAGAGGGGAGCAGAGGAGGGGAGAGGAACGGGGAGAGTGAGAGAGAGAGACCAGGGAGGTGCGTGGCGACGCGAGGGAGGTCCAGGCAGGCAGGGAGAGAGGAGGTGGCCGCAGCGCGTGCGCGCGCGCGGAACACACGCCCTCCTGCCTACTGGCAGGACGTTAAAGACGGTGCGGCGGCTGGGCTGGGCCAGCTACAGTGCTGGGCTGGCTGGGCTGGACAGGTAAGGTTTCTGTCCTTTCCTGTTCTTTTCTAATTCTGTTCTGTTTTCTATTTTACAGGTTTGTTTTGAATTTGGTTTTGAAACCAATTCAAACTTTTTTTTCTTCTAAAAATATTTTTAGGAGCTAAAAGAATGAAACCAATGCTCCACAAAATATTTCAGAATTATTGGACCTATATTTATTTAATAGTAGATATAAATCCAATTCAAATAGCTATTGATTTAATTCAAAGGCCTAAATTAATTGTTTCTGAGACATCAAAAATATTGGTTTGGATTTTATCTCTTGCCAATATTTCCGGAGGATAACAAGAACATTTTCTTGGACTAATTTGAAGCGGTTTTATCTTGATCATTTTTAAAAGGATTCTGAGGTTTTGAAAATTCCTCAATTCAAATTTCATTTGAATTTAAACATGATGCAGCAACCAAGCTAGTCCAAGGCCAAGGTAAAGCTAGGGATGTGACACTAGTGAAACCTATCCCCCCGGGTCTATTTTTCATCATATAATTTTCCGATCTATTTTATTTTGCAATCTTTTCTTTCTAATCTATATCATAAAAATACAAAAAAAAAATTATCTTATCATCTCTATCAGATGTCACTTTTGCAAGTGGCCGTGAAGGGATTGACAACCCTTTTATCGCATTGGTTGCAAGGTTCTTATTTGTTTGTGCAGGTACGAGGAATTTAAGTGTAGCCTTCTACTGGATTGATACCTTGGTTCTTAAAAACTGAGGAAAATACTTACGCTACTTTGCGCTGCAACACCCTTTCCTCTTTAAGGAAAAACCAACGCATGCTCAAAAGGTAGCAAAGAACAAACAAGTGTTGATGGTTAATATATAAGACCGCCAGTTTCAAGAAGAAGGGCAAGTCCAAGAAGAAGTCTACTGGTGCCGCCAATAACAACATAGTGCTACGTGTCAGGCCCTCACTGGATGTGGGACTACCGGACTGTCGGGTTTCAAACTCGGCTGCCCAGTTTTATTAGTTATAAACTCGGTAAAATGTGGCACTGGGCAATAACGTAGTTCCGCGAGACGCGTCCTTATTGGTTAGTAGACTACCGAGTTTGGAACTCGGCAAAGAATTTGCCCAGTTCTGCCATATTAAGAACTTGGCAGATATTTTGTACTGGGCAATGAGTGGTGGCATGTGGCTAATTTTTATTGGCCTTATTTTGCAGAGTTTCACGTCACAAAACTCGACAAATTTAGGTGCCACGTGGCACTTTTGTTAACGTCCCGTCCCGTTTGATGGTGTGGTTCACCGAGCTTTTTCTGGGAGGAACTCGGTAAACATGTATAAATACTCATTGAGTTCGCGATAAAATTAAAAGAACTCGGCTGTATTAATGATTACCGGGCCCCGTCCAGCCAAGTGCGCTACATCGAGTTTGGCACTCGGCGAAGATTTCGCCGAGTTTAATATGGCCTCTGCCGAATTTCTTTGGAACTCGGCAAAAATGACGATTCTAGTAGTGTAACTACGTAACGAATCTATTGTATATCCAGAATTCCAGATGCATGATATATGATTTATCTTTTATGTTTGTACAAAATAACAGTTGATTTCTAGCCATTGTAACCGATTTGTATATCTATTTATATACGTGATTTTACCATTAGTTGCACTTCATCCCCTTGCTAAAATGTTGACTCGTCATTTCTCGTAGGAACATAGCACTGTCGTGACCTCGACTCAGTGATCGTTTGACTTGAAAGTACCACAGGTACGATTCCTCACAATAATCTAATAAAAAAGGATACGAAGTTGCCTTGATGTCCTATCATGAACACTTAACTAAGTGTCCCCTTGCTTAAATCCATCTAGAGTTTATGCATGTGTAGATTTATAGGGTAATGATGATTCCACATAAGAAATTTTGCCTGAAACTATCATGAAATGCCAGAAAAATGTGGTTTTCTAATGCAACCCTTCTTCCAATATTACTCATATCAACATATGTTGGTTTAATTTTTGTGAGATTCCCACTTCCTGATGTATGGATGTACGAGCCTAAAACTAAACCTGTGACGTCCAATTTGGTCGGAGAAGTTTTTTTTTTCGCAAATACGCAGAGGATGCGTAACCTGTGACGTCCAATTTGGTCGGAGAAGTTTTTTTTTTCACGAATACGCAGAGGATGCGTATCTTTGCATTGATAGAAGAAGAGTTATACAGCATGGGATTACAAAAGCTCACTAAGCCATGTATACACGGGGGCATGGAAGTGAACTAGGAGCAGAACAGTCCTGGGGGTGCTCAGCCCCATTAGCCTACAAAGCTATCTCTCGGGGATGATGTTGTGCAGTCCGGTGGCGCCAGCCTTGGCCCATAAGCGCGCCTCATCTCTTATAATGCGGGAGAGCCGGGAGGTGGAGGGCTGCTCGCTATCAAATATGCAAGCGTTTCGGTGTTTCCAGATCCACCACGCGGTAAGGATGATCAAGGAAGCCATGCCCTTGCGAGTCGGGGAAGGTGAGCGGTTGCAGGACGTCTCCCACCAAGTGTAGAAGTCAGTGTCGCAGTCCGGGATGTCGGCCGTGGAGCAAACCCAGCTGAGGGTCTCGTGCCAGATTTGTCGAGAGAAAGAGCAGCCTGCCAGGAGGTGTTGCATGGTCTCCTCCTCTTGGTCACAGAAGGCGCAGAGGTCCTCATGTGGGAGGCCATGTCGAGCGAGACGCTCGGCCGTCCAGCAACGGTCTTGTAGAGCCAGCCATATGAAGAATTTCATGCGGAGAGGAGCCCACAGTTTCCAAGTTAGCCGTCACAGGCACCTTGGAAGAGCGCCTAGTAGCAGGACCTTGCCGAGTAGATAGAGGAGGTGGTCCAGCGCCATCGCAGAGAGTCAGGCGAATCCGAAAGGGCGACGTGACGCACGCAGCGCCAGAGGTCAACGTATTGGACCAGAGCGGCGGGTCCCAAAGCGCCCTGGATGTCGCGAACCCAGGAGCATTGGAGAAGTCCATCATGGACGGTGCGGGCCTTGCGCCGCCTCCGAGTAACGCGTGCGAGGACGAGCGGCGCGATCTCGGCGACGGATCTGCCATTGATCCAGTGATCGTTCCAGAACATGCAAGTGTGGCCGTCGCCAAGTGTCCAGGTCGTAGAAGCACGGAAGATGGCGGCGACGGCGGGGTCATGCGGGATGTGCAGGTGGCTCCAAGGTCGCGTTGGGTCGGTGTACTTGAGCCATAGCCAACGGGTTCGCAGCGCAATACCAGCGTGCTGCAGGTCACGGACGCCGAGGCCGCCAAGGGAGAGAGGGCGGCACACTCTCTGCCAATTGACCAAACATTGTCCACCAGAGGCATCTTTACTTCCCGCCCAAAGAAAGCTGCGGATGATGCGGTTGGCCATCTTGAGGATGGAGGAGTTGAAGGCGATGGCGGTGAGGAAGTGCGTGGGAATGGCACTTAAGACATGACGGACAAGGGCGAGCCGGTCACCAAGGGAGAGGAGCGAGGCCCGCCATGTGGGGAGCTTGCGCTCTAGCTTGTGGACGATTGGCATGAGACTCGTAGTAGACGGCTTGCGAATGGACAAGGGGAGTCCCAGATATTGGATTGGGAATTGCTTCACCGGGCATTGCATCTCGGAAGCTATTGTCGCGATGTCCTCGTCGTTGCATTGGATGGGGGTGGCCGAGCACTTGGGGTAGTTACTGTGCAGCCCAGAGGCAACCCCAAAGACCCGAAGAAGCTCACGGACGGTCGAGATGTCGTGGTGGTCAGGGCGGTAGAAGATGGCGACGTCGTCGGCATAGAGGGAGATGCCGGAGGCCGCGTGCCGCGTGGTCAGTCGTTGGATGAGGCCGAGATCGACGGCCCGGATGAGCATGGAGTTGAGGACGTCGATGACGAGGGTGAAAATCATCGGGGATACTGGGTCACCTTGGCGGAGGCCACATGCATGATCGATCGGGGGGCCGGGTGGCCGTTGAGCATGACACGAGTGGAGGCGGTGGATAGAAGTATCGAGATCCAGTCGCGCCAGCGTTGGCCGAACCCAAGGTGTTGGAGAGTCTCGAGGAGGAAGGGCCACGAGACACTATCGAAGGCACGCGCGATATCGAGCTTCAGAAGCATGCGGGGCACCTTGAGGTTGTGGAGGAGACGCGCTGTCTGCTGAACAAGCAGGAAGTTGTCATGGATACATCTGTCGGCGATGAAAGCGCTCTAGTTTGTCGAAACCATGGCCCCAAGCCGAGGAGCGAGCCGCAGGGACAGCACCTTTGCAAAGAGCTTTGCAATGAGGTGGATGAGGCTTATGGGGCGATAGTCGGATAAGGCAGCGGCGTCCGGCCGCTTAGGCAGAAGAGTGAGGAGTGCTTCATTTACCTTTTGGAACCCACGCCCATTGGCGGTGTACAGCTTGTTGAAAGCTTCACAGATGTCGATCTTGATGATGTCCCAGCAGGCACGGAGGAACTCGGCTGTGAATCCATCCGGGCCGGGAGCCTTTCCGGTCGGTAGGCTTTTAACGGCCCGCCAAATCTCCTCTAATAAAGGCGCTTCCAGGTCAGATAGGTCAAAAGTTGCCGCGTGCAGGTGGGATTGGTCCAGGGAGAAGGCGCGCTCATCCGATGAGCCAAGGACACCGGAGAAGTAGTTGAAGGCCGCCTCGGCCATGGCGGCGTGTTCGATGACCAGATGGTCGTCAACGCGGAGGGAGGAGATCAGGGTGCGCTGCTTCCGGCGAGAGGCATGCACGCTGAGGTAGGATAGCGGGGAGTCACGGAGCCAAGATATGCGCGATCGCTGGCACTTAATGGATCGCTCCATGGAAGCCAACCCTAGGTATGCGCCCTTGAGCTTGCGCTTGAGCCACATCTCGGGCGGCGAAAGCGGCCGGAAATCCTGCGCGGCGTCGAGGCGGGCAATCAACTCCCGTGCAACCTGCAGATGCAACGAGATGCCACCAATGGTGTGTGCGCTCCAGCGCTGAAGGTGTCGCGCCGTGGCCTTTAGGCGAGCCACCAGGCGCCTGAAGGGGTCCATCTCCGGGGTGGTCGAGTTCCAAGCCTCCAAGACCGTGTCGTGGAATCCGTCGAGCTTCGGCCAAAAATGCTCTAAGTGGAAACGGCGCGCCCCAGCGGGACGAGCGGTGCAATCAACAACCAACGGGAAGTGGTCGGACACCGCGGAAGAGAGGCAGTGTAGAAGGCAATGCGGGTGGGCGATCTCCCATCCGGACGTGCAAAGAATCCAGTCATTCCGCACGAGGGTAGGCGTATCACGTTCACTGGACCAAGTGTAGCGGCGTCCATGCATGTACATATCACGGAGCTCCTCATCAGCAATGAAGCGCCGGAATCTGCTCATGACGCGGCGGTTCAGGGTCGGGGTATTCTTGTCGGCGGCCGAAGTGATCATGTTGAAGTCACCGCCGAGGAGCCAAGGCCTGATGCGCGCCTCGCGCACGTCCTGGAGGTCGGCAAGAAATCCGAGCTTGGCCTCGTCGTCTTGGGGGCCGTAGACACCTGTGAGCCACCAATGGCCGGTGCCATCAACGGGGGAGACCAGGGCGGTAATATGGTGCTCGCCAATGAGGGGGTTAGATAGGGAGACGTGGGATCTGCGCCATGCAAGAAGCACGCCACCGCGAGTGCCCGCGGCGGGAAGGAAGAAGAAGTCCTCAAATAGAGAGCCGAGGGTATCAAGGATGATCGAGTCTGTGACATGCGCAAGTTTAGTCTCCTGCAAGCACACGATAGTGGGGGCGGCAGCGGAGATCACGCTGCGGACGGCCGTACGTTTAGCCCCGGAGTTGAGGCCGCGGACATTCCAAAAAATGATCTTGGGGTTGCAATCCATTAAAGTAAAATTATGGGGGCGTTGGGAGACATGGGGCAAGCTATCTATGCTAAGCCTCGACTAGACGAGGCGCAGCACGGGAGCACGATGCACGTCCAGGGAGTTGCCAACCAAAGAAATCAGCAAACGCCTCGAGCACATCCTCCGCCAGAGGCTTCTCGAACAGGTGAGCGTATTTGTCAAGTGTGTCACGCGGGATGGGCATGTTGTCATCTTTGATCAGCCCCAGGAGGCGAAGAAGGACCCGTTTGGCTTTCATCTCAGAGTCAAGACCCTGGTCAGCCTTGGCAATCCGAAAACTTCGACGGGGGGTAAAGTCAGCGGGCAGCTCACGGCGACGGCGACGCGGTGGCCCGCGAGGATGGGCTGGGAGCGGACGGAGATCACGTCCACGAACGCAGCCAGGAAGTGGGAGCCGCTGTCTGTAGCGGCATGCACGGCAACGGAGGGAGCGGTGCCAGGCGACGAGGGGGAGGCCGACGCGCAAATGGGAGCATCCACGGCATGCGAACGGTCGTGCATGCGCAAATCACCACAAGGCGGGCCACTTGCAGCCAATGAGGCGATCGGAGCGCGCGGGGGGGGGGGATCCGCGCGGCCCGCTGAGGCAGCGTTGTCGGCATGTGCGGGACCAGGAGAATCTGCAGCGGGAGCATGGGTTGCGTCGGGCTCGGACACCGAGATTAGCGCGGTCACCGGTTGGCCGAGCAGCGGATCCGATGCCGCGACCAAATCGCGGGTGGGTCCGGGAGAAGATACGTCTCCATGGGTGTCGGCAGCTACCCGTTGGGCAGGAGGCAGGAGCAGCGGGGCAGGCGCATCAGCCGTGGCAGGAACGGCATGCAGGAGTGGGGCCGCAGGATCAGGGCATGCGGTTGGAGCGACAAGCATGGACGGGGTCGCGGGATCAGCGCTGGGGGAAAGGCAGCGGCCTCGGGGCTAGGGGGAGACCGGGTTGTCCACGCCGTTGAAACCCGAGGCGGGCCCAAACACCAGGGGGCCCAACACAGGCTCGACAGCTGGTGGCAGAACACACGCAGTCTGCGAGTCGTGGTGGGCCAAAGGTGATGCCAGGACAGCGGGCGCGCCCAATCGCAGGCGAGCGAAGACTCGCATGACGTCGGCCACGGCGCCGGGGTGGGCCCCGAGGATGCCAGCCCAGAACCGACATGGCGGGGGCACATGCACACGGCGGCGGCGGCGTCGCCGGCGGCCACGGCCATCGCCCGACGGACGAGTCGCGCTGCTGCGAGCCGGGGGGAACACGTGGTGCTGCGGCCAGCTTGGAGGAAGCGGTGGGGAGTCCGGCGCATGGCCAAGGTCATCGGACTCCAGCGGCGAAGGCGATGGCAGCGGCGGCCGGCGGAAGTCGACGCATTCCGTGACGTGAATGCGAATAGGGAACCGGGCCAGGCCCAGGGCGAGGCGCTCCGCACGATCAGGGTCAGCATCAGGCAGCACCGCATCATCGTCGGGGAGGAGGAGCTCAGCGGTGCGTGGGATGGCGTCGGGGTTGAGCGTCCATGCGGTGAGCTTGAAGACGGACATGTCAGACATGTTTCGCGTCTCGGGGGCGAGGTTCTCCACCTTGCAGAAAGGCGAGAGGAGGGTCTCGGAGGAGGAGCGCAGCCACGCGTGGTCGGGGATGCCGTAGAGCTCGAGGGAGACGAGGAAGCGCGCGGTCACCGGCTCGGAACCGGCCGTGCGGCCTCAAGGGTGGAAAATAAAGGCGAAAACGGCGCGTGCGCGCGCGGCCGGCGAGAGCAACACAACAGCGCGCCGCGGGGTCGGGGAACCTGACCAGGAAATCCTCGGGTGCGTGCTTATGGACCGAGAAGTCGGTCGCGGCGAGCCCGAACTGGGAGCAGAGGACGGCGGCGACCTCGTTGCCAGACACGCCCGTGCGACAACCGGCCACGGTGACGAGGAGGGCGCGCTCCACGGCGATGACCTCGGAGGACCGCGACAGGTAGCAGATGGCAGCCGCCGGGCGGCGCGCCGGATGTCCGGAGAACGGGTGGCATGGGTGGAGGCAGAGGCCAGAGGCGACACCGAGCGTGAGGGAGTCGTCGGCCCGGAAGACACGGGCGGCGTCGGAAGACTCGAGGAGGAGCGGGTGGCGACCAAGGTGCCGGCAAGGGAGGAGTCGGAGGGAGGCGCAGACGGCCAAGCCGACGGCCCGGAGGACACGGGCGTGTGCAGCCCCGACGAGGTGCGGGTGGTGGCCGCGGAGCCAGCGCCGGGGTCGCCAGAAGGGGGCGGCGCGGCAGGGAAGGGGCGAGCCGGCTCGCTCGAGGAGACGCGGCGTCGCTGCGGGGGCGGGACGGACCCGCCGGACGACGAGGGGAGCGACGCGGGGTGGGCGGTGCAGTCCTTGGCCTTATGCCCGAAGAACCGGCAGCGCGCGCAGCAGATGTCGCGCCGGCACTCGGAGCGCAGGTGTGCAGTGCTGAAGCAGCGGGGGCATTCCCCCCTCGCGGAGCCCGGACGGGCGCGGGCGGGATGACTCGCCGGTGCCGCGACGCAGGCGACGGGGAGGGCCACGCGGGCGCGGGCGCTTCTTGCCCCGGGCCACCAGCCAGCCGTCGCTAGGGGCGGGCGCACCATCCGTCCGGCAGACCTCGGAGCGGAGCATGCAGCGGGCGGCCAGCGGCTAGGGCGCAGGGGCCGGAGGCGGGGAGGAAGGGGACGCAGGCGCCGGGAGAGGGGAGGCAGCCGGCGAGGGCGTAGGTGCCCTGCAAAGGGCCTGCCGGTAAGACATGGCCGAGTCCGCGGATCCGCCCGAGGACGGGCTCGACTCCAGCCAGCGAACCTCGCACGAGCGACCCAGAGCGAGCGCGGAGAGGAGGCCATGGAGGGTGGACGGCGGGGCCGGAGTGACCAGCGTCGGGGAGGGTGGGCGCCAGGGCCAGGGTGGCCACCGGCGAGCGTGGGAGGCTAGGAGCGTCGGTCGGAATATGCCCTGGTCGGAGAAGTGTATATGTATTCTTATATTTATTGTTTTAGTAGAAGTTTTGTAGTCCTTGTGATGCAAGTACAAGGTGACAGTGCTTGTAGTTATTTGGAAATCAAGACCCGTATCTACAGACCACTCCAGCAATATGTAATCTTTCTGTTGTAAGAAATTTTATTATCTCTTGACAAGAAAGCTAGTCAGACTTGCTTTGAAAAAATTACTTAGCCTAATTATATGATATACCATATTCATATGCACCCGGTCACTATTTTGTAGCAGGCGTACTATTTTTTTCTAAAATAAAAATTGTACCAATACAATTTATATTAAACATGCATATTAGAAATAAATAAGCATCAGATTCCAGAAAAGAAAATAAATAAAGAAGCATGCTATAGAGAGGCGGGTAACCTATTTTTATTTGCACTTGAATACTTGATCATAGAAGTTCACACAACACTAATGTGATTACAATTGTACAATGTCAGTCTATATGTTTGAACCAGAAAGATTCATACATGTTTTTTCGAGTCTTTTATGTATGATTTTTAGGTGTAAACATGTGGTTTGTGCTACCCTTAACGACTGAAAATGAAGCTGCTTGCACTACAAGGTAATGTGCTGAAACTCCAGCTGCTACTCCTGCTACTAGAATTGAAATGACTATAGGTAGTTCATAGTGAGCGACATCTTTGTTGTAAGAAGGTGAGATTACCCATACATATGAATTTTAGCTCATCTTTTTAAAATCTCTTTATACCATATTCTCATGCTCAGTGTTGTCACCATCAGAAATTGTCACCTTTCTTATTACTGAAAATTGTCATCTATGAACCACATTTTGAAAGTAACAGATTGATTTTTCTCAAAGTGCACATTACAACCGCTTTTAAGGGCGTTCTCCCTATTGCTGGCCTAAGATTATTCTTGGTTAGTTACTAGCAAAACGTCAGGTTACAAAAGGACATACGTTTCTGCAGTTTTTAAGCATGTCAACCAAACTGGAAACTGTACGTCAGGTCATACTGTCGTAGCACAAAAGAGCATAGCGCTCTACTTCTCCATGGTTGATGCAGAGAAACGAGGGGAGAGATCAGATCAGACAATAGACGAGAACAAAGGAGAGGAGAGAAGCCTCTCGATTCCATGCCGCCGGCACTGCCTGTTACCTACCGTCGGCGCTCGCCGAGTCCAGCCGGCATTCCAAAATCACCCATGCTGGGGGCTGCAGGAGGTGATCGGAGTGCAGCGAACACGGGTGGTTGCCACCATCCGCCAGACTTTCGGGAACAGCCTCAACCAGTTTTTCGTGAGAATATTCAGGAACCGTGGCTGCCCTCAACCACACTATCCTCTCATCCAAACGACTGCCATCCCTCAAAGAAAAAGGGCTATCCCTATCCCATCCTGGGATAGCCACAACCAAACGCCACCTTAGAATCTTGCAGCAATCAAACGACCAGCATAAAAGGGCTCAGCTTAGCATTTTCTGAGGCAATCATGCTTGGTTTCCAGAAGATATCAACCAATAGAAAGTTTCCGGAAGCTATCAATCTGTCATGTGTCTTCTCCCCGAAGGTACCACTAAACTAGGAGACTGGGATAAAAAGATGTGCTAAACCACACGGCACTCGCTCAGTATCATTACAAAAAAAATACTAGCTAACAAAGAACTTGATCAGTTATCATGGGCAGCGAGCGCCTTCTCCCAGCTAGCCCACCTCCTTCTCCCAGCTCAGTATCATCACAAAAAATACTAGCTAACAAAGAACTTGATCAGTTATCCTGGGCAGCGATCTCCTTCTCCCAGCTAGTCCACCTCCATGACTTTTTCACCTCCAGAGCTAAAAAAAACACAATTCCAGCTATTAAAACATCATCTTGGTACAAGTAAGAAACCTCCACCAACTCAATGTCAAATAACACAACATATGGCCGAAACAGAATGTTGCAGCACAAAAATGCAATACATAACTTGAAGGAATACCTGGCATTGTCTTCCTCGAGTTCTTCGAGAAATCTCTCAGGAATCATATCATAAGGTACATACCCCACAATGGGAATACCTCTATCATAAGAGTTCCAAATTTCCCGAAGACACTCTTGTTTATCCTTCTCTTTGTACAAGAGGTCAACAAATGCAGGCATAAATTCTCTGAAATAATAATGGGCCAGCATGTCTCTCTCCGGCATCAGCAACAACACCTTAATGCACAATTACACAAATACAATTAGAAACAGGCACCTACTGAGCAGTGGGATAGGGATGGAAAAAGGAATGCGAACAATACCTTGGGCTTAGGGTGGGGACCTGCGGAGGAGCTGCTGGGGGTTGTCTTCTTCGCTTTAGCTTGAGACATAATTGCAGGAAAGAGAGCGTCCTGATTTAATGTAAATTATGAGCTGGAGAGTAAGTGCGGGAGAAGTGAGACAGGGGAAGATGAGAGAGTAGAGGATAGCCATACCTTTCTTGTGGGCTGAGGAGGGAGGCGGGGGCGAGCTCCAGAGTGACTCGCCGACGCCGCCAAAGGATCATGGGCCTGTAATTTGTGAGTCAATTGGTTAAAGCAGGCAATTTAATATTGTTTTCCTCATCAGGTAGAAAAAGAAACGAGTACCTTCTTTTTGTTATCAGATAGATACTTCTTCTTCTCCTTGTCCTCAGGTGAGTGCACCACAAGATGCCGCATGTAATGGCACTGCTTCCCAAATTTGTCCTCCATACCACTGCTCTCTATTAACTTTTTAACAGAAGTTCATCAACCTTGGTGATGTGCTGCCAGTCCTCTAAATGCACTGGGGCAGAACTGTCAAAGGCCCTCCATTCAGGAGTGTCAAATTCCAGGTCCAAGGTGTTGGTGTAGAACTCTTGAACACCGTATGACCTCAGTTCAGGTGTAGCGAAAGCAGGTCTTTTCAACACCTTCAAGTGGAATTTTCTTAGTTCCTCAACATTCAGTGTTCTTGGTGGTTTCTTCAGTTTGTCTATCATTTCAGCATAGTATTGTGGTAAATGACCGTTGATCCTGTACAATGGATCAATTGCTTGTATAATACTTAAGATGTCGTCGGCCATGTCTTCCTCGCTTGTCATGTTCACCGTCTTCAATAGGATAGCACACAAGTTCATTTTTTTTATATGGCTAAATGCCTTGTCTTGATTTTACCTTTCCAGGTTCTTCCACTCAAATGCGCGGCGAATGCATGCCCGAGTATGCTAGCGACGATGTAGTTTCCCATAGGGCCTGCTGCACATAGCGTTATCTTGGGGCTGACCGAACCTCGGATTGCAGCAGCCACAAACTTAAAAGCCCTCACAAGCTCATTCTCAGGTTTTTCTTTTGAGAAGTCCTCAACCGTGCACCATTTATAGGGGTCGTCTTGCAGACTCCTCGCTGCATCATCTCGTTTATGTCGCTTCACTGCTTCCATTTGAGACGACTTTATTCCAACTTCTTCCTCTCTCTGTCTCTTAGTCGCTATGGAACCCAGCTCAGGTACCATTCTGCCGTATGGCACTGATCTGATGTGCTTTTTGTAATCTTCACTCCTTTGGAGAATCTTTTCCTTAATGGTCCATCTTTTTTGTGCTGCCTGTGCATCTTCAAAGTTGCTAAATTGCACTGTGCCTCTTTTTCCAACCTTCAGAACATGCTCTGGTATCTTCCTGAACATGAAGCATAGATTGCTTTCCTCAATGTGGGGAGGCAGATCTAGACCAATTGTCCAAAGAACTGGTACATTCTGCACACTGGATGTTGTCTCAGGTGATGAGCCTACGAGCAGCTGCTGGTGGTGAACCTCCTGGGATGATGATTGTGAATCTGCAGCTGCTGCTGAATCTGATGGGCTCTCGTGCTGCAGCTGGGGCTGACTGGCGGAGGAGATCTGACCCTGTCCTTGCTGCTGGATCTTACTGGCTGTTGAGAGCTGCTGCTGCTGCTGCTGCAGCTGCTGGGCCTGACCAGCTGACGAGAGCTGATGCAGCTGCAGCTGCTGGGCCAGACTACTTGATGAGAGCTGCTGCTGATCATATGAAAGCTGGCCGAATTGGTGCTGACTGTATGAGAACTGGCGAAGTTGCTGCTGCTGCTGACTATATGAGGACTGGCCGAGTCGCTGCTGCTGTTGCTGGCCGTGATACGGGTTGTACTGGCCCTGTTGGTGATGCCCCTGGGCGTAAGGGTGTTGATCCCGCCAATAGGTAGACAGATTCAGAGGGGGTTGATGCTGGACGTGGTGGTGGCCGTAGGCGTCACAGTAGGGGTTGTAGACAATCCCCGCCGGCAAGGGGGCATCCTCCTCCTGCGGGGAGCGGGAGGGGATGAATTCCTTCGCATCAAAATTTAGCGGAGGAGTGGGGTTGGGATGTTTATCCATGGAGAGGACGGCGCGGCGGCGGAGAGGACGGCGCGGCGGCAGAGAGGACGGCGCGGTGGCGGGTGGAGTGCGGCGGGACGGCGCGGCGGGCGGAGGCTTCCTCCTCTCTCCCTCGGGAGAACGCAAAAACCTAGATCTGCTCCTCTAGTCCTCTGTTGGGGTTGGGTGCCCTAGGAGGTCTAGGGGGTTTTGTTGTGCCGAGAAAGTTTGGGCCTGGCTGTCTCTCCGAGAAAGTTTGACCCGCTTTTGGGCACCCATGTTTTGTGTTTCATTTTCGTTCATTTTTGTTTTTCTTTTCTTTTTTCCTCTTTACTAAAAAATGTTTGGGATTAAAAAAATCAAAAATTTCATGAATTATTTTTACCTGCAAATTTTAAAAAAAATTGTTCCCAATTTTTTTACAAAATTTTGATTGATTATACAGATGCTTGCTGATTTTAAAAAAACCAATTAAAAAATCTTTGCGGATTTCAAAATTGTTTGTCGATTTCAAAAAATGTTCCCAAATTTTTAAAAACTTTTATGACTAAAAAATGTTCACCAATTCAAAAATCATTCACGAATTCAAGTCGATTCAAAAAATGTTAACAGATTCAAAAACCGTTCACCAATTTAAAGAAATATTTGTTGATTCAATAAATGTTTGATGATTCAAAATATTCATGAATTTATAAAAATGATTTTTAAAAATATTCATTGATTCAAAAAATATTTGCCAATTCAGAAATTGCTCATGAATCATAAAAAAGATCCTTAATTAAAAAACATATTTAGAAGAGGTAACAGAAAAAAAGAAATTAGAAGAACAAAACAGGTTGAGGGAAGGTTCTAGAACCTTCCAAACCATGTGGGAGAAGAACACATAATAACCCAAATATGGGTCAACCCATATCTAGCAAGGTCTCTCGTGAGGGGCGCGTGTGTGGACACTGTCCACCGACCCGCGCAATAAATAGGAATTCCGTTACACAACCTTCTCATTAATTATCTCCTCCTTCTGATTTAACGGGGTGGGCCCGTTCTTCCCCTACCCAACATAGTATCATAAGCAGTGACCTAGCTAGGCCCCAAGCTACCAGGGATGTGGCCTAGGGCGTAGCGGTGATACGTCATATTGTTTTTTTATGCATAATAATATTTTATGGAGTAGTTTTAATGCTTTTTGTCTCATAATGTGCAATGTTTACACAAAGAGGGAGAATGTCGGCGGATGGAATTCTGGACCTGAAAAAGCTACGTCAGAGTTACCTATTCTGCACATCTTCAAATAAACTGAAAATTTACGGAGAATTGTTTTGGAATATATAAAAAATACTGGAGCAAATAACTACTGGAGGGGGTCACCATGGTGAGCACAAGACACCAGGGCGCGCCTGGGGCCCCAAGCGCGCCCTGGTGGGTTGTGCCCTCCTTGGCCCACCTCCGGTGCCCATCTTCTGGTATATAAGTCATTTTGACCTAGAAAAAAATGAGAGGATGACTTTCAGGACGAAGCGCGGCCGTCTCGAGGCAGAACTTGGGTAGGAGCACTTTTGCCCTCTAGCGGAGCGATTCCGCCGGGGGAACTTTCCTCCTGGAGGGGGAAATCGAAGCCATCATTATCATCACCAACAACCATCTCATCTTTGGGAGGCCAATCTTCATCAACATCTTCAACAACACCATATCCGCTCAAACCCTAGTTCATCTCTTGTGTTCAATCTTTGTACCATAACCTCAGATTGGTACCTGTGGTGCCTAGTAGTGTTGATTACATCTTGTAGTTGATTGCTATATGGTTTATTTGGTGGAAGATTATATGTCCAGATCCATTATGCTATTTGATACCCCTCTGATCTTGAGCATGATTATCATTTGTGAGTAGTTACTTTTGTTCTTGAGATCACGGGAGAAATCTTGTTGCAAGTAATGATGTGAACTCGATATGTGTTCGATATTTTGATGATATGTATCTTGTGCTTCCCTTAGTGGTGTCATGTGAATGTCGACTACATGACACTTCACCATATTTGGGCCTAAGGGAATGCATTATGGAGTAGTTATTAGATGACGGGTTGCTAGAGTGACAGAAGCTTAAACTCTAGTTTATGCGCTACTTCGTAAGGGACTAATTTGGACCCAAAGGTTTAATGCTATGGTTAGATTTATCTTAATACTTTTCTCGTAGTTGCGGATGCTTGCGAGGGGGTTAATCATAAGTAGGAGGTTTGTTCAAGTAAGAACAGCACCTAAGCACTGGTCCATCCACATATCAAATTATCAAAATAGCAAGCACGAATCGAATCAACATGACGAAAGTGACTAGATGAAATCCCGTGTACCCTCAAGAACGCTTTGCCTATATAAGAAACTGTTTTGGCCTGTCCTTTGCCGCAAAAGAATTGGGCTACCTTGCTGCATTTTATTTACCGTTACCGTTACTTGCTCGTTATAAATTACCTTGCTATCAAACTACTCATTACCGACAATTTCAGTCCTTGCAGAAAATACCTTGCTGAAAACCACTTGTCATTTTCTTCTGCTCCTCGTTGGGTTCGACACCCTTACTTATCAAAAGTATTACGATTGATCTCCTATACTTGTGGGTCATCAAGACTCTTCTCTGGCACCGTTGCCTGGGAGTGAAGTGCTCTTGGTAAGAAAAAAATTATTACTACGTGCTGAAATTTATTGTCACTTGTTACTATGAAGAATCATCCTTTGAGGGGTTTGTTCGGGGTATCTTCACCTTGACCGGAACCACAATTAGTTGCCCCTCAACCTACTGCACCTACTGAAAATATTGGTTACGAAATTCCATCGGGTATGATAGAACAACTGCTAGCTAATCCTTATGTAGGAGATGGAACTGAGCATCCTGATATGCATTTGATATATGTGGATGAAATTTGTGGATTGTTTAAGCTTGTAGGTTTATTCGGGGATGAAACTAAGAAGAAGGTTTTCCCTTTATATTTGAAGGGAAATGCATTGACATGGTATAGGCTATGCGATGATATCAGATCTTGGAACTGGAATCGACTGAAATTGGAATTTCACAAAAAAATTATCTTATGCATCTGGTTCATCATGATCGGAATTACATATATAATTTTTGGCCTCGTGAAGGAGAAAGTATCGCTCTAGCTTGGGGGAGGCATAAGTCAATGTTATATTCATACCCCAATCATGAGTTCTCGAGATAAATTATTATTCAGAACTTTTATCCTTGGCTTTCTCGTGATGATCAATCAATGCTCGATACCTCTTGTACGGGTTCTTTTATGAAAAAGGCTATTGAATTCGGGTGGGATCTTTTAGAAAGAATTAAACGCAACTCAGAAGATTGGGAACTCGACGAAGGTAAAGAGTCGAGTATTAATCTTGAGTTTGATTGTGCTAAATCTTTTATGAATACCGATGCTTTTCAAAAGTTTAGCACTAAATATGGACTTGACTCTAAGATAGTAACCTCTTTTTGTGAATTATTTGCTATTCATGTTGATCTCCCTAAGGAGAAGTGGTTTAAATATCATCCCCCTATTAAAGAATAAATTAAAGAACCAGTAATAGCTAAAGATGAAACTATCATTTACAATGTTGATTCAATTGTGCCTACTGCTTATATTGAAAAACCACCTTTCCCTGTTAGGATAAAGGAACATGCTAAGGTTTCAACTATGGTTCGCAAAAGTAATATTAAAGCACCTAGACCCTCAGAACAAATCAAAGTAGAACCTAGTGTTGCTATGGTTAAAGATCTCTTGGTAGAAAATATTGATGGGCATGTTATTTATTTCTGTGATGAAGTTGCTAGAATTGCCAAACCCGCTGAAAAAGATAAACATAGACCTGTTGTTGGAATATGCCTGTTGTCTTAGTCAAAATAGGAGACCATTGTTATCATGGTTTATGTGATTTAGGTGCTAGTGTGAGTGCTATTCCTTTTACCTTATACCAAGAAATTATGAATGACATAGCACCCGCTAAAATAGAAGACATAGATGTTACTATTAAACTTGCTAATAGAGACACCATCACACTACTTGGGATTGTTAGAGATGTTGAAGTCTTGTGTGAAAAAATAAAATATCCTACAGATTTTCTAGTTCTTGGTTCCCCACAAGATGACTTTTGTCCCATTATTTTTGGTAGACCTTTTTTGAACACTGTCAATGCTACTATAGATTGTCATAAACAAACTGTTAGTGTTAGCATTGGTGATGAGTCTCATGAATTTAATTTCTCTAAGTTTAATAGACAACCTCATAAGAAAGAACTATCTAATAAGGATAAAATAATTGGTCTTGCTTCTATTGTTGTGCCTCCTGCTGATCCACTAGAACAATATTTGCTTGACCATGAAAATGATATGCATATGCGCGAAAGAAATGAAATAGATAAAATATTCTTTGAACAATAACCTCTACTTCAACACAATTTGCTATTGAAACTCTAAGAGGTCCTCCTCCGCCTAAAGGTGATCCTGTGTTTGAATTAAAAACAATTGTCCGACACTTTGAAATATGCTTATCCTGATGAGAAGAAGATATATCATGTTATTATTAGTGCTAACCATTCAGAACATGAAGAAGAAAGATTATTGAAAATTCTGAAAAAGCACCGAGCTGCTATTGGATATACTCTTGATAATATTAAGGGCATTAGTCCCACTCTATGTCAGCACAAGATTAATATGGAACCTGATGCTAAACACATTGTCGATCACCAACGACATTTGAATCCTAAGATGAAAAAGGTCGTAAGAACTAAAATACTAAAACTTCTGGAACCAGGTATAATCTATCCCATAGCTGATAGTAGACAGGCAAGTCCCGTTCATTGTGTCCCCAAGAAAGGAGGGATTACTGTTGTTCCTAATGATAAAAAAGAACTTATTCCACAAAGAATTGTTACTAGCTATAGAATGGTAATTAATTTCAGTAAATTAAATAAAGCGACTAGAAAAGATCATTACCCTCTATCTTGATCAAATGCTAGAAAGACTATCTAAGCACACACACTTATGTTTTCTCTCGATGGATATTCTGGTTTTTCTCAAATACCTGTTTCACAACCTGATCAAGAGAAACCATCTTTACTTGTCCTTTTGGAACTTATGCTTATAGAGGTATGCCTTTTGGTTTATGCAATGCACTTGCTACCTTTTAAAGATGTATGACTGCTATATTCTCTGATTTTTGTGAAAAGATTGCTGAGGTTTTCATGGATGATTTTTCCATTTATGAAACTTCTTTTGATGATTGCTTAAGCAACCTTGATCGAGTTTTGTAGAGATGTGAGCAAACTAATCTTGTCTTGAATTAGAAGAAGTGCAACTTTATGGTAAATGAAGGTATTGTCTTGGGTCATAAAATTTCTCAACGAGGTATTGAGGTGGATAGAGCTAAAGTGGATGCAATTGAGAAAATGCCATGCCCTAAAGATATTAAAGGTATCGTAGTTTCCTCGGTCATGCTGGTTTCTATAGGAGGTTTATTAAAGATTTCTCTAAAATTTCTAGGCCTCTTACAAATCTTTTACAAAAGGATATTCCATTTGTTTTTATGATGCTTGTGTAGAAGCCTTTGAAACACTTAAGAAAGCCTTAACATTTGCACCTATTCCATTCGTCGCGAGTTTCTCGATTATATAAATTGTACTTTCCAATGATCAATCAACAGAAGTTTCCATTCACTCCAAACACGATGAGCACCCCAGCGATCGCCCTTCCCCCGCACCTTATTGTGTGCGATTATGCGATATGTGTGGATGTGGGTTGGGGTTGGTCTGTTCAGTCAGGGCAGGTCCTGAGGGGGCGGGAGGGGCGGCCACTCCGGGCCCCCATGATCGAGGGAGGGTGCCCCTCCCAGGTATGTACGTGTAGTTGTAGCATACGCACGCATCGCAAGGAGTTCCTATGTGCCGCATTCTATGTCAATCATTCTATGTCAATTGATGCACGTTCGCATAGGGCTGCTCGTTCGCGGGCTTAGTGGGCCCATCTCGCTAGCGACAAGTAGAAAACGCTGGAATAAAAAAGGATATTCCATTTGTTATTATGATGCTTGTGTAGAAGCCTTTGAAACACTTAAGAAAGCCTTAACATTTGCACCTATTCCATTCGTCGCGAGTTTCTCGATTATATAAATTGTACTTTCCAATGATCAATCAACAGAAGTTTCCATTCACTCCAAACACGATGAGCACCCGAGCGATCGCCCTTCCCCCGCACCTTATTGTGTGCGATTATGCGATATGTGTGGATGTGGGTTGGGGTTGGTCTGTTCAGTCAGGGCAGGTCCTGAGGGGGCGGGAGGGGCGGCCACTCCGGGCCCCCATGATCGAGGGAGGGTGCCCCTCCCAGGTATGTACGTGTAGTTGTAGCATACGCACGCATCGCAAGGAGTTCCTACCTATTCCATTCGTCGCGAGTTTCTCGATTATATAAATTGTACTTTCCAATGATCAATCAACAGAAGTTTCCATTCACTCCAAACACGATGAGCACCCCAGCGATCGCCCTTCCCCCGCACCTTATTGTGTGCGATTATGCGATATGTGTGGATGTGGGTTGGGGTTGGTCTGTTCAGTCAGGGCAGGTCCTGAGGGGGCGGGAGGGGCGGCCACTCCGGGCCCCCATGATCGAGGGAGGGTGCCCCTCCCAGGTATGTACGTGTAGTTGTAGCATACGCACGCATCGCAAGGAGTTCCTATGTGCCGCATTCTATGTCAATCATTCTATGTCAATTGATGCACGTTCGCATAGGGCTGCTCGTTCGCGGGCTTAGTGGGCCCATCTCGCTAGCGACAAGTAGAAAACGCTGGAATAAAAAAGGATATTCCATTTGTTTTTATGATGCTTGTGTAGAAGCCTTTGAAACACTTAAGAAAGCCTTAACATTTGCACCTATTCCATTCGTCGCGAGTTTCTCGATTATATAAATTGTACTTTCCAATGATCAATCAACAGAAGTTTCCATTCACTCCAAACACGATGAGCACCCCAGCGATCGCCCTTCCCCCGCACCTTATTGTGTACGATTATGCGATATGTGTGGATGTGGGTTGGGGTTGGTCTGTTCAGTCAGGGCAGGTCCTGAGGGGGCGGGAGGGGCGGCCACTCCGGGCCCCCATGATCGAGGGAGGGTGCCCCTCCCAGGTATGTACGTGTAGTTGTAGCATACGCACGCATCGCAAGGAGTTCCTATGTGCCGCATTCTATGTCAATCATTCTATGTCAATTGATGCACGTTTGCATAGGGCTGCTCGTTCGCGGGCTTAGTGGGCCCATCTCGCTAGCGACAAGTAGAAAACACTGGAATATAAAAAGGTTGCATTGTCGTGGTTTGAACCCAAGACCGGCCACTTGAGAGCACATGACTCTAACCAGTTGAGCTATTGACCTTTCTTGATTATAGTACAGCGCAACACCTTAAGAAACTTAAATGTTGATCCGAATGTTTTAAAAAATTCGAACACAAAACATTTTTTTCGAAAACAAAACATTAATGTTTTATCAAACGGGAACATTTTTCAAATTTGTTAACAACTTTGAGAAAACGCAAACATTTTTAAACACACAAAGGAATTTTGGGGAGCGAACATTTTTTAAACTACCCAAAAAACTGAACAGGAAAAGTTTTTCAAAAACAGGAACAATTTCCAAATTCCAAAACAAAATTTGGAAACACGAACAACTTTTGCATGCGAAAAAATTTTATTTTTCCAAAAAATTTTTAAAACATGAAGGTTTTGGAATTGTGAACAGTTTTTAAAGCACGGATATTTTTTGAATCTTGAGAACAAATTTTGAAACGGAGAACAAATTTCGAAGCACGAACAATATTTTAAAGCACGAACATTTTTTGAATTTTAAGAACGAATTTTGAAATGGAGAACAATTTTTAAAAATCTCGAAGAAATTTGGAAGTGTATTTTTTTAATACATGAACAAAAAATTGAAATCCGATACATTTTCTGAATTTCGTAAGTTTTGGGCTTTTCTGTGTAATCAGGAAAAAAATTTAATGTTGAGAACACCTTTTTCGAAAACTAAACATTTTATGGAAACATGAACGTTTTGGAATTTCTGAACAATTTTTTAAAGCACAAACATTTTTTGAATCTTGAGAACAAATTTCAAAATGGAGAACAAATTTCAAAGCACGAACAAAATTTAAAAGCACAAAATTTTTTTGGATCTTGAGAACAAATTTTGAAACGAAAAACAATTTTGAGAAATCCCTAACAAATTTGGAAGTGTGAAACTTTTAATACATGAACAAAAAATTGAAATCCGGTACATTTTCTAAATTTCGAAAGTTTTGAACTATTTTGTGTAATGAGAACAATATTTGAATTTTGAGAACATTTTTTTGAAAACTGAATATTATGAAAAAAGTTTGAAAAAAGGAGAAGAAAAGAAAAAGATATAAAAACCAAAGAAAGAAAATTTCTTGAAAAGAGAACTTAACTTGAAAAGGAAAACTGAAAGAAACAAAAATGTAACAAAAAGAAGAAAAAACCAGAAAAAGGAAGAAGAAGAAAGAAGAAGAAAAAGAAAGAGTAATAAAATAAAAAGAAAAGGGAAAAAACCGGTTAAGGAACCTTCTAGATGGTTCCCAAAACTAGTAAGAACCGGTGGGAACGCTCTAGAAAGTTTCGAAAACCGGATCCTGTACGTACGCCAAAGATGGGCCAGCTCCAATCGCTCGCTAGTTGCATCTCCTGTCCGATTCGTTGACAGTTTGACGCAGTATGCGTCAAATAGGTTTTCCCCGCATCGCAGCCGAGCACACACGTACGTACGTCGTAGACTCGTAGTGGTTTCGTTCCTCTCCGATCGCTGACTGCCAAAATGCTCTGATCTCTATCTCTACATCTACATCTACATCTACACTACTACTAAAAAGCAAATATAAGTTTTTCTAAAGCCACACAACAAATTGTACATGGAATAATTAAGACCTAGCAATTAAATCAATTTAACCACACCCTACTGCCCGTATTACGTCAAAGGTCTGTCACCAAATTAACGAATTACATTAAATGTTCTGCCGAGCAGACGCCGGGTGTGCCGATACTAGCGCTCGCTTCCGTTGATCTGGCGACCCCGCCCGCGACAACCCCGATTTGCGCGTCGATTCCACCCGACGTTGATGAGTTGGTTATCTCGATAATTTCTCTCTGCTCTAGACTCGGTCCTTTCCATCTTCCCACAAGCGTTGCAGGGTCCTATCCTCCGGCGCGAAGGGGACGGAGGCCTGAAGAGCCACGAGTCTCGGAGGAGGACAAGCGGTGGGCGTAGTTGGTGGTCAACCGAGAGAGCGCGCACCTGTCGCTGTAGAGGAAGAAGCAATGCGCTCGCCGGCGCCCTTCATCGCATTCGTGCCTCCCCTCACTCCGGCACCGCGAGCCGCTTCACCAGCCGGATCCACTCGTTCTGGACACGCCACTACTACATCCCACTCCTCGCATGGCGTCCACTGCCTGAACGCGACCACCGCCGATCCATCCACGCGCGGACGTGCCAGCCTTAATGCCATCTCCTTCCACTTGCTGGCGTACTCCTCGCCTGAACGCCCGCCACATTCTAGATGTTGTGCCGCCTCAGCTGCCTGACGCCACCGATGAATCAGTTCTTGTTTTCCCCTTTATTCCATACAAGACGCAATTCCAAATGTTTTGCTTTATTAACTACTGAACAAAGTTCAAGTTTGATCTCAGTGTATCATTGGCCTAATTATTAGCCGTGGAAGGGGACAATGATTGTGGAATTAGTGGCTTCTCCTTGATGACCCGTTATGACACAACAATGTTACACAGTGAATTGGAGTTTTTTGTACCAACTAGGTGGTGGATCGGTTGAACTGATTTGAGAGGATTGTGCTTTGATTTTCAGACCTCTTGCAGCTTGAGGACGAGGTATGTGCCTCTCCCCTGGTTACTTGCCTGTTCAATTAACCATATCGGATTCGGTATAATTTTTAACCCATTTATAAGAAGAGATGGATCTGCCTCTAGTGGTGGGAGACAGACAATGCCTTTTGGTGCTATTTTCTACTCCCTCCGTTCTCTAATATTTGTCTTTCTAGTCATTTTAAATGGACACAACATACGGATGTATATAGACATATTTTAGAGTGTAGATTCACTCATTTTACTCCGTATGTAGTCACTTGTTAAAATCTCTAGAAAGATAAATATTTGGGAACGGAGGAAGTACTAAATAAGATATACGCATGTCTTCACACCGCCATTGTTGTATTGTGTGTGATTCGAAGTTTGGCAACTGGCATGATGTGAGAAAAAAACATCAGTGGATACCTCGACAGTTGGTTTGTTACTTTCGACTGATGAGTGAATCTACATGTAATGTTTGCATCAATAAAACTGCAACCAAGGTTTGTTACATTACACGACAAGTTCTACCCGAATATCATGGATTTGTCTTCAGATAATGTTCTCTTAGTCGGATTGCGGCATGCAGCAAGGTGAGCAACCAATCATTGTCGGATTACGGGTTCCGCAAACCCTTGAGAGGTTCGAACTCTAGGGTGCGTGCAGAGATCTCAACCTACCCAGCCTGCCTACTCGCAATCCTCCTAAGCCTAGCGCGACGAGCTCGAAGAGACAAAGAGACACAACAGTTTATCCTGGTTAGGGCCACCTTGCGGTGTAATACCCTACTCCAGCATTTTGGTGGGTTACCTTGGAGGGCTGAGGATGAACTAGTACAGTGGATCAACTGGCCTCAGGAGGCGAGGTGTTCTTGAGCTCGATAGAGCTGAGGGGATGTGAACCAGATCAGATGCCCCTCTATGGTGGTGGCTAAGTCCTATTTATAGTGGCCTCGGTCCTCTTCCCAAATGTTGGCGGGAAGGGATCCCACAACAGCCGGATTTGAAAGGGGACAAGTAGTACAGCTTATCCTGACAAAAGTGGTCTTCGCCTGCGAAAAGCTGATATGTCCATTTTGCATCATGCTTTTATATCGATATTTATTGCATTATGGGCTGTTATTACACATTATGTCACGATACTTATGCATATTCTCTCTTATTTTACAAGGTTTACATAAGGAGGGAGAATGCCGGCAGCTAGAATTCTGGACTGGAAAAGGAGCGAATATTAGAGACATATTCTGCACAACTCCAAAAGTCCTGAAACTCCACGAAAGCTATTCTTGGAAATAATTAAAAATACCGAGTGGAAAAAATACGTCAGGGGGGCCTCCACCTGTCCACGAGGGTGGGGGCGCGCCCCCCTGCCTCGTGGGCCCCCTGTTGGCCCTCCGGTGCCTATCTTCTGCTATATGAAGTCTTTCATCCGAAGAAAAACCATAAGCAAGCTTTCGGGACGAGACTCCGTCGCCACGAGGCGGAACCTTGGCGGAACCAATCTAGGGCTCCGGCAGAGCTGCTCTGCCGGGGACACTTCCCTCCAGGAGGGGGAAATCATCGCCATTGTCATCACCAACGCTCCTCTCATCGGGAGAGGGCAATCTCCATCAACATCTTCACCAGCACCATCTCCTCTCAAACCCTAGTTCATCTCTTGTATCCAATTCTTGTCTCTAAGTCTGGGATTGGTACCTGTAGGTTGCTAGTAGTGTTGATTACTCCTTGTAGTTGATGCTAGTTGGTTTATTTGGTGGAAGATCATATGTTCAGATCCTTTATGCATATTAATACCCCTCTGATTATGAACATGAATATTCTTTGTGAGTATTTATGTTTGTTCCTGAGGACATGGGAGAAGTCTTGCTATTAGTAGTCATGTGAATTTGGTATTCGTTCGATATTTTGATGAGATGTATGTTGTCTATCCTCTAGTGGTGTTATGTGAACGTCGACTACATGACACTTCACCATTATTTGGGCCTAGAGGAAGGCATTTGGAAGTAATAAGTAGATGATGGGTTGCTAGAGTGACAGAAGTTTAAACCCTAGTTTATGCGTTGCTTCGTAAGGGGCTGATTTGGATCCATATGTTTCATGCTATGGTTAGGTTTACCTTAATACTTTTGTTGTAGTTGCGGATGCTTGCAATAGAGATTAATCATAAGTGGGATGCTTGTCCAAGTAAGGAAAGCACCCAAGCACCGGTCCACCCACATATCAAGTACCGAACGCGAATCATATGAACGTGATGAAAACTAGCTTGACGATAATTCCCATGTGTCCTCGGGAGCGCTTTTCTTTATATAAGAAATTGTCCAGGCTTGTCCTTTGCTAAAAAAGGATTGGGCCACCTTGTTGCACCTTATTTACTTTTGTTACTTGTTGCTCGTTACCAATTACCTTATCACAAAACTATCTATTATCGATAATTTCAGTGCTTGTAGAGAATACCTTACTGAAAACTGCTTATCATTTCCTTCTGCTCCTCGTTGGGTTCGACATTCTTACTTATCGAAAGGACTACGATAGATCCCCTATACTTGTGGGTCATCAAGACTCTTTTTTGGCGCCTTTGCCGGGGAGTGAAGCGCCTTTGGTAGGTGGAATTTGGTAAGGAAAAATTTATATAGTATGCTGAAATTTATTGTCACTTGTTACTATGGAAAGTAATCCTCTGAGGGGCTTGTTCGGGGTATCTTCTGTTGGGTTTCGTAGTAATTTTAAAAAATTTCCTACGCACACGCAAGATCATGTGATGCATAGCAACGAGAGGGGAGAGTGTAGTATACGTACCCATGCAGACCGACTACGGAAGCGTTGACGCAACGTAGAGGAAGTAGTCGTACGTCTTCACGATCCAACCGATCAAGTACCGAAACTACGGCACCTCCGAGTTCGAGCACACGTTCAGCTCGATGACGATCCCCGGACTCCGATCCAGCAAAGTGTCGGGGAAGAGTTCCGTCAGCACGACGGCGTGGTGACGATCTTGATGCACTACAGCAGCAGGGCTTCGCCTAAACTCCGCTACAGTATTATCGAGGAATATGGTGGCTGGGGGCACCGCACACGGCTAAGGAATAGATCACGTGGATCAACTTGTGTGTTCTAGGGTGACTCTACCTCAGTATATAAAGGACTAGAGGGGGGGAGGGCTGGCCGGCCATAGGAGGCGCGCCAGGAGAGTCCTACTCCCTCTGGGAGTAGGATTCTCCCCCCCAATCCTAGTTGGAATAGGATTCCTTGAGGGGGGAAAGAGAGAGAGGGGGCCGGCCACCTCTCCTAGTCCTAATAGGACTAGGGGAAGGGGGGAGGCGCACAGCCACCTTGGGCTGCCCCTTTCTCCTTTCCACTAAAGCCCACTAAGGCCCATATAGCTCCCGGGGGGTTCCGGTAACCTCCCGGTACTCCGGTAAAATCCCGATTTCACCCGGAACACTTCCGATATCCAAACATAGGCTTCCAATATATCAATCTTTACGTCTCGACCATTTCGAGACTCCTCGTCATGTCCGTGGTCACATCCGGGACTCCGAACAACCTTCGGTACATCAAAATGCATAAACTCATAATATAACTATCATCGTAACCTTAAGCGTGCGGACCCTACGGGTTCGAGAACAATGTAGACATGACCGAGACACGTCTCCGGTCAATAACCAATAGCGGGACCTGGATGCCCATATTGGCTCCTACATACTCTACGAAGATCTTTATCGGTCAGACCGCATAACAACATACGTTGTTCCCTTTGTCATCGGTATGTTACTTGCCCGAGATTCGATCGTCGGTATCCAATACCTAGTTCAATCTCGTTACTGGCAAGTCTCTTTACTCGTTCCGTAATACATCATCTCACAACTAACATATTAGTTGTAATGCTTGCAAGGCTTATGTGATGTGCATTACCGAGAGGGCCCAGAGATACCTCTCCGACAATCGGAGTGACAAATCCTAATCTCGAAATACGCCAACCCAACATCTACCTTTGGAGACACCTATAATGCTCCTTTATAATCACCCAGTTACGTTGTGACGTTTGGTAGCACCCAAAGTGTTCCTCCGGAAAACGGGAGTTGCATAATCTCATAGTCATAGGAACATGTATAAGTCATGAAGAAAAGCAATAGCAACATACTAAACGATCGGGTGCTAAGCTAATGGAATGGGTCATGTCAATCAGATCATTCACTTAATGATGTGATCCCGTTAATCAAATAACAACTCATTGTTCATGGTTAGGAAACATAACCATCTTTGATTACCGAGCTAGTCAAGTAGAGGCATACTAGTGACACTCTGTTTGTCTATGTATTCACACATGTATTATGTTTCCGGTTAATACAATTCTAGCATGAATAATAAACATTTATCATGATATAAGGAAATAAATAATAACTTTATTATTGCCTCTAGGTCATATTTCCTTCAGTCTCCCACTTGCACTAGAGTCAATAATCTAGATCACATCACCATGTGATTAACATCAATAGTTCACATCATCATGTGATTAACACCCATAGTTCATATCGCCATGTGACCAACACCCAAAGGGTTTACTAGATTCAGTAATCTAGTTCACATCGCTATGTGATTAACACCCAAGGAGTACTAAGGTGTGATCATGTTTTGGTTGTGAGAGAATCTTAGTCAACGGGTCTGCCACATTCAGATCCGCATGTATTTTGCAAATTTCTATGTCAACAATGCTCTGCATGGAGCTACTCTAGCTAATTGCTCCCACTTTCAGTATGTATCTAGACCGAGACTTAGAGTCATCTAGATCAGTGTCAAATCTTGCATCGACGTAACCCTTTACGGTGAACCTTTTTGTCACGTCCATAATCATGAAACATATCCTTATTTCACTAAGGATAATTCTGACCGCTGTCCAGTGATCTACTCCTAGATCACTATTGTACTCCCTTGCCAAATCAGTGCAGGGTACACAATAGATATGGTATACAGCATGACATACTTTATAGAACCTATGGCCAAGGCATAGGGAATGACTTTCATTCTCTTTCTATCTTCTGCCGTGGTCGGGCTTTGAGTCTTACTCAACTTCACACCTTGTAATACAGGCAAGAACTCTTTCTTTGACTGCTCCATTTTGAACTACTTCAAAATCTTGTCAAGGTATGTACTCATTGAAAAAACTTATCAAGCGTCTTGATCTATCTCTATAGATCTTGAAGCTCAATATGTAAGCAGCTTCACCGAAGTCTTTCTTTGAAAAATTCCTTTCAAACACTCCTTTATGCTTTACAGAATAATTCTACATTATTTCCGATCAACAATATGTCATTCACATATACTTATCAGAAATGCTGTAGTACTCCCACTCACTTTCTTGTAAATACAGGCTTCACCGCAAGTCTGTATAAAACTATATGCTTTGATCAACTCATCAAAGCGTATATTCCAACTCTGAGATGCCTGCACCAGTCCACAGATGGATCGCTGGAGCTTGCACAATTTGTTAGCACCTTTCGGATTGACAAAACCTTCTGGTTGCATCATATACAACTCTTCTTTAATAAATCCATTAAGGAATGCAGTTTTGTTTATCTATTTGCCAGATTTCATAAAATGCGGCAATTACTAACATGATTCGGACAGACTCAAGCATAGATACGAGTGAGAAACTCTCATCGTAGTCAACACCTTGAACTTGTCGAAAACCTTTTTGCGACAATTCTAGCTTTGTTAGATAGTAACACTACTATCAGCGTCCGTCTTCCTCTTGAAGATCCATTTATTTTCTATGGCTTGCCGATCATCGGGCAAGTCAACCAAAGTCCATACTTTGTTCTCATACATGGACCCCATCTCAGTTTTTAAACCATTTCGCGGAATCTGGGCTCATCATCGCTTCCTCATAGTTCGCAGGTTCGTCATGGTCTAGTAACATGACTTCCAGAACAGGTTTACCGTACCACTCTGGTGCGGATTTCACTCTGGTTTACCTACGAGATTCAGTAGTAACTTGATCTGAAGTTACATGATCATCATCATTAGCTTCCTCACTAATTGGTGTAGTAGTCACAAGAACAGAATTTCTGTGATGAACTACTTTCCAATAAGGGAGAAGGTACAATTACCTTATCAAGTTTTCTAATTTCCTCCCACTCACTTCTTTCGAGAGAAACTCCTTCTCTAGAAAGTTTCCGAATTTAGCAACAAAAGTCTTGCCTTCGGATCTGTGATAGAAGGTGTATCCAATAGTTTCCTTTGGATATCCTATGAAGACACATTTCTCCGATTTGGGTTTGAGCTTATCAGGTTGAAACTTTTTCACATAAGCATCTCAACCCCAAACTTTAAGAAACGACAACTTTGGTTTCTTGCCAAACCACAGTTCATAAGGCGTCGTCTCAACGGATTTTGATGGTGCCCTATTTAACGTGAATGCAGCTGTCTCTAATGCATAACCCCAAAACAATAGTGGTAGATCGGTAAGATACATCATAGATTGCACTATATCCAATAAAGTACGGTTATGACGTTCGGACACACCATTACATTGTGGTGTTTCCAGGTGGCATGAGTAGTGAAACTATTTCACATTGTTTTTAACTGAAGGCCAAACTCGTAACTCAAATACTCTTCTCTACGATCAGATCGTAGAAACTTTTATTTTCTTTTTACGATGATTTTTCACTTCACTCTGAAATTCTTTGAACTTTTCAAATGTTTCAGACTTATGTTTCATCAAGTAGATATACTCATATCTACTCAAATCATCTGTGAAGATCAGAAAATAATGATACTTGTCGCGAGCCTCAATATTCATCGGACCACATACATCAGTATGTATGATTTCCAACAAATCTGTTGCTCACTCCATTGTTCCGAAGAACAGTGTCTTAGTCATCTTGCCCATGAGGCATGGGTCGCAAGCATCAACTGATTCATAATCAAGTGATTCCAAAAGCCCATCAGCATGGAGTTTCTTCATGCGCTTTACACCAATATGACCTAAACGGCAGTGCTACAAATAAGTTGCACTATCATTATTAACTTTGCATCTTTTGGTTTCAATATTATGATTATGTGTATCACTACGATCGAGATCCAACGAACTATTTTCATTGGGTGTGTAACCATATAAGGTTTTATTTATATAAACAGAACAACAATTTAATCTCTTTAAATGAATAACCGTATTACAATAAACATGATCAAATCATATTCATGCTCAACACAAACACCAAATAACACTTATTTAGGTTCAACACTAATCTCAAAATTATAGGGAGTGTGCGATGATGATCATATCAATCTTGGAACCACTTCCAACACACATCGTCACTTCACCCTAACTAGTCTCTGTTTATTTTGCAACTCCCGTTTCGAGTTACTAATCATAGCAACTGAACTAGTATCAAATACTGAGGGTTTGCTATAAACACTAGTAAAGTACACATCAATAACATGTATATCAAATATACTTATGTTCACTTTGCCATCCTTCTTATCCGCCAATCACTTGGGGTAGTTCTGCTTCCAGTGACCAGTCCCTTTGCAGTAGAAGCACTTAGTCTCAGGCTTAGGACCAGACTTGGGCTTCTTCACTTGAGCAGCAACTTGCTTGCCGTTCTTCTTTAAGTTCCCCTTCTTCCCTATGCCCTTTTCTTGAAACTAGTGATCTTGTCAACCATCAACACTTGATGTTTTCCTTGATTTCTACCTTCGTTGATTTCAGCATCACGAAGAGCTTGGGAGTTTTTTCCGTTATCCCTTGCATATTATAGTTCATTACGAAGTTCTACTAACTTGGTGATGGTGACTAGAGAATTCTGTCAATCACTATCTTATCTGGAAGATTAACTCCCACTTGATTCAAGCGATTGTAGTACCCAGACAATCTAGGCACATGCTCACTAGTTGAGCGATTCTCCTCCATCTTTTAGCTATAGAACTTGTTAGAGACTTCATATCTCTCAACTCGGGTATTTGCTTGAAATATTAACTTCAACTCCTGGAACATCTCATATGCTCCATGACGTTCAAAACATCTTTGAAGTCTCGATTCTAAGCCATTAAGCATGGTGCACTAAACTATCAAGTAGTCATCATATTGAGCTAGCCAAACGTTCATAACGTCTGCATCTGCTCCTACAATAGGTCCGTCACCTAGCGGTGCATCAAGGACATAATTCTTCTGTGCAGCAATGAGGATAAACCTCAGATCACGGATCCAATCCTGCATCATTGCTACTAACATCTTTCAACACAATTTTCTCTAGGAACATATCAAAATAAACACAGGGAAGCAACAACGCGAGCTATTGATCTACAACATAATTTGCAAAATACTACCAGGACTAAGTTCATGATAAATTTAAGTTCAATTTAATCATATTACTTAAGAACTCCCACTTAGATAGACATCCCTCTAATCTTGTAAGTGATCACGTGATCCAAATCAACTAAACCATGTCCGATCATCACGTGAGATGGAGTAGTTTTCAATGGTGAACATCGTTATGTTGATCATATCTACTATATGATTCACGCTCGACCTTTCGGTCTCCGTGTTCCGAGGCCATATCTGTATATGCTTGGCTCGTCAAGTATAACCTGAATATTCCGCGTGTGCAACTGTTTTGCACCCGTTGTATTTGAACATAGAACCTATCACACTCGATCATCACGTGGTGTCTCAGCACGAAGAACTTTCGCAACGGTGCATACTCAGGGAGAACACTTCTTGATAATTTAGTGAGGGATCATCTTATAATGCTACCGTCAATCAAAGCAAGATAAGATGCATAAAAGGATAAACATCACATGCAATCAATATAAGTGATATGATATGGCCATCATCATCTTGTGCTTGTGATCTCCATCTCCGAAGCACCGTCGTGATCACCATCGTCACCGGCGTGACACCTTGATCTCCATCGTAGCATCGTTGTCGTCTCGCCAAGTTTATGCTTCTACGACTATCGCTACCTCTTAGTGATAAAATTACATCGTGATTGCATTTCATACAATAAAATGACAACCATAAGGCTCCTGCCAGTTGCCGATAACTCGGTTACAAAACATGATCATCTCATACAATAAAATTCAGCATCATGTCTTGACCATATCACATCACAACATGCCCTGCAAAAACAAGTTAGACGTCCTCTACTTTGTTGTTGCAAGTTTTACGTGGCTGCTACGGGCTTAAGCAAGAACCATTCTCACCTACGCATCAAAACCACAACGATAGTTTGTCAAATAGACTCCGTTTTAACCTTCGCAAGGACCGGGCATAGCCATACTTGGTTCAACTAAAGTTGGAGAGACAGTCGCCCGCAAGCCACCTGTGTGCAAAGCACGTCGGGGGAGCCGGTCTCGCGTAAGCGTATGCGTAATGTTGGTCTGGGTCGTCTCGTCCAACAATGCCGCCGAACCAAAGTATGACATGCTGGTAGGCAGTATGACTTATATCGCCCACAACTCACTTGTGTTCTACTCGTGCATATAACATCAACATAAATAACCTAGGCTCGGATGCCACTGTTGGGTTTCGTAGTAATTTCAAAAATTTTCCTACGCACACGCAAGATCATGTGATGCATAGCAACGAGGGGAGAGTGTAGTCTACGTACCCACGCAGACCGACTGCGGAAGCGTTGACGCAACGTAGAGGAAGTAGTCGTACGTCTTCACGATCCAACCGATCAAGTACCGAAACTACGGCACCTCCGAGTTCGAGCACACATTCAGCTCGATGACGATCCCCGGACTCTGATCCAGCAAAGTGTCGGGGAAGAGTTCCGTCAGCACGACGGCGTGGTGACGATCTTGATGCACTACAGCAGCAGGGCTTCGCCTAAACTCCGCTACAGTATTATCGAGGAATATGGTGGCTGGGGGCACCGCACACGGCTAAGGAATAGATCACGTGGATCAACTTGTGTGTTCTAGGGTGCCTCTACCTCAGTATATAAAGGACTAGAGGGGGGAGGGCTGGCCGGCCATAGGAGGCGCGCCAGGAGAGTCCTACTCCCTCTAGGAGTAGGATTCCCCCCCCCCCCAATCCTAGTTGGAATAGGATTCCTTGAGGGGGGAAAGAGAGAGAGGGGGCCGGCCACCTCTCCTAGTCCTAATAGGACTAGGGGAAGGGGGGAGGCGCACAGCCACCTTGGGCTGCCCCTTTCTCCTTTCCACTAAAGCCCACTAAGGCCCATATAGCTCCCGGGGGGTTCCGGCAACCTCCCGGTACTCCGGTAAAATCCTGATTTCACCCGGAACACTTCCGATATCCAAACATAGGCTTCCAATATATCAATCTTTACGCCTCGACCATTTCGAGACTCATCGTCATGTCCGTGATCACATCCGAGACTCCGAACAACCTTCGGTACATCAAAATGCATAAACTCATAATATTACTATCATCGTAACCTTAAGCGTGCGGACCCTACGGGTTCGAGAACAATGTAGACATGATCGAGACACGTCTCCGGTCAATAACCAATAGCGGGACCTGGATGCCCATATTGGCTCCTACATATTCTACGAAGATCTTTATCGGTCAGACCGCATAACAACATACGTTGTTCCCTTTGTCATCGGTATGTTACTTGCCCGAGATTCGATCGTCGGTATCCAATACCTAGTTCAATCTCGTTACTGGCAAGTCTCTTTACTCGTTCCATAATACATCATCTCACAACTAACATATTAGTTGTAATGCTTGCAAGGCTTATGTGATGTGCATTACCGAGAGGGCCCAGAGATACCTCTCCGACAATCGGAGTGACAAATCCTAATCTCGAAATACGCCAACCCAACATCTACCTTTGGAGACACCTGTAATGCTCCTTTATAATCACCCAGTTACGTTGTGACGTTTGGTAGCACCCAAAGTGTTCCTCCGGAAAATGGGAGTTGCATAATCTCATAGTCATAGGAACATGTATAAGTCATGAAGAAAAGCAATAGCAACATACTAAACGATCGGGTGCTAAGCTAATGGAATGGGTCATGTCAATCAGATCATTCACTTAATGATGTGATCCCGTTAATCAAATAACAACTCATTGTTCATGGTTAGGAAACATAACCATCTTTGATTAACGAGCTAGTCAAGTAGAGGCATACTAGTGACACTCTGTTTGTCTATGTATTCACACATGTATTATGTTTCCGGTTAATACAATTCTAGCATGAATAATAAACATTTATCATGATATAAGGAAATAAATAATAACTTTATTATTGCCTCTAGGGCATATTTCCTTCATCTTCACCCCGACCAGTAGAGCAAAGAGTTGCTCCTCAACATACTGAACCTACTGAAAATGAAAATGTCTACTTTGAGATTCCTTCGGGTATGTTAGAAAAACTGCTAGCTAATCCTTTTACAGGAGATGGAACAAAGCATCCTGATGAGCACCTAATCTATGTGGATAAAGTTTGTGGATTATTTAAGCTTGCAGGTATACCCGGTGATGTTATTAAGAAGAAGGTCTTCCCTTTATATTTGAAGAGAGATGCATTGACATGGTATAGGCTGTGTGATGATACGGGATCATGGAACTACAAACGATTGAAATTGGAATTTCATCAGAAATTTTATCCTATGCATCTTGTTCATCGTGATCGCAATTATATATATAATTTTTGGCCTCGCGAAGGAGAAAGCATTGCTCAAGCTTGGGGGAGGCTTAAATCAATGTTATATTCATGCCCCAATCATGAGCTCCCAAGAGAAATAATTATTCAAAGTTTTTATGCTCGGCTTTCTGATAACAATCGCACCATGCTCGATACTTCTTGTGTTGGCTCTTTTATGATTAAAACTATTGAACTCAAATGGGATTTATTGGAAAGAATTAAATGCAACTTTGAAGATTGAGATCTCGACGAAGGTAAGGAGTCAGGTATGACACCTAAGTATGATTGTGTTAAATCTTTTATGGATACCGATGTTTTCCGTAAATTTAGCACTAAATATGGACTTGACTCTGAGATAGTAGCCTCTTTCTGTGAGTCTTTTGCTGCTCATATTGATCTCCCTAAGGATAAGTGGTTTAAATATCATCCTCCCATAGAAGTAAAAGTAGCTGCACCTATTAAAGTTGAAGAAAAGACCATCACTTATAATGATCCTATTGTCCCTACTACTTATGTTGAGAAACCACCTTTCCCTGTTAGAATAAAGGATCATGCTAAAGCTTCAACTGTGGTTCGTA
Organism: Triticum urartu; assembly: GCF_056163025.1. Classification (NCBI taxonomy): domain Eukaryota; kingdom Viridiplantae; phylum Streptophyta; class Magnoliopsida; order Poales; family Poaceae; genus Triticum; species Triticum urartu. Next base: position 479,671,095 of record NC_141875.1, on the reverse strand, counting down.
AAAGCAATATTAGAACCTATAAATCTCCTGAGCAAGTTAAAGTTGAACCTAATATTGCTATTGTTAAAGATCTCTTGTCTGATAATATTGATGGGCATGTTATTTATTTCTGTGATGAGACTGCTAGAATTGCCAAACATTGTGCTAAAGATAAACATAGACCTGTGGTAGGCATGCCTGTTATTTCTGTTAAAATAGGAGATCATTGTTATCATGGCTTATGTGATATGGGTGCTAGTGCTAGTGCAATACCTATTGACTCATACAAAGAAACTAAGCATGATATTGCACCTACTGAGTTAGAAGATATTAATGTCACAATTAAACTTGCCAATAGAGATACTATTTCACCAATGAGAATTGTTAGAGATGTTGAAGTCTTGTGTGGGAAAACTAAATATCCTGCTGATTTTCTTGTTCTTGGTTCCCCACAAGATAGATTTTGTCCCATTATATTTGGTAGACCCTTCTTGAACACAGTTAATTCTAGGATAGACTGTGAAAAGGATGTTGTTACTATTGGTCTAGGTGATATGTCTCATGAGTTTAATTTCTCTAAATTTCGTAGACAACACCGTGAAGAGGAATTGCCTAGTAAGGATGAAATAATTAGTCTTGCTTCTATTGTCGTACCTCCTAGTGATCCTTTAGAATAATATTTGCTAGACCATAAAAATGATACGTTCATGAATGAAAGAAGGGAAATAGATGAAGTGTTCTTTAAATAGGAACCCATCCTGAAACACAATTTGCCTGTTGAAATCCTAGGGGATCCTCCTCCACCCAAGGGTGATCCCATGTTTGAACTAAACCATTGCCTGATACTCTTAAATATGCTTATCTTGATGAAAAGAAGATATATCCTGTTATTATTAGTGCTAACCTTTCAGAGCATGAACAAGAGAGATTATTGAAAACTCTGAAGAAGCACCACACTGCTATTGGATATACTCTTGATGATCTTAAGGGCATTAGTCCCACTCTATGTCAACACAAAATAAATTTGGAGAAAGATGCCAAACCAGTTCGTGATCACCAACAACGGCTCAATCCTAAGATGAAAGAAGTGGTAAGAAAGGAAATACTAAAGATCCTTGAGGCAGGTATAACTTATCCCGTTGCTGATAGTCAATGGGTAAGTCCTGTCCATTGTGTCCCTAAGGAAGGAGGTATTACTGTCGTTCGTAATGATAAAGATGAATTGATTCCGCAAAGAATTATTACAGGTTATAGGATGGTAATTAATTTCCGCAAACTAAATAAAGCTACTAAAAAGGATCATTACCCCTTACCTTTTATCGATCAAATGCTAGAAAGATTATCCAAACATACGCATTTTTGCTTTCTAGATGGTTATTCTGGTTTCTCTCAAATACATGTGTCAGCCGATGATCAATCTAAGACCACTTTTACTTGCCCTTTCAGTACTTTTGCTTATAGACGTATGCCTTTTGGTTTATGTAATGCACCTGCTACCTTTCAAAGATGCATGATGGCTATATTCTCCGACTTTTGTGAAAAGATATGTGAGGTTTTCATGGACGACTTCTCCGTCTATGGATCCTCTTTTGATGATTGCTTGAGCAATCTTGATCGAGTTTTGCAGAGATGTGAAGAAACTAATCTTGTCTTGAATTGGGAAAAGTGCCACTTTATGGTCAACGAAGGAATTGTCTTGGGGCATAAAGTTTCGGAAAGAGGTATTGAAGTTGATAAAGCCAAAGTTGATGCTATTGAGAAGATGCCATGTCCCAAGGACATCAAAGGTATAAGAAGTTTCCTTGGTCACGCCGGATTTTATAGGAGGTTCATTAAGGACTTCTAAAAAAAATTCTCGGCCTCTGACTAATTTATTACGAAAAGATATACCATTTGTCTTTGATGATGATTGTGTAGAAGCATTTGAGATACTTAAGAAAGCATTGATCTCTGCACCTATTGTTCAGCCACCTGATTGGAATTTACCTTTTGAAATTATGTGTGATGCTAGCGATTATGCTGTAGGTGCTGTTCTAGGGCAAAGAGTTGATAAGAAATTAAATGTTATTCAATATGCTAGTAAAACTCTAGACAATGCTTAGAGAAATTATGCTACTACTGAAAAGGAATTCTTAGCAATTGTATTTTCTTGTGATAAGTTCAGACCTTATATTGTTGATTCTAAAGTAACTATTCACACGTATCATGCTGTTATTAAATATCTTATGGAAAAGAAAGATGCTAAACCTAGACTTATTAGATGGGTTCTCCTGTGATACGTCTCCAACGTATCTATAATTTTTGATTGCTCCATGCTATATTATCTACTGTTTTGGACATTATTGCGCTTTATTATCCACTTTTATATTATTTTTGGGACTAACCTATTAACCGGAGGCCCAGCCCAGAATTGCTATTTTTTTGCCTATTTCAAAGTTTCGAAGAAAAGGAATATCAAACGGAGTCCAAACGGAATGAAACCTTCGGGAACGTGATTTTCTCACCGAATATGATCCAGGAGACTTGGACCCTATGTCAAGAAAGAAGGGAGGAAGGCACAAGGTAGGGGGGCGCGCCCACCCCCCCAGGGCGCGCCCTCCACCCTCGTGGGCCCCCTGTTGCTCCACCGACGTACTCCTTCCTCCTATATATACCTACGTACCCCCAAACGATCAGATACGGAGCCAAAAACCTAATTCCACCGCCGCAACCTTTTGTACCCACGAGATCCCATCTTGGGGCATGTTCCGGAGCTCTGCCGGAGGGGGCATCCATCACGGAGGGCTTCTACATCAACACCATAGCCTCTCCAATGAAGTGTGAGTAGTTTACTTCAGACCTTCGGGTCCATAGTTAGTAGCTAGATGGCTTCTTCTCTCTTTTTGGATCTCAATACAATGTTCTCCTCCTCTCTCGTGGAGATCTATTCGATGTAATCTTCTTTTTGCGGTGTGTTTGTTGAGATCGATGAATTGTGGGTTTATGATCAAGATATCTATGAACAATATTTGAATCTTCTCTGAATTCTTTTATGTATGATTGGTTATCTTTGCAAGTCTCTTCGAATTATCAGTTTGGTTTGGCCTACTAGATTTGTTTTTCTTGCAATGGGAGAAGTGCTTAGCTTTGGGTTCAATCTTGCGGTGTCCTTTCCCAGTGACAGTAGGGGCAGCAAGGCACGTATTGTATTGTTGCCATCGAGGATAACAAGATGGTTTTTTTTATCATATTGCATGAATCTATCCCTCTACATCATGTCATCTTGCTTAAGGCGTTACTCTGTTTTCTTGAACTTAATACTCTAGATGCATGCTGGATAGCGGTCATGAGTGGAGTAATAGTAGTAGATGCAGGCAGGAGTCGGTTTACTTGTCTCGGACGTGATGCCTATATACATGATCATACCTAGATATTCTCATAACTATGCTCAATTCTGTCAATTGCTCAACAGTAATTCGTTCACCCACCGTAAAATACTTATGCTCTTGAGAGAAGCCACTAGTGAAATATATGGTCCCCGGGTCTATCTTCATCATATCAATCTCCCAACACTTTATTTATTTCCTTTGCTTTTACTTTGCTTTTATTTTACTTTGCATCTTTATCACAAAAATACCAAAAATATTATCCTATCATATCTATCAGATCTCACTCTCGTAAGTGACCATGAAGGGATTGACAACCCCTTATCGCATTGGTTGCGAGGAGTTATTTGTTTTGTGCAGGTACGAGGGACTCGCGCGTAGCCTCCTACTAGATTGATACCTTGGTTCTCAAAAACTGAGGGAAATACTTACGCTACTGTGCTGCATCACCTTTCCTCTTCAAGGAAATCCAACGCAGTGCTCAAGAGGTAGCAAGAAGAATTTCTGGCGCCGTTGCCGGGGAGTCTACGTAAAAGTCAACATACCAAGTACCAATCACAATCCCTTATCTCCCGCATTACATTATTTGCCATTTGCCTCTCGTTTTCCTCTCCCCCACTTCATCCTTGCCGTTTTATTCGCCCTCTCTTTTCCGTTCGCCTTCTTCTTTTTGCCCCTCGCTCTCTGTGTCGTTATGTCTGAATTTGGGGAAATTATTGCCGATATGGACAATAATAATTTCATAGAGAATTCTGATGCTCCTGCTGAAGAGCCCGCTACCTTGCATACAAAAAGATTTTGAATTGGTAGTGGTAATATTATTGGAAAAGGAGTTATTCAAGATTTTTTTACTTGTGCCGGTGCTTTGCCCTCTATGGGTGGTTCTATTCTCCATAGAACTAGTAGTCTTGCGGACGCTATTGCCATGCTTATAGTTGAACTTGAAAGGCAATTTATGCACATGCATCCTTGCATACAAAGAGTTTTCTTAGAATTCTCTAATATTGAGCATTCTTCTGTTAAGCGTGCTGCCACTATCTTTTTGGCTCATGAGTTTAGATTTATAATAAAAGAGGCCAAAGAAATCTTTGCGCATTATATGGTAGATGCTAGTCATCCTCCCATTGAAGCTATCCTTTTTAATCAAGAAGACATGATGCGTTTAGAATCTCTAGATCATATTGCTTATAATGAAAATCTTAGGAAAAAGGTTCCCGCCGATGTTCTACTGGATAGAATTTCTGAGCTTAATGATGATTTTGCTATTCAGAATAATGGATTAGGTTTTCCTCTTGAACAAAGGCTTGTGACTTTTTGCCAAAAGAATGCTCTTAATGATGAATTGGTTGTGCACTACAAAGGGCCTAGGGAGGAACCCATACCTCCCGAGATTGATCTTGGGGACTTTTGTCCCATTAAATTTAGCCCTTTTGATTATTTTTGCTTGCCTCAAAGAAAACTTGCTGCTGAACGTAGAGAATATGAGAAAAGTTTTCATGACTTGCCATATCACTATTATGGCAATACCTAGATCTATCCTTGCTTTTTATGCCTAGCTAGGGACGTTAAACGATAGCGCTTGTTGGGAGGCAACCCAATTTTATTTTTAGTTTTTTTTGCTTTTGCTTCTGTTTAGGAATAAATGTTTTATCTAGCCTCTGGTTAGTTGTGTTTTTATGTTTTAATTAGTGTTTGTGCCAAGTTAAACCTATAGGATCTTCTTGGATGATAGTTATTTGATCTTGCTGTAATTTCCAGAAACTTTCTGTTCATGAAAAAATTGTTAAAACTCACCAGAATGTGATAAAATAGTGATTCCAATTGCTTTTGATCAATAAACAAATTGTCTAGGTCGTCCTATTTTGGCTGAATTTTTGGAGTTCCAGAAGTTTGCGTTAGGTACAGATTACTACAGACTGTTCTGTTTTTGACAGATTCTGTTCTTCGTGTGTTGTTTGCTTATTTCGATGAATCTATGGCCAGTAAAATAGTTTATAAACCATAGAGAAGTTGGAATACAGTAGGTTTAACACCAATATAAATAAAGAATGAGTTCATTACAGTACCTTGAAGTGGTCTTTTGTTTTCTTTCGCTAACGGAGCTCACGAGATTTCTGTTGAGTTTTGTGTTGTGAAGTTTTCAAATTTTGGGTGAAATCTTTTGATGGATTATGGAACAAAGAGTGGCAAGAGCCTAAGCTTGGGGATGCCCATGGCACCCCCAAGATAATCTAAGGACACCAAAAAGTCAAAGCTTGGGGATGCCCCGGAAGGCATCCCCGGAAGGCATCCCCTCTTTCGTCTACTTCCATCGGTAACTTTACTTGGAGCTATATTTTTATTCACCACATGATATGTGTTTCGCTTGGAGCGTCTTGTATGATTTGAGTCTTTGCTTTTTAGTTTGCCACAATCATCCTTGCTGTACACACCTTTTGAGAGAGCCATACATGATTTGGAAATTATTAGAATACTCTTTGTGCTTCACTTATATCCTTTGAGTTATATAGTTTTGCTCTAGTGCTTCACTTATATCTTTTAGAGCATGGTGGTGGATTTGTTTTATAGAAAATATTGATCTCTCATGCTTCACTTAGATTATTTTGAGAGTCTTAAATAGCATGGTAATTTGAATAATCCTAATATGCTAGGTATTCAAAAATAGTAAAAACTTTCTTATGTGTGTGTTCAATACTAAGAAAAGTTTGATGCTTGATGATTGTTTTGAGATATGGAGGTAATAATATCAAAGTCGTGCTAGTTGAGTAGTTGTGAATTTGAGAAATGCTTGCGTTAAAGTTTGCAAGTCCCGTAGCATGCACGTATGGTAAAAGTTATGTAACAAATTTGAAACATGAGGTGTTCTTTGGTTGTCCTCCTTATGAGTGGCGGTCGAGGACGAGCGATGGTCTTTTCCTACCAATCTATCCCCCTAGGAGCATGCGCGTAGTGCTTTGGTTTTTGATGACTTGTAGATTTTTGCAATAAGCATGTGAGTTCTTTATGACTAATGTTGAGTCCATGGATTATACGCACTCTCACCCTTCCATCATTGCTAGCCTCTTCGGTACCGTGCATTGCCCTTTCTCACATTGAGAGTTGGTGCAAACTTCGTCGGTGCATCCAAACCCCGTGATATGATACGCTCTTTCACACATAAACCTCCTTATATCTTCCTCAAAGCAGCCACCATACCTACCTATTATGTCCTTCCCATAGCCATTCCAAGATATATTGCCATGCAACTTTCCACCATTCAGTTTATCATGACACATTCATCATTGTCATATTGCTAGCATGGTCATGTAGTCGACATAGTATTTGTGGCAAAGCCACCTTTCATAATTCTTTCATACATGTCACTCTTGGTTCATTGCATATCCCGGTACACCGCCGGAGGCATTCATGTAGAGTCATACCTTGTTCTAGTATCGAGTTGTAATCATTGAGTTGTAAATAAATAGAAGTGTGAGGATCATCATTTTCTAGAGCATTGTCTCAAGTGAGGCATAAAAAAGGCCATAAAAAAGAGAAGTCCCAAAAAAATGAGAGAAAAAGAGAGAAGGGACAATGCTACTATCCTTTGCCACACTTGTGCTTCAAAGTAGCACTGTAATCTTCATGATAGAGAGTCTCTTGTTTTGTCAATTTCATATACTAGTGGGAATTTTTCATTATATAACTTGGCTTGTATATTCCAGCAATGGGCCTCCTCAAGTGCCCTAGGTATTCATGAGCAATCAAGTTGGATGCACACCCACTTAGTTTCTTTTGTTGAGCTTTCATACATTTATAGCTCTAGTGCATCCGTTGCATGTCAATCCCTACTCCTTGCATTAACATCAATCGATGGGAATCTCCATAGCCCATTGATTAGCCTCGTTGATGTGAGACCTTCTCCTTTTTTGTCTTCTCCACATAACCCCCATCATCATATTCTATTCCACCCATAGTGCTATGTCCATGGCTCGCGCTCATATATTGCGTGAAAGTTTATAAGTTTGAGATTACTAAAGTATGAAACAATTGCTTGGCTTGTCATCGGGGTTGTGCATGATGAGAGCATTCTTGTGTGACGAAAATGGAGCATGACTAAACTATATGATTTTGTAGGGATGAACTTTCTTTGGCCATGTTATTTTGAGAGGACATAATTGCTTAGTTAGTATGCTTGAAGTATTATTATTTTTATGTCAATATGAACTTTTGTATTGAATCTTTCGGATCTGAATATTCATACCACAATTAAGAAGAATTACATTGAAATTATGCCAAGTAGCACTCGGCATCAAAAATTATCTTTTTTTATCATTTACCTACTCGAGGACGTGCAGGAATTAAGCTTGGGGATGCCTGATACGTCTCCAACGTATCTATAATTTTTGATTGCTCCATGCTATATTATCTACTGTTTTGGACAATATTGGGCTTTATTATCCACTTTTATATTATTTTTGGGACTAACCTATTAACCAGAGGCCCAGCCCAGAATTGCTGTTTTTTTGCCTATTTCAGAGTTTCGAAGAAAAGGAATATCAAACGGAGTCCAAACGGAATGAAACCTTCGGGAACGTGATTTTCTCGCCGAACATGATCCAGGAGACTTGGACCCTACGTCAAGAAAGAAGGGAGGAAGGCACGAGGTAGGGGGCGCGCCCTCCACCCTCGTGGGCCCCCTGTTGCTCCACCGACATACTCCTTCCTCTTATATATACCTAGGTACCCCCAAACGATCAGATACGTAACCAAAAACCTAATTCCACCGCTGCAACCTTCTGTACCCACGAGATCCCATCTTGGGGCCTGTTCTGAAACTCCGTCGGAGGGGGCATCCATCACGGAGGGCTTCTACATCAACACCATAGCCTCTCCGATGAAGTGTGAGTAGTTTACTTCAGACCTTCGGGTCCATAGTTAGTAGCTAGATGGCTTCTTCTCTCTTTTTGGATCTCAATACAATGTTCTCCCCCTCTCTTGTGGAGATCTATTCGATGTAATCTTCTTTTTGCGGTGTGTTTGTTGAGACCGATGAATTGTGGGTTTATGATCAAGATTATCTATGAATAATATTTGAATCTTCTCTGAATTCTTTTATGTATGATTGGTTATCTTTGCAAGTCTCTCCGAATTATCAGTTTGGTTTGGCCTACTAGATTTGTTTTTCTTGCAATGGGAGAAGTGCTTAGCTTTGGGTTCAATCTTGCGGTGTCCTTTCCCAGTGACAGTAGGGGCAGCAAGGCACGTATTGTATTGTTGCCATCGAGGATAACAAGATGGTTTTTTTATCATATTGCATGAATCTATCCCTCTACATCATGTCATCTTGCTTAAGGCGTTACTCTGTTTTCTTGAACTTAATACTCTAGATGCATGCTGGATAGCGGTCGATGAGTGGAGTAATAGTAGTAGATGCAGGCAGGAGTCGGTCTACTTGTCTCGGACGTGATGCCTATATACATGATCATACCTAGATATTCTCATAACTATGCTCAATTCTGTCAATTGCTCAACAGTAATTCGTTCACCCACCGTAAAATACTTATGCTCTTGAGAGAAGCCACTAGTGAAATCTATAGCCCCCGGGTCTATCTTCATCATATCAATCTCCCAACACTTTATTTATTTCCTTTTCTTTTACTTTGCTTTTATTTTACTTTGCATCTTTATCACAAAAATACCAAAAATATAATCCTATCATATCTATCAGATCTCACTCTCGTAAGTGACCGTGAAGGGATTGGCAACCCCTTATCGCGTTGGTTGCGGGGAGTTATTTGTTTTGTGCAGGTACGAGGGACTCACGCGTAGCCTCCTACTGGATTGATACCTTGGTTCTCAAAAACTGAGGGAAATACTTACGCTACTGTGCTACATCACCTTTCCTTTTCAAGGAAATCCAACGCAGTGCTCAAGAGGTAGCATCCTGCTACAAGAATTTGATTTGCATATTGTTGATAGAAAGGGAGATGAGAACCCCGTTGCAGACAACTTGTCTAGGTTAGAAAATGTTCTTGATGACCCACTACCAATTGATGATAGCTTTCCCAATGAGCAATTAAATGTTATAAATGCTTCTCGTAGTACTCCGTGGTATGCTGATTATGCTAATTACATCGTTGCTAAATTCATACCACCTAGTTTCACATACCAGCAAAAGAAAAAGTTGTTCTATGATTTGAGACATTACTTTTGGGATGACCCACATATTTATAAAGAAGGAGTAGATGGTGTTATTAGACGTTGTGTACCTGAGCATGAACAGGAACAGATCCTACGCAAGTGTCACTCCGAAGCTTATGGAGGACACCACGCTGGAGATAGAACTGCACATAAGGTATTGCAATCCGGTTTTTATTAGCCTACTCTCTTCAAGGATGCCCGTAAGTTTGTCTTATCTTGTGATGAATGTCGAAGAATCGGTAATATTAGTAGACGTCAAGAAATGCCTATGAACTATTCACTTGTTATCAAACCATTTGATGTTTGGGGCTTTGATTATATGGGACCTTTTCCTGCCTCTAATGGATACACACATATTTTAGTTGTTGTTGATTATGTTACTAAGTGGGTAGAAGCTATTCCAACTAGTAGTGCTGATCATAACACCTCTATTAAGATGCTTAAGGAAGTTATTTTTCTGAGGTTTGGAGTCCCTAGATATTTAATGACTGATGGTGGTTCACATTTTATTCATGGTGCTTTTCGAAAAATGCTAGCTAAATATGATGTTAATCATAGAATTGCATCTCCTTATCACCCGCAGTCTAGTGGTCAAGTAGAATTGAGTAATAGAGAACTCAAATTAATTTTGCAAAAGACTGTTAATAGATCTAGAAAGAATTGGTCCAAGAAACTTGATGACGCATTATGGGCCTATAGAACTGCATAAAAAATCCTATGGGTATGTCTCCGTATAAAATGGTTTATGGAAAAGCTTGTCACTTACCTCTAGAACTAGAACATAAGGCTTATTGGGCTATTAAAGAGCTCAATTATGATTTCAAACTTGCCGGTGAGAAGAGGTTATTTGACATTAGCTCACTTGATGAATGGAGAACCCAAGCCTATGAAAATGCCAAGTTGTTTAAAGAAAAAGTTAAAATATGGCATGACAAAAGGATACAAAAGCGTGAGTTTAATGTAGGTGATTATGTATTGCTATACAACTCTCGTTTAAGATTTTTTGCAGGAAAACTTCTCTCTAAATGGGAAGGTCCTTACGTTATCGAGGAGGTCTATCGTTCCGGTGCCATAAAAATTAACAACTTCGAGGGCACAAATCCGAAGGTGGTGAACGGTCAAAGAATCAAACATTATATCTCAGGTAATCCTATAAATGTTGAAACTAATATTATTGAAATCGTAACCCCGAAGGAATACATAAGGGACACTTTCCGGAACGTTTCAGACTCCGAAAAGGAATAGGTATGTGGTACGGTAAGTAAACCGACTCCAAAACAGTTCTAAAGGCAATTTTTCTCCGTTTTGGAATATTTAGAAAAATAGAAAAATAAGAAGCAGTCCGGGAAGGACACGAGGCCTCCACGAGGGTGGAGGGCACGCCCTACCCCCTGGGCGCGCCCCCTACCTCGTGGGCACCTCGTGCACTCTCCGGACTCCGTTTTCTTGCACGTTACGTATTTTGGTCGGTAAAAATTCATTATATAATCTCCCGAAGGTCTTGACCACCGTATCACGCAATTATCCTCTGTTCTTGTTTCGAGCTGTTTCTCTAACTGATCTAGATCATCATGACGTCTCCAAGCGCCCCCAAGGACAAGTTTTTCGAGAAGGTCATCAACCCCTACCTCGCGGAGGTGCTGCAACACCCTCAAACCATTGAGATGCGTGATGGGTTGCTACACATCCGCGATGTTGAGGGACCACGGAGGACCGGAAGCATGGAGACAAGGCTTGAAGCAATGAAGCAACAAGTTTTCAAGTGCCAGGAGATGGTGGAGCGTGGACTTGACTCCAATCACATAATGATCACGGAGTTCACCAACAACCACAAGCTGGATGCCAAGGACATTGGGGAGGCCATCTTCAAGCTCCATGAGAAAATAGAGCACCTCCAAGCCCAAATCTATGACCTGCAAAACCAAAACTATGAGTATGAATATAGATTCAAAAGAATGAGTTTGGCTGCAGATTTAAGGATCCCGGAGACTCGGTCATCTTTCTATGATGGTGAGCCTATGCCTTGGAAGATGGACGACAAGCCTACATCATCAACAATCCCTTCACCTGCAAAGGAGACATAATCACATGGGTATGGCTACTCCCCTTGGCAACTGCCAAGCTTGGGGGAGGTGCCCCGGTATCGTATCACAACCACATCTCCTATCTTTACTATTTTCCTTAGATCGATCCTTTTGGTAATATCTTGATCTAGTAGAATAAAGTTTTGGTATGATCTAGTTTTGAGTTTTGCTTTATGATCCTTCTATGTAATCGAGTCCGTGAGCTATATATAATAAAGATTAGTGTTGAGTCAAGGGCTTGACTATTTTGCCATTATCTTGAGGGAATAAAAGAAAAGAGAAAAGAATAAAAAGAAACAAAGAGATCATATTGATCTTATTGAGAGTAATGACTTCACATAGAAAGAGTATGATGATTAAAAATTGTTGGGAGTTGGCAAACATAGCTTTGGTCATCGTTGCAATTAATAGGAAATAATAAATAAATAGAGGTTTCACATATAAACATACTATCTTGGACATCTTTTATGATTGAGAGCACTCATTAAAATATGACATGCTAAAGAGTTGATGTTGGACAAGGAAGAAAACGTAATGGGTTATGTTTTCTTATATCTGAGATAAAGTATATTGTCATGGATCATCCAACATGTTGAGCTTGCCTTTCCCCCTCATGCTAGCCAAATTCTTTGCACCAAGTAGAGATACTACTTGTGATTCCAAATACCCTTAAACCAGTTTTGCCATGAGAGTCCACCATATCTACCTATGGATTGAGTAAGATCCTTCAAGTAAGTTGTCATCGGTGCAAGCAATAAAAATTGCTCTCTAAATATGTATGATTGATTGGTGTGGAGGAAATAAGCTTTATACGATCTTGTGATGTGGAATAAATAAAAGCGACGGACTGCATAATAAAGGTCCATATCACAAGTGGCAATATAAAGTGACGTTTTTTCGCATTAAGATTTTGTGCATTCAACCTTGAAAGCGCATGGCAACCTCTGCTTCCCTCTGCGAAGGGCCTATCTATTATTATTGTCTTCTACCTTATGCAAGAGTCATGGTGATCTTCACTTTTCCTTTTTACATTTTATCCTTTGGCAAGCACAGGATGTTGGAAAGATCCTGATATATATATATATATATCTAATTAGATGTGGGTTAGCATGAACTATTATTGTTGACATTACTCTTGAGGTAAAAAGTTGGGAGGTGAAACCATAAGCCCCTGTCTTTCTTGGTGTCCGATTAAAACTCCGTAACCACAAGTATTGCGTGAGTGTTAGCAATTATGAAAGACTAAATGATAGTTGAGTATGTGGACTTGCTAGAGAGCTCTGACATAGACTCTTTCTGATGTTATGATAAATTGCAATTGCCTCAATGACTGAGATTATAGTTTGTTAGTTCTCAATGAAGTTTCTGATTCATACTTTGCATTGTGAATAGATTATTACTTGAGCATAAGAAATCATACGACAATATCCATATATGCTACTGTTATGAGAATAATCATGATGCCCTCATGTCCGTATTTTATTTTATCGACACCTTTGCCTCTAAACATGTGGACATATTTATCGTTATCGGCTTCCGCTTGAGGACAAGCAAGGTCTAAGCTTGGGGGAGTTGATACGTCCATTTTGCATCATGCTTTTATATCGATATTTATTGCATTATGGGCTGTTATTACACATTATGTCACAATACTTATGCCTATTCTCTCTTATTTTACAAGGTTTACATAAGGAGGGAGAATGCCGGCAGCTAGAATTCTGGGCTAGAAAAGGAGCAAATATTAGAGACCTAGTCTGCACAACTCCAAAAGTCCTGAAACTCCATGAAAGTTATTTTTGGAAATAATAAAAAATACTGAGCGGAAGAAATACGTCAGGGGGGCCTCCACCTGTCCACGAGGGTGGGGGGCGCGCCCTACCCCCTTGGGCGCGCCCCCTGCTTCATGGGCCCCCTGTTGGCCCTCCGGTGCCTATATTCTGCTATATGAAGTCTTTCGTGCGAAGAAAAACCATAATCAAGCTTTCAGGACGAGACTCCGCCGCCACGAGGCGGAACCTTGGCGGAACCAATCTAGGGCTCCGGCAGAGCTGTTCTGCCGGGGACACTTCCCTCCCGGAGGGGGAAATCATCGCCATCGTCATCACCAATGCTCCTCTCATCAGGAGAGGGCAATCTCCATCAACATCTTCACCATCACCATCTCCTCTCAAACCCTAGTTCATCTCTTGTATCCAATTCTTGTCTCTAAGTCTGGGATTGGTACCTGTAGGCAGTGGCGGACCTAGCACAGTGGGTCAGGGTGGGCCAACGGTGCAATTGTGCATTTAGATTTAGTTTTTCCTTTATTTATTCAAGACTTTTTGCTATGGTATAAATGCCATTTCCTAATCCCAGGGTGGGCCGTGGCCCACCCTGTCCACCCTCTACCTCCGCCACTGCCTGTAGGTTGCTAGTAGTGTTGATTACTCCTTATAGTTGATGCTAGTTGGTTTATTTGGTGGAAGATAATATGTTCAGATACTTTATGCATATTAATACCCCTCTGATTATGAACATGAATATGCTTTATGAGTAGTTACGTTTGTTCCTGAGGACATGGGAGAAGTCTTGCTATTAGTAGTCATGTGAATTTGGTATTCGTTCGATATATTGATGAGATATATGTTGTCTATCCTCTAGTGGTGTTATGTGAACGCCGACTACATGACACTTCACCATTATTTGGGCCTAGAGGAAGGCATCGGGAAGTAATAAGTAGATGATGGGTTGCTAGAGTGACAGAAGCTTAAACCCTAGTTTATGCGTTGCTTCGTAAGGGTCTGATTTGGATCCATATGTTTCATGCTATGGTTATGTTTACCTTAATACCTTTGTTGTAGTTGCGGATGCTTGCAATAGAGGTTAATCATAAGTGGGATGCTTGTACAAGTAAGGACAGCACCCAAGCACCGGTCCACCCACATATCAAGTACCGAACGCGAATCATATGAACGTGATGAAAACTAGCTTGACGATAATTCCCATGTGTCCTCGGGAGCGCTTTTCTTTATATAAGAAATTGTCCAGGATTGTCCTTTGCTACAAAAAGGATTGGTCCACCTTGCTGCACCTTATTTACTTTTGTTACTTGTTGCTCGTTACCAATTACCTTATCACAAAACTATCTGTTACCGATAATTTCAGTGCTTGCAGAGAATACCTTACTGAAAACTGCTTATCATTTCCTTCTACTCCTCGTTGGGTTCGGCACTCTTACTTATCGAAAGGACTACGATAGATCCCCTATACTTGTGGGTCATCAAAAGCCTCTAGTCGTGACGCTACGGTGGGCTCGTTGATGACCTCCGTCCTGCCGTCCTGGCGGTCTTGGTTTCGTTGCACCAGAATGGAAACCTTTGGCCGATTCCTTGGGACTCCGCGCCTGCGGCTTGCCTCCTTTGCACCGAAGAGGAAACCTGCGCTCTGCGCCCGCCTGGCGCCCGCCTTGCCTTGGTCGTCATGGCTCACGTTAGTTGAGCCTCGTGAGGTATACCTTGCATAGAACTCTCCGCCCCTCGGGAACCAGCCTGAAGAGGCCGATCCCCTCGGGGGTCTTGGCGTCGTCCGCCTCGCGAGGCTTGGCCCCTCGTGAGGGTCTTGAGTTGTTGATGCTGAAGCTGGGCTGTACCATGCCGTCGATGGAGCCACGCGGTGGGCCGCAGGCAGGTAGGGCTGGATACCCCCATATACAGAACACCGACAGTAGGCCCCAGGCCCAGGCGCGCTCGGACTTGGCTTCCAGGTGAAGCCAAAGGGCAAGTGCGGAGTGCCGCAGGCGCTAACCACCTGTGGCCTTGATGACGCGTGGCGATTGATGGGACGTGGGTGACTCCACTTCCCCACGCTGCCTCGACGACTGTTTTTGTCTGACAAAAGGAGTGCCATCTGCCGCCAGGCTTTCATTTCCTCTTCTTCACCTTGCTCCAGATCCCCTTCTCCTAGCAGCGGAAGAACTCACCAGATTTGCTGATTTTCCCCTCCAATCCTTCGCTCAATGGCCGCTGAGAAGATGATACGTCTCCAATGTATCTATAATTTTTGATTGCTCCATGCTATATTATCTACTTTTTTGGACATTATTGGGTTTTATTATCCACTTTTATAGTATTTTTGGGACTAACCTATTAACCGGAGGCCCAACCCAGAATTGCTGTTTTTGCCTATTTCAGAGTTTCACGGAAAAGGAATATCAAACGAAGTCCAAATGAAATGAAACCTTCGGGAACGTGATTTTTAGGAAGATTATGATCCGGGAGACTTGGACCCTACGTCAAGAAACAAAAGAGGAGGCCACGAGGTAGGGGGCGCGCCCACCCCTAGGGCGCTCCCTCCACCCTCGCGGCCCCCCTGTTTCTCCACCGACGTACTCCTTCCTCCTATATATACCTACGTACCCCAAACGATCAGATACGGAGCCAAAAACCTAGTTCCACCGTCGCAACCTTCTGTACCCACGAGATCCCATCTTGGGGCCTGTTCCGGAGCTCCGCCGGAGGGGGCATCCATCACGGAGGGCTTCTACATCAACACCATAGCCTCTCCGATGAAGTGTGAGTAGTTTACCTCAGACCTTCGGGTCCATAGTTAGTAGCTAGATGGCTTCTTCTCTCTTTTTGGATCTCAATACAATGTTCTCCCCCTCTCTCGTGGAGATCTATTCGATGTAATCTTCTTTTTGCGGTGTGTTTGTTGAGACCGATGAATTGTGGGTTTATGATCAAGATTATCTATGAACAATATTTGAATCTTCTCTGAATTCTTTTATGTATGATTGGTTATCTTTGCAACTCTCTTCGAATTATCAGTTTGGTTTGGCCTACTAGATTGATCTTTCTTGCAATGGGAGAAGTGCTTAGCTTTGGGTTCAATCTTGCGGTGTCCTTTCCCAGTGACAATAGGGGCAGCAAGGCACGTATTGTATTGTTGCCATCGAGGATAACAAGATCGTGTTTTTATCATATTGCATGAATTTATCCCTCTACATCATGTCATCTTGCTTAAGGCGTTACTCTGTTTTCATGAACTTAATACTCTAGATGCATGCTGGATAGCGGTCGATGAGTGGAGTAATAGTAGTAGATGCAAGCAGGAGTTGGTCTACTTGTCTCGGATGTGATGCCTATATACATGATCATACCTAGATATTCTCATAACTATGCTCAATTCTGTCAATTGCTCAACAGTAATTCGTTCACCCACCGTAAAATATTTATGCTCTCGAGAGAAGCCACTAGTAAAACCTATGGCCCCCGGGTCTATCTTCATCATATTAATCTTCCAACACTTTGTTATTTCCTTTGCTTTTATTTTACTTTGCATCTTTATCACAAAAATACCAAAAATATTGTCCTATCATATCTATCAGATCTCACTCTCGTAAGTGACCGTGAAGGGATTGGCAACCCCTTATCACGTTGGTTGCGAGGAGTTATTTGTTTTGTGTAGGTACGAGGGACTCGCGCGTAGCCTCCTACTGGATTGATACCTTGGTTCTCAAAAACTGAGGGAAATACTTATGCTACTTTGCTGCATCACCCTTTCCTCTTCAAGGAAATCCAACGCAGTGCTCAAGAGGTAGCAAGAAGATTTCTGGCGCCGTTGCCGGGGAGTCTACGCAAAAGTCAACATACCAAGTACCCATCACAAATCCCTTATCTCCCGCATTACATTATTTGCCATTTGCCTCTCGTTTTCCTCTCCCCCACTTCACCCTTGCCGTTTTATTCGCCCTCTCTTTTTCGTTTGCCTCTTTTTCGCCTGCTTTTTGTTTGCTCGTGTGTTGGATTGCTTGTTTGTCACGATGGCTTAAGATAATACCAAATTGTGTGACTTTACCAATACCAACAATAATGATTTCATTAGCACTCCAATTGCTCCTCTTACCGATACTAAATCTTGTGAAATCGATGCTGCTTTGTTGAATCTTGTCACGAAAGATCAATTCGCCGGCCTTCCTAGTGAAGATGCCGCTACTCATCTAAATAGCTTCATTGATTTGTGTGATATGCAAAAGAAGAAAGATGTTGATAATGACATTGTTAAGTTGAAGCTATTTCCTTTTTCACTTAGAGATCATGCTAAAGCTTGGTTTTCGTCTTTGCCTAAAAATAGTATTGATTCTTGGAACAAGTGCAAAGATGCTTTTATCTCTAAGTATTTTCCTCCCGCTAAGATCATCTCTCTTATAAATGATATTATGAATTTTAAGCAACTTGATCATGAACATGTTGCAAAAGTTGCGAGAGGATAAAGTTAATGATACGTAATTGCCCTACTCATGGTTTGAATTTGTGGATGATTATATGAAAATTTTATGCCGGATTGAATTTTTCTTCTAGAAATCTTTTAGATTCAGCCGCGGGAGGCACTTTTATGGAAATCACTTTAGGAGAAGCTACTAAACTCCTAGATAATATTATGGTTAATTATTCTCAATGGCACACTGAAAGATCTACTAATAAAAAGTGCATGCGATAGAAGAAATTAATGTTTTGAGTGGAAAGATGGATGAACTTATGACATTATTTGCTACTAAGAGTGTTTCTTCTGATCCTAATGATATGCCTTTGTCTACTTTGATTGAGAATAATAATGAATCTATGGATGTGAATTTTGTTGGTAGGAACAATTTTGGTAACAACGCGTATAGAGGAAACTTTAATCCTAGGCCTTATCCTAGTAATTCCTCTAATAATTATGGAAATTCCTACAACAACTCTTATGGAAATTTTAGTAAGATGCCCTCTGAATTTGAGACTAGTGATAAAGAGTTTATGAATTTGCAAAAGAATTTCAATGCTTTGCTTGAAGAGAAATTGCTTAATGTTGATGAATTGGCTAGGAACGTTGATAGAATTTCTCTTGATGTTGATTCTTTAAAGCCTAGATCTATTTCTCCTAAGCATGATATATATCAATGAGTATCTCAAAGCCATGAGAACTTCCATTGATGAGTGCAAAGAAAGAACCGCTAGGATGCGTGCTAAGAAAGATTGCTTTATAAAAGCATGTTCTTCCAATTTCTATGAAAATAAAGATGAAGATCTAAAAGTTATTGATGTGTCCCCTATTAAATGTTTGTTTTGCAATATGAATCTTGATAATGATGGGACTGAATATGATCCACCTTTACCTAGAAGGCGTTCCAAAAATTCGGAGTTTTTAGATCTTGATGCTAAAATTGATAAAAGTGGGATTGAAGAAATCAAAACCCTAGATGTTAAACCCACTATTTTGGATATCAAGGAATTTAATTATGAAAATTGCTCTTTGATAGATTGTATTTCCTTGTTGCAATCCGTGCTAAATTCTCCCCATGCTTATAGTCAAAATAAAGCTTTTACCAAACATATCGTTAATGCCTTGATGCAATCTTATGAAGAAAAACTTGAGTTGGAAGTTTCTATCCCTAGAAAACTTTATGATGAGTGGGAACCTATTATTAAAATTAAGATTAAGGATCATGAATTCTATGCTTTATGTGATTTGGGTGCTAGTGTTTCCACTATTCCCAAAACTTTGTGTGATTTGCTAGATTTCCGTTATTTTGATGATTGCTCTCTAAACTTGCACCTTGCAGTTTCCACTATTAAGAAACCTATGATAAGAATTAATGTTGTTCTTATTGTTGCAAATAGGAATTATGTGCCCATAGATTTTATCGTTCTTGATATAGATTACAATCCTTCATGTCCTATTATTCTTGGTAGACCTTTCCTTAGAACGATTGGTGCAATTATTGATATGAAGGAAGGGAATATTAGATTCTAATTTACATTAAAGAAAGGCATGGAACACTTCCCTAGGAAGAAAATAAAATTACCATATGAATCTATCATGAGAGACACTTATGGATTGCCAACCAAAGATGGCAATACCTAGATCTATCCTTGCTTTTTGCCTAGCTAGGGGTGTTAAACTATAGCGCTTGTTGGGAGGCAACCCAATTTTATTTTTAGTTTTTTTTGCTTTTGCTTCTGTTTAGGAATAAATCTTTGTTCTAGCCTCTGGTTAGATGTGTTTTTATGTTTTAATTAGTGTTTGTGCCAAGTTAAACCTATAGGATCTTCTTGGATAATAGTTATTTGATCTTGCTATAATTTCCAGAAAATTTCTGTTCACGAAAACAATTGTTAAAAATCACCAGAACGTGATAAAATACTGCTTCCAGTTGCCGCTGATCAATAAACAAATTGCCTATGTAGTCCTAATTTGGCTGATTTTTTGGAGTTCCAGAAGTTTGCGTTAGTTACAGATTACTACAGACTGTTCTGTTTTTGACAGATTCTGTTTTTCGTGTGTTGTTTGCTTATTTTGATGAATCTATGGCAAGTAAAATAGTTTATAAACCATAGATAAGTTGGAATACAGTAGGTTTAACACCAATATAAATAAAGAATGATTTCATTACAGTACCTTGAAGTGGTCTTTTGTTTTCTTTCGCTAACGGAGCTCACAAGATTTTCTGTTAAGTTTTGTGTTGTGAAGTTTTCAAGTTTTGGGTGAATTTTTTTGATGGATTATGGAACAAGGAGTGGCAAGAGCCTAAGCTTGGGGATGCCCATGGCACCCCCAATATAATCTAATGACACCAAAAAGCCAAAGCTTGGGGATGCCCCGGAAGGCATCCCCTCTTTCGTCTACTTCCATCGGTAACTTTACTTGGAGCTATATTTTTATTCACGGCATGATATGTGTTTTGCTTGGAGCGTCTTGTATGATTTGAGTCTTTTCCTTTTAGTTTACCACAATCATCCTTGCTGTACACACCTTTTGAGAGAGCCATACATGATTTGGAATTTGTTAGAATACTCTATGTGCTTCGCTTATATCTTTTGAGTTATATAGTTTTGCTCTAGTACTTCACTTATATCTTTTAGAGCACGGTGGTGGATTTGTTTTATAGAAAATATTGATCTCTCATGATTCACTTAGATTATTTTGAGAGTCTTAAATAGCATGGTAATTTGCTTAAATAATCTTAATATTCTTGGTATTCAAGAATAGTAAAAGCTTTCTTACGACTGTGTTGAATACTATGAGAAGTTTGATGCTTGATAATTGTTTTAAGATATAAATATGGTGATATTAGAGTCATGCTAGTTGAGTAGTTGTGAATTTGAGAAATACTTGAGTTAAAGTTTGTGATTCCCGTAGCATGAACGTATGGTGAACCGTTATGTGATGAAGTCGGAGCATGATTTATTTATTGTTTGTCTTCCTTATGAGTGGCGGTCGGGGACGAGCGATGGTCTTTTCCTACCAATCTATCCCCCTAGGAGCATGCACGTAATACTTTGCTTTGATAACTTGTAGAAATATGAGTTCTTTATGACTAATGTTGAGTCCATGGATTATACGCACTTTTCTTCCTTCCACCATTGCTAGCCTCTCTAATACCGCGCACTTTATGCCGGTATCATACACCCATCATAAACCTTCCTCAAAACAGCCACCATACCTACCTATCATGGCATTTCCATAGCCATTCCGAGATATATTGCCATGCAACTTTCCACCGTTCCGTTTATTATGACACGCTCCATCATTGTCATATTGCTTAGCATGATCATGTAGTTGACATCGTATTTGTGGCGAAGCCACCATTCATAATTCTTTCATACATGTCACTCTTGATTCATTGCATATCCCGGTACACCGCCGGAGGCATTCATATAGAGTCATATTTTGTTCTAAGTATCGAGTTGTAATTGTTGAGTTGTAAGAAAATAAAAGTGTGATGATCTTCATTTTTAGAGCATTGTCCCAAGTGAGGAAAAGGATGATGGAGACTATGATTCCCCCACAAGTCAAGATGAGAATCCGGACGAAAAAAAAGAAAAGAGGCCATATAAAAAAAGAGAAAAAGGCCCAAATAAAAAAAATGAGAGAAAAAGAGAGAAGGGACAATGTTACTATCCTTTTACCACACTTGTGCTTCAAAGTAGCACCATGATCTTCATGATAGAGAGTCTCTCATTTTGTCACTTTCATATACTAGTGGGAATTTTTCATTATAGAACTTGGCTTGTATATTCCAATGATGGGCTTCCTCAAAAATGCCCTAGGTCTTCGTGAGCAAGCGAGTTGGACGCACACCCACTTAGTTTCTTTTGTTGAGCTTTCATATACTTATAGCTCTAGCCACTACAAAAAAGGACACATCCGTGTCATTTTGGGCCGAAGGAATTTTTTTCTGTCATACATATGACACTTCTATGACGATAATTGTGACAAAACCCGGTATCATCATAGATGTGGTGGGCTCCTACTTCTATGACAAAAAATCATGATAGAAAATAGGCTTTTCGTCCTGGGCGGGCCGGAGACGCAGCTGCATGACATTCTTTGGGCCATCCATGACGGAAAAAACCGTGGTAGAAGCGAGGGCGAGGAAAATTTCGGGGAGTTCCCGGTTACGGTGGGAGGTCGGGGGCCGAGCGATGCTCGTTTCTCTCGTACACATACGCGCGTGTGTGCGAGGCGTTGGCTTAACTGAACCCGAGCAAGGCGTTGAGCTCTAACTGAACTCGAGCGATTGCACTGCAGGCTAAGCGTTACTGAACCCGAGAGATCGATCGATGGCTGTTAACTGAACCCGATCGAGCGATTCCTTCGCTACTGCTGCTAACTGAAGCCGATCGATGCTTCCTCTGGGATGAACAGTGAGCGTTGCGGGGGGGGGGGGGGGGGGGTTGGATGAACAGTGAGCGGTGGCGTTGCCTCTGGATGAACAGGACCCCGTGGTGTGGTGGAGGGCTAGATGAACAGTAGACGGTGGAGGGGTGCCCGTGGAGGGGTGGTTGAACAGGACCCCGTGGTGTGGAGGGCTGGATGTACAGCAGACGGTGGAGGGGTGCCCGTGGAGGGGTGGTTGAATAGGACCCCGCGGTGTGGAGGGCTGGATGAATAATAGATGGTGGAGGGGTGGTTGAACAGTAGCCGGTGGAGTAGCGCGCGGTGGAGGCTGGATGAACAGGAGCCCGTGGAGGCTGGAGGAGGTCGACGGTGGAGATGAACAGTATCCCGTGGAGTCCCGTTTTGCGGTACGCCACACCCCTCCCGATGAACAGGACCCCCGTTTCGACCGTAGCGCTCCATCACAAGTCCGTTTCCTCCGTTTTGCGGTACGCCACACCCCTCCCGATCAACAGGACCCCCGTTTCGACCATAGGAGGTCCGTTTCCTCCGTTTTGCGGTACGCTAGACCCCTCCCGATGAACAGGATCCCGTTTCGAACATGGTCGGTCGAACACAAGGCCATTTCCTTCGTTCTGCGGTACGCCAGGCCTCGTTTCCATCGCCTGTTCCGTCCAAGCCCTCTCGATGAACACGACCACGCATTCCGTTGCCTCCCGATGAACACGACGCATTCCGTTGCCTCCCCATGAACACGAGCATTCCGTTCCCTCTCCATGAACACGACCCATTCCGTTGCCTCCCCATGAACACGACGACGATGCTGTTTCTCCTTTCCGACCCAGCCATGTACATGAGCCCTGACTGTACGTATGCGCGAGTAGGCGTTCGAGACCCCGCCCGTATGTACACATACATGGCCGTATTTTCTTTCTTGCACCCTGGCCGCTGTACGTATGTGTACATGCTACGTGCGCGCCTCTACTACAACACGTGCGTGCCTCTACATCGACCAGTATGTACGTACACGTTCGCGACCAGAATGACAACGCTACGTACGCTTCGACCAGGTGGCTCCCGACTGTCAAGCACTTCCTTGCCTGCGAAGATGTAGCTGGTGGGTCCCAGCAGTCAGGGGGGCGAATCGTTTTGTTTTTTTGCCCGGACGCACTTCCTTGCGTGCGAAGGTGTAGCTGCTGGGTCCCAGCAGTCAGGGGAGCGAATCGTTTTTTCTTTTTTTGCCCGGACGTACTTCCTTGCGTGCGAAGCTGTAGCTGGTGGGTCCCAGCAGTCGGGGGGCGAATCGTTTTTATGGACGCACTTCCTTGCGTGCGAAGATGTAGCTGGTGGGTCCCAGCAGTCAGGGGTGCGAATCATTTTTTTCCCGGACGCACTTCCTTGCGTGCGAAGATGTAGCTCGTGGGTCCCAGCAGTTAGGGGGCGAATCATGTTTTTCGTGAAATACGGTGGCCCATCCGGTGGGTCCCCGCTGTCAGGTGGAGGAATAATTATTTTGCGCGGAATAAGGAGGCACTTCCTTGCGGCTGCCGTGGACCCAGCTGCCAGCCTCTCCACGTACAGTCCACGTCCGATGGAAGTCGTTCCTTGACCACGTTGACCATGCCGCGCCGAGAGCACCAGGGCGGTGGATGACGGCGAGACCTAGGAAGGGGACGACGCGGAGCCGGGGAAGACGTGGCAGTGGATGCACATGCGCAGAGGAGTACGAGGGTTCACTGGTTCGGCTGCGCTGCCATCGCCGCAGAATAACAGGGGGTGTGGGTGAGTGGAGGGATGGCCTGGCCAGCGATGGGAGTAGTAGGGGGCGGTGAGGCCTCCGCGGCAGCACAGCCGGCCACGGGAGGCAGGAGCAGGCGGCACGACCGGCACTGCTTTGGGCGGCTGGAGCAAGAAGACGAGAGGTTGAAGAAGCACGACGACCGTTGGATGGACATCGTACGGTCACTGCAGCTAGAATCGTTTATATTGACTAAGTTGACAAAGCCCTTGGTACGTCAACTTAGTAGGCCCACAAGTCAGCTTCCGAAACGGTGTGCCCCAGATGTCAGGGGGAGGAATCATTTTTTGGGCGGGTGAAGCTAGAATATTGTGGATTGAAGAAGAAGCATGGCATCCGTTGGATGGACATCCAATGGCCACTTCTGCTAGAACCGTGTGTTGACTATAAGTTGACAAAGCCTTGCATACGCGTCAACTCTGTTTTTTTAGGGGACGCGTCAACTTAGTAAGGCCAGAAGTGTGTGGCAGAGAACTTATAGCCCATTTGAGATTTGTAAGAATGTGTAGCCCATTTTTGAATTCTAATGGAATTTACTACAGCCCATTTACAGTTTGTTAAAAGTACAACCCATTTCAACCAAGCGTTCAAAACAGAATTCAATAAAATTTCCCACATTTTGATGGGATCTGAAATATTTTTATCACGAAATTTCTAGTCAGGTTAAATAAAATTTCAATATAAATTTATATTACGTAAAAATCCAACGAAACATTGCGCTCGCAACAATTAATGAAATTAAAATTTTCAATATCCAAAAATAATATTATCTAAAGTAATCACGTGTTTGGTGCATTTTTTTATAGTTACTGCCCAGTTTTTTTAATTACATCCCATTTATTATTTCTTAAAGCCCATTTTCTTGTTAAGCCTAATGCATCCCTCCTAGGAAAGATTTGCAGCCCAGCGGGGCGGAGAATAACAACTTGACCTTGCCTGGGTATTCCTAAAAAAAAGTATAGCTGCGCTAGCCATTTTCAGCTTGAAAAAATGGGTTAATTTGACAAATGCCACTCCAAATTTGGCGATTCCGAGAAATGCCACTGCAATTTCCAAACTTTGAAAAATGCCATTTCATACCATTTCTAGTGGCATTTTTCGAAGTCTGCAGTGGGGTTTTTCAAAGTTTGCAAAAATTGCAGTGGAATTTTTCAAAGTCTGGAAATTGCAGTGACATTTTTATGAATCACCATAATTGGAGTGGCATTTATCTAATTAACCCAAAAAATTAATATCTGGGCTGGATATCTGGCCTGGGCTAGACGGGCCACAACCCGCCCAGTTAATACCTGCAACGATGTTTTCGTTGTTGTTCAGAGGAGAAAAATTAATATCTGGGCTAAACATCGAAAAACTCTACAGTGCTCACACCTCAAAAACACAAATACTGCTCGAGTTGCTTGGTCCCAGCTTTCGGCCGCTTCTTGTGCAATTCTCTCGTTTATTGACTACTACATAGGTTGACGATGGTGTGGGACCGTGATGTCAGGAAACCAGGAGGAAGCAAAATAAATTATAGTTATATATATACATATATATATATAAAATAAGGAGGCACTTGCGTACATGAGGCTATGGACCTGGTGGGTCCCCATTGTCATCCTCTCCAAGTAAAGTCATCTCCTCGCCCGCGCGCTCTTTCCGCCCGAAACAGTCAGCGCCACCCGCCCCGCTTCCCAGTGCAGTCGATTGCTCCGCCTTCAAACGACACAAGTGCCGTCCGTCCGTCCATCTGCCGCCCACATTAATGATACGCGGTTGTCGAGGCGGCTACTCCGGCACCACACGTCCGTCCCTCCGCCCGCCCACCATTGCTATATAAACTACTGCGCCGGCTGATGAAGCTATGTACCTAGGGTAGGGGCATGGACCTGTCCTAAGTGCCCTACCCAAGGACATCCCTAGAAGAAGTCACCTTTCAATCGACTTGGAGGTATCCCACTCGACGGATTCAAGACACTCGACCACGGAGCTATCACTCGACCATGAAGCCAACCACTCGACTGATAGGAGATCTAAAGTCACTCCGCACACAAACGGTCGGTCATTAAGTAGCTTTTATGGTCATCATAGCACTTTATTAGGGGCATTACCAGTAACGCCCAGCCTTAATGTACTTTAAACCCTGCATTACTGAGGGCTGGAGGGGCCTGGCGAACTCTATATAAGCCACCCCCTCCTCAGTGTCAAGGGTTCGCACCCCTGTTACTCAGTGTCAGTGGCTGAATCAGTTAGCGCCCAGCAGCATTTACACTTGGGAGGATCTATCCCGAGTGTTTGTCACAACATTTGAGGGAACATGCAAGAGGCCTGCAGGTCTCACGGAACTGCGGTCTTGCGTGCAGAAACCGAATGAAACTTTGAGGGATTACATCCAGAGGTGGATTACATTGCATCACACCGTTGAAAATGTGCCGGATCATCAAGCAGTCTGTGCCTTTAAAGAAGGCGCTAAGTACAAAGAATTGAATCTGAAGTTTGGTCGAACCGAAGAAATGTCTCTGAATTGGATGATGGAGATTGCCACCAAATACGCTAATGGTGAAGATGAGGATCGACTCCGAAGTGGCAAGCATAAGTCAGTCGCCCAGGAAACCGGAGGAAATTCCAGTCAGAAACAGAAGCGGAAAGCCGAGCCAGCTGCTCCTGGGGAGGCCCTGGCCGTAACCCAAGGAAAGTTTAAGGGAAAACCCAAAGGACCTTGGAACCCCAAGAAAGTTAAAGACCAAGATGGAAATGATGTTTTGGATCTGCCGTGTCACATCCACACTAAGAAAGATGAAGAGGGTAAACTTATTTACCCAAAGCATACCACTCGACAGTGTCGGCTCCTGATCCAGCAATTCCAGGGCAAATAGTCCAAAGATAAAGAGAAGGAGTCAGATAAAGTTGAGGACAAGGAAGATAGTGATGGATACCCCCAGGTCAATTCCACCTTGATGATTTTTGCTGATGTCGAAAGCAAAAGTCGACTGAAAGTTATCAACCGTGAAGTGAATATGGTTGCTCTGGCGACGCCCAGTTATCTGAAGTGGTCTTAGACTGCCATCACATTCGACCAGTCTGATCACCCTACGCATATTGCCACCCCTGGGAGGCAAGCTTTGGTGGTTGACCCAGTTGTCGAAGGCACTCGACTGACCAAGGTCCTGATGGATGGTGGTAGTGGTTTGAACATACTGTATGCGGAGACATTGAAAGGGATGGGCATTTCGATGTCCAGACTCAGTACCAGCAACATGATTTTCCATGGAGTCATCCCTGGGAAGAAAGCCGAGTCACTCGGCCAAATTGCTCTTGATGTGGTTTTCGGTGATTCCAAGAATTACCGGAAGGAAAAGTTAACATTCGAAGTTGTGGATTTCCAGAGTGCTTGTCACGCTATTCTGGGCAGGCCAGCTTATGCACGCTTCATGGCTTGACCATGTTATGTATATCTCAAATTGAAGATGCCCGGTCCCAAAGGTGTGATCACTATTACGGGTAATCGGAAGAAGGCAGAAGAGTGTTTTCAGAAAGGCTCAAAGATTGCTGATGCTCAGATGGCAGTGGTCGAGCTACAAGAGTATCAAAAGACTGCAGATCCGAGTGAGTTGCTACGAGCCAAGAAGCCTACTTCAGAATCAGCTTTTCAGTCGTCCGGTGAAACGAAGCCAGTTCACATTCACCCGACCGATCCCAATGCTGCTCCGACTCATATTTCAACGACACTCGACTCCAAAGAGGAAGAAGCGCTCATCCAGTTCCTCCGTGAGAACTGGGACATCTTCGCATGGAAGCCTTCTAACATGCCTGGAGTTCCCAGGGGGCTGGCTGAGCACCGTCTACGAGTCGACCCAAAGGTTAAACCTGTCAAAGAACATCTTCGACGGTCCGCCGTCCAGAAGAGAAAAGCCATTGGTGAGGCGGTGGCTCGGCTCCTTGCAGCGGAGTTTATCCGAGAGATTTACCACTCCGAGTGGCTCGCCAATGTTGTCATGGTCCCCAAGAAGGACAAGTCACTTCGCATGTGCATTGACTTTAAACATATCAATCGGGCCTGCCCGAAAGATCATTTTCCTCTACCCCGCATCAACCAGATAGTCGACTCGACTGCGGGATGTGAGCGTTTGTCTTTTCTAGACGCCTATTCCGGGTACCATCAGATCCGTCTGTACGGGCCCGACGAGATCAAAACAGCTTTCATCACTCCATTCGGGTGCTTTTGTTATGTCACCATGCCATTTGGCCTCAAGAATGCCGGAGCCACGTTCATGAGGATGATTCAGAAGTGTTTGCTCACTCAAATCAGTCGGAATGTGGAAGCATACATGGATGATATTGTGGTCAAGTCACAGAAGGGTTCCGACCTGCTGACTGACCTTGCTGAAACCTTTGCCAACCTCAGGAGGTATGATATCAAGCTCAACCCATCAAAGTGCACATTCGGAGTCCCAGGTGGAAAGTTACTCGGTTTTCTCGTTTCTGAACGAGGAATCGACGCCAATCCAGAAAAGGTTGGAACTATACTCCGGATGAAGCGTCCTGTGCGTGTGCACGACATCCAGAAGCTTACAGGGTGCTTGGCCGCTTTAAGTCGATTCATCTCTCATCTCGGTGAAAAGGCATTGCCTCTTTACCGACTGATGAAGAAGTCAAACAAGTTCGAGTGGACTCCAGAAGCTGATGCAGCGTTTGCAGAGCTCAAAGCCCTGCTCTCCACCCAGCCGGTGCTTGCTGCCCCAATCAGCAAAGAGCCTTTATTGCTTTACATTGCAGCCACAGGACAAGTTGTGAGTACAGTACTTACGGTCGAGAGGGAAGAAGAAGGAAAGGCCTTCAAAGTTCAGCGCCCAGTATATTATGTTTCTGAAGTTTTGACTCCATCAAAGCAAAGATATCCTCATTACCAGAAGCTTGTATATGGGATTTATATGACCACAAAGAAGGTTGCACATTACTTCTCTGATCATTCCATTACAGTCGTCAGCGACGCTCCACTGTTAGAGATTTTGCACAACAGAGATGCAACTGGTCGAGTGGCAAAATGGGCGATTGAACTTCTTCCCCTAGATATTAAGTTTGAGGCAAAGAAAGCTATCAAGTCCCAAGCAATTGCAGATTTCGTCGCCGAGTGGATTGAACAGCAACTTCCGACTCAAGTTCACTCGGAGCACTGGACCATGTTCTTCGATGGATCTAAGATGCTGAATGGTTCCGGTGCTGGGGTGGTATTGGTTTCCCCCCGAGGAGATAAGCTCAGATACTCCAGATTCACTTCGATTCCTCCAATAACGAAGCAGATTATGAAGCACTTTTATACGGGTTGCGCATGGCCATTTCACTCGGCGTCCGTCGCCTCATGGTCTATGGCGACTCAGATTTGGTGGTAAATCAGGTGATGAAGGAATGGGACGTCAGAAGCCCAGCTATGACTGGTTATTGCAATGTGGTGAGAAAGTTAGAGAAGAAATTCGAGGGGTTAGAGCTTCATCACATACCCCGACTGAAAAATCAAGCAGCTGATGATTTGGCGAAGATAGGTTCCAAGAGAGAAGCTATTCCTAGCAATGTGTTTCTGGAACACATCCACTCGCCTTCAGTTCAGGAGGATCCTTTTACAGATGAAGCCCCATAGCCAAAGAGTGCCACGGATCCGACTGAAGTCGAAATTCCAGCAGTGGTCGACCTAATCATGGAAGTCTTGGCAATCACTCCCGAATGGACGATACCGTACATTGCGTATATCCTGAGGAAAGAACTCCCGGAAGACGAGGAAGAGGCTCGATAGATCGTCCGTCGATCCAAAGCCTTTACAGTCATAAAGGGACAGTTATATAGAGAAAGCGCTACTGGGGTCAGCCAGAAGTGTATAACACCAGAAGAGGGTCAGATAATCCTCGATGATATCCACTCAGGGACCTATGGTCACCATGCGTCCTCTCGGACCATTGTGGCTAAAGCACACCGAGCGGGATTTTACTGGCCACGAGCAAACAAAATGGCAAAAGAGATAGTCAACAAGTGTGAAGGGTGCCAATTCTACTCCAATATGTCGCACAAACCCGCATCGGCCCTGAAGACCATTCCACTCGTCTGGCCCTTCGCTGTTTGGGGACTGGATATGGTTGGTCCATTGAGAACAGGCAGGAGCGGTTTCACACATGTGCTTGTGGCAGTCGACAAGTTACCAAATGGATTGAAGCTAAGCCTACCAAGAATCTTGATGCTTGCACTACTATCAGTTTTATCAGGGAGTTAACATTTAGATATGGAGTCCCGCATAGCATCATCACTGACAATGGGTCGAACTTTGATTCAGACAAGTTCAGAGATTTTTGCGCCTCGCAAGGCACACGAATCAACTACGCGTCGGTCGCCCACCCCTAGTCGAATGGACAAGCAGAAAGGGCAAATGGTCTGATTCTCAAAGGGCTGAAACCTTTGCTGATGCGCGATCTCAAGCATGCAGCAGGCGCATGGGTCGACGAGCTTCCATCAGTTCTTTGGGGCTTGAGGACCACCCCGAATCGGTCGACTGGAAGAACCCCGTTCTTTCTGGTCTACGGAGCGAAAGCAGTCTTGCCGAGTGATCTGCTTCACAATGCACCCTGAGTCGAGCTCTACTCTGAAGATGAAGCAGAACAAGCCCGGCAAGACGCAGTCGACCTCCTGGAGGAAGAAAGAGAAATGGCTATGATCCGATCAACCATTTACCAGCAAGACTTGCGTCGATTCCACGCCAGAAATGTGAAGAGTCGAGCCTTCCAAGAAGGAGATTTGGTCCTCTGAGTGGATCAACAGAAACCACACAAGCTCGCTCCTACTTGGGAAGGCCCTTTCATCGTCACCAGAGTCCTCCACAATGGAGCGTATCACCTTTACAATGTCGATCGCCAGATTGATGAGCCACGAGCTTGGAATGCGGAACTGCTCCGCCCCTTTTACACTTGAATTCTCACTCGGATGAGATGTAATAAGAGAAACTTCTATAGTCTATTTATCAAAGACAAGAGTGTTACAATTTTTCCAGTAATTGTTATTGCTTTTGTTTGCATGTGAAATCCCCCAGTGGGTGGCTCAGCTGTGAATCCGTTTCGCCTAAGTCTATATAAAAAATCCTACCGAGTGGAGACCCAGCCTCCCACTCGGGGGCTTAGCTGCGAACCTGTTTTGCCTAAGTGTTTAAAAATCCTACCGAGTGGTGAGCCAGCCTCCCACTAGGGGGCTTAGCTGCAGTCCAGTACTCGCCTAAGTTTGTAAAAATCCTACCGAGTGGTGAGCAAACCTCCCACTCGGGGGCTTAGCTGCAGTCCAGTACTCGCCTAAGTGTTTGAAATCCTACCGAGTGGAGAGCAAACCTCCCACTCGGGGGCTTAGCTGTAGTCCAGTAGTCGCCTAAGAGTTTGTAAAAATCCTACCGAGTGGTGAGCAAACCTCCCACTCGGGGGCTTAGCTGCAGTCCAGTACTCGCCTAAGTGTTTGAAATCCTACCGAGTGGAGAGCAAACCTCCCACTCGGGGGCTTAGCTGCAGTCCAGTACTCGCCTAAGAGTTTGAAAAAATGCTACCGAGTGGAGAGCAAACCTCCCACTCGGGGGCTTAGCTGCAGTCCAGTACTCGCCGAAGTGTTTGAAATCCTACCGAGTGGTGAGCAAACCTCCCACTCGGGGGCTTAGCTGCAGTCCAGTACTCGCCTAAGTTTGAAAAAATCCTACCGAGTGGAGAGAAAACCTCCCACTCGGGGGCTTAGCTGCAGTCCAGTACTTGCCTAAGTGTTTGAAATCCTACCGAGTGGTGAGCAAACCTCCCACTCGGGGGCTTAGCTGCAGTCCAGTACTCGCCTAAGTGTTTGAAATCCTACCGAGTGGTGAGCAAACCTCCCACTCGGGGGCTTAGCTGCAGTCCAGTACTCGCCTAAGTGTTTGAAATCCTACCGAGTGGTGAGCAAACCTCCCACTCGGGGGCTTAGCTGCAGTCCAGTACTCGCCTAAGCATTTAAAAATCCTACCGAGTGGTGAGCAAACCTCCCACTCAGGGGCTTAGCTACAGTCCAGTACTCGCCTAAGTATGGAACAAATCCTAATTCGCAAGGACGACGAGGTGCAAGTCGACTGCTACCTTCTCCTTTGGAGCTGCACCACGGATACAAAGTTATTTCGAGTGAGGAACGGTTTCCACTCGACAGATAATCCATGAAGATATTCAATGATAAATCAAGTTTGTATAAGACCCAAAGGTCCCAGACCTCAGATCAAAGTACTCGAGCCTTCAGCTCGACAGAGTTTAACGGTTACAAAATCCACTCGGCATTCCGAGGCAAATTTAAGGTGAAGCATAAAAGTCTTATTCCTCAGGCGGAGGACTGGAAGGGGCGACGAACTCGTCCAAGTCGATCCCGTCTGCAATGCGAGTGGCAGCAGCAATGAAAGTCTCCATGAAGTCTTGAAAGTTGTGCTTCCTGGTATTGGCAACTTGGATAGCAGCCAACTTTTCCTCTCGTGCCTCCTTGTAGTGGACGCGGACCAGGGACAGAGCGACGTCAGCGCCACACCTAGCAGAAGATTTCTTCCATTCCGTCACTCGACCAGGAACTTCATTCAGTCGAGTCATCAGAGACTCGAGGTCATTTGGAAGCTTCATCCTGGTCCAGAGCGACGTGTCGATCCGCGACACCGCAACCTTCAGTCGGGCCAGATAATCAACCACGCTTGCAACACGAGACTCCAGTCGGAGCACGTTCATAGCAGCTTCGTCCTTCACCGGGGAGTTAATGGGGTCCAAGCTTGTCTCCACTCGACTGGTCTCCTCCTCGAAGTTCTGGCAGAATTCTGTAAACACAATTCAAAGATAAGACATCGACTCTGCATGAGCTTGGTGACAACAAGTCAATCGGGTAGGAGTGGTTACCCTCAAGCATCACGAACAGCTTCTTGGCGAGTCCACCGAGATAAGCCTCCAGATCATTCCTCTTCCCTACCAGTTCACTTGACTTGTCACCCAGAGCTATCTTGTCATTCTTCAGACGGCTGACCTCTTGGTTAGCCGCGTCGAGAGCAGTTTTCAGTCTGGAATTTTCCTTTTCAAGGGTACCGACTGAAGCCAGTTTTTCTTCAGCAAGCTTTGTTTTGCTCAAGGCTTCCTTCTGCGCTTCGGCAAGGTCATGGTCCTTCTTCTTCAGAGCCTCCTCCATTTTATCTATGGAACGAAAAGTGAGATCAACATCGAGAATGGCCAGAAAGAAAGGACAGTCGTCAAAAGCTCACCAGCCATACCTCTTGCTTCGTCTCTCGCCTTCTGTAAGTTCTCCTGAGCAAGCTTCAAGTCAAGGTTGAGCTGGATCTGTTTGTTTTCCAACTCAGTGTAGCGAGCCACAAGCTCGCAAGATTTCTGCGAATAATCAGTCGACAGATATCAAGGATAGGTTACTTCCGAGTAACTAAGAGAAAATGGTGGTGTTTCTAAGACTATAGCCGAATCAAAAACATTCGATAGTAGTCTCGGGGACTACACCCAGTGGGTGCACTCAGCGTGCCCCCACTGGTTCGACCAAAAAAAATCGACTGCCCGCAGTCGACCATGTACAGTGGGTGCTCTCAGCGTACCCCCACTAGATCCAAGATTCCATTCGACATGGCCTGACCAGACCGAGTGAAGAAGTTCGAATAAAACAACACAATATAAAGACTACAGTCGACTGCCAGCAGTCCACCGTAGTCTCGGGGACTACACCTAGTGGGTGCACTCAGCGTGCCCCCACTAGTCCAAAAATTCAATCGACACACCCAGTGGATGTACAGATACAAAGATCTTCGGAAAAGAGAGTCTTCAGATAAGCATATCCTAATGGAACAAGCAGCAATCGACTGACCTGGACATTGCTCTGAAGAGCTGAACTTGCGTCATAAGCCACTTGGCTAGCTTCCCGGACCACCTTCACTTGCTCCATCATGATTCCCGCCTGGCGTATGGCCTCTTTAGCGGCACCCACTTGATCCTTAGGGACGTGGTGTATGGCAAAAAGCGAAGGTTGATCTGCAGTCGACGATGAAGGCCGGGCACTCGTCAGAGGCACAGCGAAGGTCACGGAAGTCCGAGTGGCATTACCACCCTCCCGAACTATGGCCTCAGGCGCCGAGGTAGTTTGTGGGGTCTTGCCACCCGGCGCCTTCCTTTTCCTTCTCGCCCTCAGAGGCACTTCGTCGTCATCATCAGGGAGGTCAATGACATGAGGAGGAGCTACAAGAAAAATCCAAAGTTAAAGACGAAAATTCCAATCGACCGGAGCTATAATAAATCGTCAGTCGACTAAAAGCAGAGCACCAGAAATCATACCGGGGTTGGAGGTAACATCATCTTCCATCTCTTGATCATCATCCTTGGCCGAGATCTCAGAGGTAGCAGCACTGCAAGTTTCGAAAATCAGTCGGTTCATTCAATGAGTCGACCAAGAGTCCGTCACATTCAACAAAGGAAAACAAGTTCTATTATTACCCGGAAATGGTGGGGACAATCATCTTCATCTTAGGCAGAGCCTTGGGCGGCTTGGATAGCGTCACTCATGGGTGCTTGGGAGCTTTTTCTGTCGGCGCTGGAGAAGAGGTCCGAGGGTGCTTCGACGACTGCCCGACAGGGACGGTCGCCTTACCACGTTCCCGCACAGGGTCGTGTGTAAGCTTAGATCGCCTTTCCGAGCGGGGAGGTTCAACCTCTTCCTCCTCCTCTTCACTGGAGTCGTCGTCGTCATCCCCCTCTCCTTCGCCATCAGATTCCCACTCCTTTCCACTTTCGCCTCCACTCGCCTCCCCCTCCTCGGCCTGCTCCTGCGCTCCATTGGGCATCGAGTACATCTTAGTAATAGCCTGGAGGATAGCAAACGAGACAAAAGTCAATCGACTGATTCAATGAGAACAAATAAAAAGCAAGATTACAGTCGGAAACGCAAGGTCAGACCTTGTCCACTTCGTATGATTGGTCGAGTGGAGGAATCCTCCTGGCTCCTCGGGGGTTGTCCTTGTTCCCTATGATACTCGACAGCCACCCTTCCAGCATCTCGTCAGTGACCTCCTCCGGATGAATCCGAGTGGTGTCTTCGAGACCCGAGTACATCCACATCGGGTGGTCATGAGCCTGAAGCGGTTGGATGCACCTCTGAAGGAAGACCTCCAACAAGTCCATGCCAGTCACGCCCTCGCGGACAAGCTGAACCACTTGACCGACCAGCACCTTGACTTGCGCCCTTTCTTCTGGCGTCACTTTCAGATAGGCAGGTTTTTCTGCTCGGTCCAGGGAGAAAGGGGGAAGCCCAGTCACCTGTCCTGGAGTCACCTGGTCTTTACAGTAAAACCAGGTCGACTGCCACCCGCGGACCGACTCAGGAAAGGTAATGGACGGAAAAGAGCTTTTCCCCCTCATTTGGATCGCCAGGCCCCCACACAACTGGATCACCTGCGTCCTTTCATCACTCGACTTGGCTTTCTTAACCGACTGAGAACGACAAGTGAAAATGTGCTTGAAGAGCCCCCAATGGGGGCGGCAACCCAAGAAGTTCTCACACAAGGAAACAAAGGCAGCAAGGTAGACAATGGAATTGGGAGTAAAATGATGGAGCTGCGCTCCAAAGAAGTTCAGGAAACTCCAGAAAAAAGGATGAGGAGGAAGAGAAAATCCACGATCAATATGGGTGGTGAAGAGGACGCACTCACCCTCAAGAGGCTGGGTTCAATTTCTTTCCCTGGGAGACGCGCAGATTCATGGGGAATGAATCCCCCCTCAACCAGATCATCAAGATCATCTTGTCGAATCGCCGATGGCATCCAATCGCCCTGGATCCAGTCCCTGGGCAGAGCGGACCTCGAAGAAGATCCACCCCGACCGGACTTCTTCGCCTTCCCCTGCACCGCCGCCTTCTTCGCGCGCTCCAGAGCCGACGTCTTCTCCTTCACCATCGTCGTCGACGAAGCTCGAACAGGCCTACTGCACCGAGGCGAGAGCGGAGATGGAGGTGGATTTCGTGAAGGAAGGGGAAAAAGCGAAGGCGCACTATTCAGAAGTCCTGGGCCGACAGCTTATAAGGGGTCGCTTCCGAGTGACTGACTGGTAGGCCCACGCAATCCTGCCGGATCCCGCAATAGGCGCTCGCGCTATACGTGGCGAAAAAGGTGGGGCGGAGATCGAGGAGGCTCCGTTCTATCCCATCCGATTACTGCGGCCGCCCCCGTCCCGCGCGCTTCCCGAAATTCGAATCCCGCAAAATCTGCGGGCTGCAGAACAACTCGTCAGACGGAAGATCTCCTTCACACCATCACTCGGAATTCTTCAAGTAAAGAAACTCACTCGACAAGAAACCGAGAATGGATCAAGGCGACTAAAAGAAGTTGATGACGTCATCCATGACAATTGATCCAGAACAAGGCGTTCATATAATATGAAGAACCGGTCAGAAGGATCCCCAACTCCTTCCCCACTCAAACCTCGATCCATTCGGGGGCTAATGATGAAGCTATGTACCTAGGGTAGGGGCATGGACCTGTCCTAAGTGCCCTACCCAAGGACATCCCTAGAAGAAGTCACCTTTCAATCGACTTGGAGGTATCCCACTCGACGGATTCAAGACACTCGACCACGGAGCTATCGCTCGACCATGAAGCCAACCACTCGACTGATAGGAGATCTAAAGTCACTCCGCACACAAACGGTCGGTCATTAAGTAGCTTTTATGGTCATCATAGCACTTTATTAGGGGCGTTACTAGTAATGCCCAGCCTTAATGTACTTTAAACCCTGCATTACTGAGGGCTGGAGGGGCCTGGCGAACTCTATATAAGCCACCCCCTCCTCAGTGTCAAGGGTTCGCACCCCTGTTACTCATACGCACATAATTCAATCGACCGCCTCCGGGCACCGAGACGTAGGGCTGTTACTTCCTCCGAGAAGGGCCTGAACTCATAAACCACGCGTGCTTACAACTCCTCCATAGCTAAGATCTAGCCTCTCCATTCATACCCCCTACATTACTGTCAGAGTTAGAACCACGACACCGGCCATAGCCGCAGTCATCCGCATCCGTTCCCTTTCTCCTGTCCACACCACTACTGCCCACCATGGCTTCCTCACGCTCCAGCGCTCTTCGGGACGGGCGGACGACAAACCACAAGGACATGGCAGCCATTTCTGCCGACCAGCTGGCCGGCAGGCAGCCGGAGGACGACGATGTCCCAATGGAGAACATGGTAGTCGACGATCTGGCGCCAACCCCCTCCTCCGCGCCATCCTCGCCGGTGCATTGCACCATGACCATCGGCGAGGCCCGTTCCCAATATATGGACAGTGTGAGGCAGATGCGTCAGGAGCAGTTCTGGGAGGCGCAGGCCGACGCCGCCTACAACCACCATCTCCTCCAGGAGCACCTGTAGGAGGAGGAGCAGATCGCCACGGAGCGGGCAGAGCAGGAGGCGCTGCTCGACTCGTACCGCTCCGCCCGCAAGGGACGCCTCGAGCGCTGGCGGTACCGCATGCGGGTGGCGGAGGCTGCGGCCGCCTACAAAGAGGCTAGCAAAGAGGGCGATGAAGCGGGCGAGGCGCTGTTTGGCGAGATCGAGGACGAGGCAGAGGACAATGCCGGCTCCGATGAGTCCACGCTCCACTGGCGTCGACGAGGCCCTGCTCCGCCGAGGCCCCATGGCGCCAACAACGAGGCAGAGGACACCGTCGGCTCCGCCGAGGCCTTGCGGCGCCAACAACGAGGCAGAGGACACCGCCAGCTCAGCCGAGGCCCCACCCTACCGGCAATGCGGGGGAGGATTTCCACCGCTCTGCTGAGGCGCCGCCCGCCGGCAACGAGACAGAGGACATCGCCGGCTCCGCCGAGGCCCCGCCCCGCCGCCAACGAGGCCGCACCACACAGAAAATGAGGAAGAGTAGAACACGGTAGGTCGCCGTCGCTCGGGTCCAAGTAAGGCCACCGCTGCTACCCTCCGGTTGAAGCCAAGCTAGGTGGGTTGACCATTGACGGCCGGTTAGCTTCTTGGCGGCGACGTGGATTCCAAGAGCTGCGCTGGAGAAGAACGCTGCTTCTACTTAACTGCTGGTGCAGTTGGCTGACTGACACGTGGGCCCAACAGGCCACATGTCAGTTACGCAACTGCACCTGCAGTTAAGTTACTGAAGCTTCTGTTCGGCTCAGCGGGATATTGGTGGGTAGCTTCGGTTAATTAATTATACCTCCATCGCACCCCTTTTTAGTTGAAGAGTGTATGAAATGTAATGAAATCCGGCATGTTTATATGAAATCCGACCGTGCGTGAATGAATTTATTTCGATTAGTTCGAATTCCTGTATCACTGGCATTGGATGAACATGCAAAACAATACGTACTAGCATTATTCCCAGGGTGATCACCTCGTTTGCAGCAGTTTCACATGTACTCCCTCCGGTCCTTTCTAGTCTGCATACAAGTTTTGTCTGCAGTCAAAGTATCTCTACTTTGACCAATCTTATACAAAAAAGTATGCACTTTCACAATGTGTGAAGTAAAAAGGAACAAAAGGAGTACAAAGAGTTTGAGCAACTTTTTAGCATTTCTGTACATTGCAATCAAACACACAGGCCTGACAATTCATAGAGAACATTCAAAACAATCGATGATTATGCATCTCAGCGACTCACATGTCAGAGGCAATATTTCCTTCACAACTAAAGAATAAAGAAAAAATTGATCGACACTGCTGACAGCAAAGGGTGTCCCATTCGAAAATATCAAACGCATGTCTTGCTAAAATCAATGAGCAAAATTTGACAAGGTTGTCCCATTCCAAAATATCAAATGCCTACGATTGTGGAATGGGCAGGGTTTGCCATCAGTTCGGACATTGGCATGGCACCTCGTGCTAAATAAACCAACTGTTCTTTTTGTGCAGTTCCACCAAAATCAACCAAATTCGCACATAGCTTATGATTTCACCCTTATATGTTGCAACGCCTTGAACTTATTGGCACCTCCTTTCTTGTGGTGGAAATGAATGATTCGATGTATTCATGAACATTTTGTGCAGTTCCCATTAAAATGTAGCTGAGCACCCCTATTTGCACAAATACAAAAAAGTGATTAGTATAAAGCAAATTGTACTATGAATTGACAGTTTCAACAGGCACATACATGGTCCATGTAGAGCACACTTTTAGAAAAATGGAACTCACCAGAAAGAATTCTAGAACAATATTGTACTCGCGCATCACAGCAAAAAAATGGAGATTTGTCAGTCCTTCTGAGCTGAAGTTAGTTTGGTCTTGTGGGGAGTAATGTAACCATCCTTCAACTGCTCCTTCTGATGAGAAGATAGACATGTCTTCTTCATCCTGTCATAATCGGAACTAGTCACTTCACGTACTCCATATTATTCTTCATAGGAAGATGATCCTATTGTGCAAAGACAAGAGGACTACTAAATGCTAGCATCCCTGTTTACTCGAGAAAAAGGAAAGGAAATATTTAAAACAGCACAGATGAAGCACTTCTCAAGGACAATACCACTTTTTCATGACAGTATCTAAACAGTAGCACAACACCAATAGAGATGACAAAGCTCAATCATATGGATGAAATCAGTGGGCGAGTACCAACCTTTGTCAGGAGGCTTATTGTGTAGAGCATACAGATGAAGCACTTCTCCGGAACCATCTGTTGCTATCTACGGTGGTGGCCATGCTTACTATATACTCCTTGATTAGTTTAATGTTTCCAACATCTTCTTGTGCAGTTCCACTAAAATATATGGTATCTTCAAAGAAGATCCCTGTTTGCACAAGTAGAGATAATTATATATTACATTAAGAGTGGCATCAAATCAGTGGCAAAACAATTGCTCGTTCTAGCCATAGCAATAAATTAAGATGCAAAACTATATCATTACTTGTGTCATGATAGTTCCAGTGCTTCATTACAGCACCGAGAGTTGATTTTTGTTTTTCTTCCGCTTGTTCTTCCCCTTCATCACTTGGTTCAATAACAAACAAGCTTCGCCTTCAATGTAAGATTTGGCATGTCAATTAGGGAGCACAAGTATAGTACTAAACTTAATTTTCTGATGAAAGTGGCAAAATACAGGCCAGCAGTTGTGAAATATCCTTATCTTACCTCAATGGGATATTACGGTGCACATATAGATTGGAAGTCTTGTCTCCATTTGTGCAGTTCACTAAAATCAAGCAACATTATCGTACAAGTAGCACAACATATGAAAGCACACTGCAGAATCATGTGAAAGAAGGCTAGTACTGACCTCTCATGATGCGGAATTCAAACAACTCACAAGAAGAAGATCTGAACCAAATCCGCCTTAACGGATAGGAAGTAATATCTCCTCTTGTGCAGTTCCACTAAGATCAAGCAATCAAGCAACGTTGTTAGTGTGACATTTTGGTTGAACTGCAAAAAACACTCTTAAAACAAAAGTGTTTTGTGCAGTGCAACAAAAGGTCACAATGGCAACGAGGTGAAGTAGATAACCCTGTTTACACAGAGGTGCAAAGGAAACAATTAGTGGTCAATAACGGTGGATGACACAGAAGACAACAAAAAGAAGCATCTACCTTATCTAAATGGGGAAGAAAGCAAGACAGTAGCATTTCTCAGACGGTGGCATTGATTAATATTAACATAGAGATTATATTAACAATAAAATTCGTTAAACATGTAATTTGCTTTTAACTGTGGCATTGCATCAATTTTCCAGCGGCATTATTAGAGGGTGTTTGTTTACAGGGACATTTTGGTGTAGGGACTAAAAAAACTCCATGTCAGTCCCATCTAAACCAAACAGGAGGGACTTTTAGAGACTAAAAGTGGGCATTTAGGACTAAAGAAAGAAGACCCTGAGGGAGTCTTTTTGGGACTTTTTCCAACAGTTGCCCCTGCCACGCATCACACCTTGTCTCTATTAGTTCATTACTAGTGGTAACATGGTCTTTTAGCATGTCATTTAATAACCTCTAATCCATGTTTAGTCCCTAAAACCAAGCAGGTAGGGACTAGGGAGTTTTTAACCAAACATGGCCTTAGATTAACAACAGCTAATGAGTTGCATGGGACAGTGGACACACCAGCACCATGTGCATCTACCGATGTACTGTGGTCATGCACAGTCTTTTGCAACAAAGAACAAACAACCAAGGAGCATATTTGTGTTGGTCCCAGTTTTGTTATCTTTAGACACCTTTCCCTATGTGAGCGCAGCAAATCTAGTCCTGCTCAAACTCTACAGCCTTGTCCCTTCCTTTCCTTTTTGAGCTAGTACTTTCGCCCCTTCCTTTCCTCTTTGAACCACGTCCTAGATTTATGCGATACAACTTTCCCCACTACTTTCCCCCATTCCTTTCCTCTTTGAACCACGTCCTAGATTCATGCTATACAACTTTCCCCCTTCATTTCTTCTTTGAACCACATCCTAGATTCATGCTATATACAACTTTTCCCACTACTTCCCCCACCCCTTTCCTCTTTGAACCACGTCCTAGATTCATGGTATACATGCAGCTTCGGTGGAGTAAGTAAATTATACCTTAAGGTTCTTGGGGCGTGCTTCGGTGGGCGACGGGACGACGGCGAAGAAGAAGGGGTTGGAGGCCCTCCCGCGCCACCAATGGGTGGAAAGTGAACAGATGGGCCGGTAGTCCCTCACCGACAGCGATAACGTTAAGCCTCCTTCCCTTTCCGGCGGACGGATCCTGCCGGCTCTTTGAGCAGCAGTGAGGGGAGAGAGAGGCCAACGAAGTCTTGTTTAGATCTGGAGAGGGAGAGAGAGTGTGAAGAGAGCAAGTACAAGCGTTGAGGCTCCAGTGGGA
The DNA here is from genome assembly GCF_056163025.1 of Triticum urartu. Classification (NCBI taxonomy): domain Eukaryota; kingdom Viridiplantae; phylum Streptophyta; class Magnoliopsida; order Poales; family Poaceae; genus Triticum; species Triticum urartu. The sequence goes on along the minus strand of NC_141875.1, from coordinate 479,629,232 downwards.
GAGGGCGAGAGAGTGTGAAGAGAGCAACTACAAGCGCTGAGGCTCTAGCGTGTATATATACATTGGAGAGAGAGTGTGAAGCGTGCAAACCCTAGAAAACATTTTGACCAGTCAAAGAATCCTCCTGGCACAAATTATGCTCAAGTGTAGTTATCGAACCTGAGACCTCAAGTTTGATGAGCGAACAGGCTAACCAGCTACACAACCCTCCCGTTATGTTCAACGAGAGGGAAATAACCTTTTATACATTCCTGCATTCGTGTGACAAGAATGCCGTGTTTTTTTGTGTGTGTGGGAGTCATTGGGATTTCAATCATAATCGTGTCATGTGGCTTTGGTGGTAAGACTATCCATAGTGGTGCAGAAATAATGCAGCCTTAATTAGTCACCTTACCTCTCTCCACGTAGTATGTTGGGTCCCACCAGCCAGGGGGTGAAACAAACAAATTAATAAGAAAAATTAAAAGCGCCAGCGGTGTATCTTACCTCACACATCTCGCTACTGCTCGGGAACACTGTCCAATTGATCGCTCTGTTCGCTCACGTACTATTTTAAGTGAAACCTTATTATAACATGCACACAAATTTTGGGCACTTGTATTCAACATAAGTCAGTGTGCCACCATATCTCGTATACTTACTACTCCCTCCGTCTAGGTGTAATAAGTCACTTTAGAAGGTGCACCGGGACCAAGGTGCGTGCACGCGCGCGCGCGTGTGTGTGTGTGTTTAATAGCATGTGTGTGTTAGAGAGAGCAACAGATCGACCTACTCCTACAGAGAGATGTTGTGTAGTGTACGATTTTAGCCGCGAGAGTCGGTGCATCCTCTCGTTTCCGGGCGTGTCCGGTAGGGACATGCGGACAGCTGCCACGCCCGCTCCTGACCAGCCTGGCCCACCCAAAGCCCCTCCATTGCCCGCGCGCGCTTCCCACCCGAAACGGTCAGCGACACTCCAAAGAATCGGTGCCGCATTCATGCCCGGGAAGAGCGGACGTTACCTCTCACTGGCGCAAGAGTGATGGTTGCTTCGTCCGTCCAACTTACTGCTGGGTCTATGTGATTTGACGGCTCATTGGTCTTTATTACTGAGGTGGTAGGACTGCTGGATGTCCCACGCTTTCGGCGAAAGGAGGTACTACTACTAGATTACAATTTTCTCCATTCTTACAACGGAGGCGTGCAAGAGCAGTGAAAACACGCAGGCTTAGTGATTACATGGCCCACCTAACACTATCACCGTGTGACACCTAACTCTTTACATAATACTCCCTCCGTTCCTAAATATTACTAGATGAGTCCCCGCGCGTTGCCGCAGAACAGCGGTATATCTCTCTGTGCAAAATTATCGATTTCATATAACTAAAAAAACTCTATAACCGCATGAGAAATGTGGTAGCCAAACTAAATAAACTCCCATCATCATTTAGATCATCCCACATAAGGAAAAAAGATCAGCCAACTCCTACTGCATAATGGGATTATATTTTTCTTTTTGACATGTTAATGGGACTTAAAAGCTCACCTACATGCATGCTACCGGTGCATGCTTGCATGCAGACATGTTGATGTGATTTAAAACCCACTCACATGCATGTGCCACGGTATTTCTGCATGCTTGCATGCGGCTTAGTGCAGAGCCTCTCAACGTCTAGATCAGACGGCTATTATGGACTGATTTACTTCATCTAACGGCTACATCAATTTTGATGATGTGGCTCAAGGAGAGGATAGAGAATTCCTAGTAGTGGGGGCTAGCTATTACTAGTAGATAAGTCTTTGTAGAGATTCCACTACATACGGAACAAAAAGAATGAATCTACACTTAAAATGCATCTATATACATCCGCATGTGGTTCATGGTGAAATCTCTACAAAGACTTATATTTAGGAACGGAGGAAGTACTAGTATAGTACGTACTGTAATTTATCAGCGAGATAAATTTGTACAATGCTATGAAGCTTCCAGCTTCTGTTACATGTATCTTGCGTCCAAGGTTGCCTGTTGCAACATTTCATCAAATACAAAGGAGACTAACATGCATGCTATTGCATCTCAATGGTTGACAGATCATAGCAAATATGTACTCCCTCCGTTCCAAAATAAGTGTCTCAACTTTGTGAAAACTTTAGTACAAAGTTGTACTACTACTAAAGTTGACACTTATTTTGGAACAGAGACAGCTAAAGAAAAAACGATCCATGCAGTCCCTAGCCCTTGAACCGTAAACCCTAACCAGGCTTTAATTTGCTGGCAACGTGGCGCTTCCTAAGAAATGAAGTTTGCAACCTTTTGACCATCGGATCATTTTGTGGAGTTTCACCAAAATCGAGATGAGCATCCCTGTGGAAAAGAAATTGAAGAAGCGTGATTAGAATAAGATTACTGGGACTAGTTGATGAGACATAAACTCATCACAAATACAGTACGTAGAAGCCAGTAGAGGTATGTGTGGGGCAAAGAAGTAGAGAAATATCCACAGGGAGTGATGTGGGCAGCTGGAGCAGTGGTGCAAGCCGCCTGTAAAGGGAGTTATACCTGAGGGACGTAGCTCAACCTTGAGGAGGGCGGCGGGAGGCGGCAACTGCCCACGTCACGGTAGTGAGCAAGGGACGAAGGCAACCTCACCGGCTTTGTGAGAAGAACGGCGGGGACCCCTGATCGGGACGTGCCGACAGTGGGTTTTCACCGTCGGCGACGGCCACCGCATCTACACTAAGCATCCACCCCTTCCCCAAGCAGACGTGATCCACCGGGATGTTAGAGATGTGGCCACAGTCGTTTTGTGTGAGAGAGTGTGAAGAGAGCAACCCCAGCAAGCAACTGTGTAGGCTGGCCCGTCCTGAGTATGTATATAGTGGAGCGGTTTCCTTTTCTCTCCATATGAACCTATCATATTGCGTACGTGCCACTGAAGAAAAAAAACTTTATTTATAAATGACGCGGCACCTACTACTCATTCTCCTATAACCTTGCGCTTGGCATCTTCAAAATACTATTAACCTTGCGATTGGCTCTTCGCCTCTTCGGGAAGTCAAGCAATAATGGTAGTGTAGTATATATCGTTCTGGCTATATGAGACCGAATGAATTGCTGCACGTCCACCATGTGGGCGAGGGTCGAGGGGCGAGGGAGAGTGCTACATACGGAGCAAAATGAGTGAATCTAGTATCTACACTCTAAAATACGTCTATATACATCAGTGTTTGGAGTATGTACTAGTAGTTCATATTGAAATCTACTAAAGGACATATATATTCCAAACAATATGATATAATCTCTATAACCAAGGTAGTAGGGACGAGGAGTAAACGGAGGGAGTAGTAATTTTTTCTCCTCGTCCTGCGAGCCACCGCGCGCACGGGCGAGGGAGCGGGCGTAAGGCGGAGCAAGCTTCACCTCATCCTGTGAGCCACCGCGCTCGTGGGCGGGGGAGACGGCGTACTAAGCAAGCTTCTCCTCGTTCTGCGAGTTGACGGGACACATCAAAAGTACTCCAGTGTATAGAGCCTTGCCTCTAAGGTAGGCCCCACATGGTTTGCCTCTTTTTTTTAACATAACACGTCAAGTCGCAATTTGTTTGTTCACCCGTGGTAGACGATCCTCCCTCCACCAAGTGGACAACCAGTACACGTGCCAAATTACCATGTGGGCTGCTTTTTTCGTACAGAAATGAGCTCCACCATGTACCCGCGCGGGTGTGGTTGGGAAAGAGACGGGAGTACATGCGCCGTGCATGCACCTCTTCTCTTCGTGCACGTCCCCCACCTACGTGGGTGTGTGTGAGAGATACAAACCGCATTCGTGAGTGTTTTTTGTTTTGGGGTGGGGGGTTGATTTCGTGAATTATTTGTGGGAATATGTGTCGATGACATCTCAAACAAATTTTTGCATGCAATGTGTGTGAAATGGAGGCCTATCCATATCATACATAGAGGGTCGGGCAATCCACGAGAAGAGAGGGAGGGGTCATAGCTATTGATAGAGTCGAAGAGAGGATCAAGTGGGTGGGTGCGAGATCGATGAAGAGAGCCATCGAAATTGTGTGTGTGTGCAAGTCAAAGATATAGGGCGACTGGCCTACCGGAACGTTAGAGGGCACATGTCAAGTTTGTGTGTGGCAGGGAGACATGACTAGAGCGCTCGATGTATCGGTGTGTGTGGGGGGAAGGGGGTGGGGGGAGGGGTAGGCAGAGGCCTAACTATAGAGGTAGAATGACTCGTATATGTGTTGAGAAGGAGAGACCCAGCTATGTCTTGAGGGAGATCGGTCGACATCCATACATAACTGAATGACGGGAAATATGATGGGACAAAGAGAGAGAGAGAGGAGAGAGAGAGGGAGGGAGAGGGAGGGAGAGGGGTAGAGTGCTGGATGGGTGATGGAGTTGCTTCTCGAAGATGGTGGGAGAGGCCTACTAGACAAACTGAGGGTGGAACTGCAATGTTATCAATAAGAGTGGGGATGTGTTTCTGTGTGTGCTTGTGCGTGATAGATCTGTCGGGACGCATCCATGGATGATGAAGGGGAACCATGTGTTTGGTAGGCAAACCTAACTAGATCGGTAGATCAATTGTTGTGTGTCGGAGGAAGGGAGAGACACAACTAATGAGGTAGATCGATTGACGTGTGGTCAAAAACGAGTTATAAGGACCTAGCTAGCTATATGTATAGCGAGAGATCGGTCAGTGTACGTCCATTTGTTAGAGGCAAATAAGGCCCAGCGAGATGGATACACAGAGAGAATGGAGCTAGGAGGTGGTGCGAGAGGCCCAACTACTAGCTAGGTAGGGGAGGAGTGTGCGGTTGTGAGATCGATGAAAAGAGGGGCGAGAGTTTACATGCGTGTCTGACCGTATGAGAGACACGAGGCAAGGACACATAAAGGAGGAGATTGAAGCTGTGTGTGTGTATGTTGTAGGCAGGCATCGCTGGAGAGGTTTATCGATCGGTTTGTGTCGGGAAGGAGTTGTGGAGACTCTGGGAGAACAACCTAAAGACAAAAACGAATGTGCCCGGTGGATAGAATGTCGAGGGAGGGGGAGGGCGAGGAGGGCGTGTGCATGCACGAGAGAAAGTTAGTGGTAGCTACAAAGGTTAGAGGATTGTGTGGGTGTAAGAGACTAACAAAGATCATAATTTGATATGATAGCGGATTCATATATTTGAATAGGAGATCATAGTGTTTTAAACATTGCATGCATGAATATAGCGGTGATACACGTGTTGTGCACATGTTATACCATAATGTGATAATGCATGGCGTTTGCAACTCACAGCTAAATGTCGAACAATCTAAACCATACTATACATCAAACAATCTCACATTTTATTTGAATTTGTGATAATGTGTGGCATTTGCACCTTACAACTAAATATCGAACAATCTAAACAATACTATATATCGAACATTCTCATATTTTATTTGAATTTGTGGTAATGTGTGGTGTTTGCAACTCACATCTAAATACTTGTAGGCGTAGGGGGCGGGGCACCATACATAATGTGATAAACACATTATACATATGAGACATGGTTTAGATTATGAAGATCTAGCTAGAGCTAGAAATGTAACATGATTTGAAATCAAAATAAAGTGGATTCAAAAAATCTAGTTCGAGTTCATATAGTACACATAGTTAATATGTAACTCGAGACTAATCATGTGGTGTGCTGTGAAGATAATACACAAACGATGGTTTAACTTGACAATAATGATGATTGTAGATGTTATTAAAACAGAGAAACGAATTCAAATGCTTTGACTTCACAACAATCATTACTGTAGATCTTATTCAAATAGAGAAATGAATTCAAGTTTAGTTCATATTGAAGCGGTAGTATATACGTTTGGAATGCACTAAAACGTTCATTTGAGTAGTAGGTTGCATGCATTATACACATAGAGAAATATTTTAATTGAACATAACATGAATTCAAAGATTTGAATGACATTTGTAGTGCGCATTTATTTGGTACAGTACACGTTAGGCTTGTCCGGAAATTTCAACCCGTGCCTTGTTAGCCCGAAATATTTAAGATATATCTTTGTCTCGTTGTGCTCCGACAACTCCCTCCATCTCAACCCGCGCCTTGCTATTCCAAAATTACAACACGCGCGAAAACTCCCACCTCCTGCGAAATCCCGACACGCAAAATGCCCGTGGTACCCCTGAACCGAAAGAACCGCCTCAAATCGGTGGTGGTACTTTCGTAACTTACCCCACATTTCGGACAAGCGCGTCTCTAAGCCATGGTTCCCCACTGCCATCCCATCCGCCCACCCATTCATACACCGAGGCCGCAAAAACCCGCGACGAAACCCCACACCCTGCTCCGTCCGCCACCCAGCCGGAGCCTCTTCCCCGACGACGTCGTCAACAGCAACACCTCGACGTCCCTCATCCACCGTACTGGATGAGGATCCGTCGTTGATCTCATCGTCCCGTCGGTTCAGCCACCCCGTCCTCCACCTCCAAGGAGCTGCCCTGATGTTCCCCTTGTCTTTCGCGCCACCTCCATTCCCACACCGCCGTCTTCACCTGCACCACCGGAAGAGCATCATCGTCACCATTTCCTCGGATGAAGCTGCAGCCTAATCGGTGCCACCAAAGAGGTTGTACATTAATCATGGCATTTTCTTCTTGATTCGATCTCACGGTGCTGCCGGTGCTCGGTCCCGAGCCGACATGGCGCGGCTCCATCCACGGCGGCGTCGCCGGCCACTTCCTGCACGGCGTCGCTCCCTCGGCGGCGACGTCCACATCAGTAGGAGCTGCTGCTGCTTTAGCTCTCGCTCGCGCTGCTGCTCTGCTCTTGCTCTCGGTCACCTGCCTGGTCTGCTCTTGCTATTGCTCTTGCTCGCGCTGCTGCTCTCGCTCTTGCTCTTGCTTGCGATGCTGCTCCGATTTAGCTACACTTCAGTCAACTGAATCGACTTTTTGGTCAGTCGATTTTCAGGGGGTGGGGGGGGGGGGGGCTCGCCGGGGTGAAGGAAAAACCAGCCGCAGCGGGGAGGGGGGCTCGCCGGAGAGGTACCCCACTATCTATCTTAGGGTTAAGGATGGGGCCGGTGGTCACCGACGGTGGCGGGGCGGTGGCGTGGGGATTGCCGGAGAAAAAGCTCGGCACGGGGGGGCCTAGAGGGATGGCCGGGGCGGCGGCGGACCGGCGGTGGGGAGTGTTTTCGGGGCGGGCGGGGTGGCGCACCACCGGCCGCGGGCGGCGGGGGCTGCTGTTTGGCCGGTGGTGGCTGGCGGCTCAGGGGGGTGGAGGTTGAAGATGAACCGCAGGACCTTGATTTCGTATCCAACAGCTGCAAAATCGACTGACCAGAGATGAAAAAGTCAGTCGACCGACGTGTAGCCTCACCTTGCTAGTGCATTCAGTTTCGACAACAAAATTCAGTTTCGACAGCAAAATTCAGTTTCGACAGTTAAGTTCAGTTTCGACAGTTAAGTTCAGTTTCGATAGTTAAGTTCAGAGATGAGCGGCTGATGTATTTTACATCTAGCACTTTGTGGTTATGTATTTTACGTCATGTATTGGAGATGCTATTAGAATTCCACTCAGGTTAACGTTGTTCGTTGTCTCTCTTGTCCCGCTTCAGCCTCGGCGTCGTACAACTCACCGGAGCTGCTCCTACGACAAAACCCTCCATCACAGTGGAGCAGTACCTCGGGCTCCATCTCCAGACACCTAAGATCTTCTTCCCCTCCTCCGACAGCAAAGTCAGCCGAAGCATCCTCACCGGCCAACCCAATCACGCTGAGATCGACATGGCTTCGCCAAAGAGGTTGTACACTTGTTGCATCTCTTTTTTCCTCTACATGTTATATATATATATTGTCCACTGAGCACACGGATTTGTTCCTTTAGTGTCTCCTTAAAAAAACGTAGGAATTTTAATTTTCACTTGTCCTCCTTTTCAAATTCCTATTCATGAAGCACAAGACTAAGAGATAGTAGCATAATAGCATTATAACCGTACATTTTCTTGTGGTTTGACTTAATCTCACCATGCTTCTTTGCATCCTGTGATCTTCCAATTGTTGTGAATCAAACACCCAGATTGGCAGAAATCCTGTGTTTTTAAATTCTCTGTTTTGCACGTGCATTCCTATCCTATTCCTGTCTATTTCCTATCCCTGCATTGTTGGAATCCTCCAATTCAAACGAGCCCTTATAGAATTACTTCTCTTACAGATAGTTGTCAAAGAAAACCTTGCGTGGTTTGTCCCGCTCCTGCTGCGCCATTGTCCACCCCAGCTCAGCTGCTCCAACGACAGAAGGATCCAGCACAGCAGGGATCCGGCCTCCAGACTGTCTTTCGCTGCCTCAGATCTTCTTCCCCACCGCTGGCAGCCATGAAAACTGCATTACCATCATCAACCGAGCAGATGACCTCGGGGACTACACGGGTCCGCAAGAGAGGTCGCACTCTTTCGTGTCTGCTTACGTTATGCATTGCTTAATATTACATGCTACTTTATCGTCCTGTTCACCGATTAGACTCTGAGTCAGCTCCAAACTAATGGTCAAACTTGAGTTTTTAAATGGTTGTGGGGTACATATCGGGGCCGCTATCAATAGTAGCTATCTACTATCTGGTTAATCTCCGATGTCTACTATGAGTTTCATGTTGGGTGGGAAACAAACAGTAAAGAAGCCATTATCTGTATTTTTTAACTGAAGCCATTATCTGCCTGCTATTATTGGTTTTGGGTCTATCCACAGGTTGCTACCATCACTCTGAATTTCTACATGCACTCCTTACATAATCTCACTATGTTTTATTCCTATGCATGACAGTTATTGTAAACAATGGAACTGAACATGTAGAGCAAAAGAGATGAGCCTTGCGTGGCAATAAAATTTCATGCAGACGTCGCTCCATGGTAGGCGCAAAGGCAGCCCCCCTCCGCGCATTTCGGATTGTAATCGGTAGGAAGATATCTGTTATGAGGGGGATTCAGAAGGAGAAGACAACTCCTATTTACCCCCTGAAGTCTTCGCTCTAACTTGGCATGCTGATGTTGGTTCTATCATGCATATGGTGTCTTGCATTGCTTACTTTATACATCAAATATGTCATCTGCTTAGTTTAGACATCCTTTGTGCGAATGCCATCTGTTTAGTTTATTCATCGTTTATGTGAATTATGCAACGCCATCTTGTTTAGCTAGGCATCATATATGTGAATTTTGCAATGCCATCCTGCTTAGCCAGTCATATTATATGTAAATTATATCAGGCCATCCTTTTTCTTTCGTTACATATTACATTTGTCAATAATGTTAGTACATTCAACTGCTCTTCGTGTGCATCAGCCATTTGACACGGTGATGGCAAATTCTGGAGTGAAAACAAGGTCTTCAGAGCAGACTATGCTATCTGACGAAGCGCATATCTCGCTGGTTACGGATAGCGCCTCATAGGAGGATTCAGAGACAGATGACCAGTCCTATTCCCCCCCGAGGTGTATGCTCTAACTTGGCAGGGTTATGTTGCTCATATTGTGCGTATGGTGTCTCGCATTGCTATGTCATTTGATTAGTTTAGACATGCTTTGTGTGAATGCCACCTGTTCAGTGTCTAATTACCATATATGTGAATTATGCATTGCCATCTTGTTGCAAGACATTATATATGTGAATTATACAATGCTATCTTGTTGCAAAGGCATTATATATGTGAATTATGCAATGCCATGCTGTTTAGCCAATCATCATGTATGTGAATTATATCATGCTATCATTTGTTTGTATTACGTGTTCCATTTGTTGACAACGTTTGTATATTCAACTACTCTTCCTGTGCATCAGCCATTTGAAGCGGTGATGGAAGTATCTGGAGTGAAAACAAGGTATTCAGAGCAGACAATGCTACCTGCTGAAGCAGACATCTTGCTAGTTACAGAGAGCTCCTCAGAGGAGGATTCAGAGACTAATGACCAATCCTATTCCCCCCCTGAGGTCTATGCTCAAACTTGGCAGGGTTATATTACCCATGTCATGCATGTTGTCTTGTATAGTTTTTACATCATATATGGATTGCCATCTGCTTACTTGCTTACTATATAAATCATATATTTGAATTATATCATGCCATCATGTTTACATAGTACATACACATCATCTATCTGAATTATGGCATGGCAACCCATTTAATAAAGACATCTTATAGTTATATCATCTCATCCTATTTAGTGTTTACAGTCATCATATTTTGAATTATGGCATTCTATCCGTGAATGTATGTGAATTATGGCATGCCAACCTATTTAATAAACACATTATATAGTTATGTCATGTCATCCTGTTTACATAGTCTCATATTTTGAACTATGTCTTTCCATCTTTTTTAGTTAGCCATCATAATGTGAAATTGTGTCATGCTATCCTGTTTAGTTAGCCATCATATATGTGAAATTGTGTCATGCGATCCTGTTTGGTTAGACAACATAAATATGAGTTATTTCATGCCCTCTTTTATTCCCCACTATCCATTGCACCTGTCTATCATACAATGTCTGTACTTTCAGTTAGTTTTCTTGTTTATCAGCCATTTGAATTGGAGAGCGTGATGGCAATATCTAAGGAGTAACAACACGGTCTTCAGGAAAGATAGTGCTACCAGTTGATGCAGATAGAACCACGGTTGTACTTGCCCAAGGACCATATCCACCACACATAACCCAGACTCTCGCAGATTATACCCCTACCCAGTTGGACAGAGAACCAGCTCACCCCTTCTAACCCCAACCCCGACAGATAGTAACCCAGTTCCAGTTGACACAGCACCGTCTCCACCACAGAGCACCCAAACACGAGCAGTTAGTAAGGGAACTGCAGCGCCCAAAGCATGAGGACCACCACTCTGAATCCCAACTCAACGCTTAAAGGAGAAGAAGATTTGTTCTCAGGCCAGATTCTGTAGCTATGGTTCATACTCCTTTGCTCTTGCATTACTGTATTTACTCATACCAACTATTTTTAAATTTGAAGGATGGAATTGAAACTCCAATGGCACAATAGGTATGTTTTAAACCTGTTTCTTTAACTGGTTTGCTGTTGTAACCTTCTCTATGTTGATTTTAGTTTGAATTGAATAAACAGTTATGTTCTCATGTCATGCACATTACAAGTGTTGTTATTGCTCTATAGTTACCCACACTTATATTCTGTCTATTCTGCTTTGTCTCGAACAGATATTATTTGTACTGTGTCTCTATCTTGATTTGGGAACAAAAACTAGAATGATATAGACCATAAAGTGACCATGGTACATAGATATATGTTTGTTTCATGCTGTTATCCTGTCCACTTTACTACTGAACTCATTTACCAAAATGAGTTTCATATACAACATGGTAAACATGTGATGTGTCTGCTTGTTTCTCTTTTAGAATGCGGACAAAATATTGGAGAACAGTACTGCGTTATCCAATGGTAAAGGAAGTAATGCAGATAAGGTTCAAGATAGTGAGACATCCCTGTTGGTCTCCAAGAAAGCTGATAAAAACTATCTTGACGACAGTGAGGGAACCCAAAAGTCTTGTCTTGATGTAGTGTTCGAGTTACTGGCCACTACTGCTGGCAGAAGCTCTTCGAACTCGCTGCCTGAATCAGTTCGTCTTCTTGAGTCTCAACTTCAAGTTGAAAGACATCAATCAGATGTGCTGCGACAGGAAGCTGAAGGACTGAGGAAGTCCCTGCAGAATTCAGATGCATATTTTCTGGTGCAACAGCAAGCGCTGGAGGATTTAAGCGCCAAACAAGAGAAAGTTAATAAGCTTGCTAAGCATCTTGCCAGCATTATGGGTACCCATGATATTGTTTCTTGAGATCTTCTGAAGTGGTTTCAGTTCTGGATTTTTTTTTCTGCGGCGTTTATTTGCCCTGGTCGCCAACTTTGACAACCAGTGTATATGCTATGCTGCTTTGTTCCCTATATTTGCACTGGTGGCGAACTTTGATGCCTAGTGGATGTAATATGTGTAATAGCCGTGATAGCCTAGCGTTAGTTGCTTGCTTATTTATTTCCTTGTTGTCTTGTTTATTTGTTTGCTTGTAGTCATTGCAGTTCTTTTTCCGCGGTTAGCTAGTGGCTGCAATAACCTATTTTTTAAAACTAGGCCACAATAACCATGGGCTAATATTTACTATAGTGACACTGGGCCTCCTACTGGCCATAGAAATAATGGGCCTTCTATGGGCCATAGAAACAATGGGCCTTCTATGGGCCATAGAAACGACGGGCCTTCTGTGGGCCGTATCATCAATGGGCCTTATACGAGCCGTATTATCGATTGGCCAAACATGGGCCAAACAGACCGCATTATGGCCATAAATGGGCTAGAGTTGGAATCGTCCGTTCATGGGCCGACCATAACGGGCCATCGTTAATAGGCCGTATTTGATGATGCTATGAAAACGGCCTAACGTACTAACGGACCACAAATGGGCCGACTGTAACCACGGGCTGAATTTGGCCCACAAGCAAAAAATGACAGTAACAGGCCGTAAGTAAACGAATGCTGGAAATGAGCCCAAGATTAAATGGGCTCTGAGAAGGCCGAAAGATAACATGGGCTGGAAACAGCCCAACGGAATAACGGGCCGTTAATGGGTATAAAGTGATACACTGTTCATTACGGGCCAGTTTCACCACGGGCCGTTAATGGGTGTAAAGTGATACACTATTCATTACGGGCCAGTTTCACCACGGGCCGTTAATAGGCCAAGAGTTACATAGGGCCTCATATGGGCCGAAAGACGTCATGGGCCATACATGGGCCAGAAGTGAAAACGGGCTGGAATCATATTGGATGGCCCAGATGACACTACTAGGCCTAATTCGGATAGGGCGTAACGGGCCTTGGGTTAGCGGGCTGTAAATGGGCTATATGCGAACATGCCTGTAACACCCCGGATCCAATGCTCCAGGTGTCCGCCAGTTATTCGCCGTCGTTGCCATGTCATTTTCTTGCGTGTTGAATTTTGCCATGTCATCATGTGCATTGCATTGCATACGTGTTCGTCTCATGCATCCGAGCATTTTCCCCGTTGTCCGTTTTGCAATCCGACACTCCTATGTCCTTCGGCGTCCCCCTTTTTTTCTCTTATTGTGAGCGGGTGTTAAACATTCTCGGAAGGGACAATTGCATTTTTACCCCTACTTGGTTCCTACCCACGGGTTTTGCCCTTACTTTTCGATCTTGCTCAGTTTTGCCCTTACTTTTTCCGTCGTGGTCCCTCGAATGCCCTTTGACCATTTGACCAAAACTTTGAAAATTCATAACTAATTCATATGAACACAGAAAAATGCAAATAAGATATCAAAATGTTCAGATAAACATTACCCGTATGTGCATATCATTTGCATTCAGGACAAAAGCACCCTTTTACCTGAGGTAATTAATATTATTAATATTATTAAAAATAAAAAGGTATAAACAATATTTTTTTCATGAATAAAAATTACATGCAAATGTAGGTGATGTTTTTTGAACATCCAGATATCTTATTTGCATTTTTCTGAGCTCGTATCATCTTGTTAAGAATGTTCTAACGACTTTGACCATTATTTGGAAAATTCATAACAAGTTGATACAAACTTAGAAAAATGCAAATAAGATATCAGGATGTTCAGAAAACATCACCTACATTTGCATGTAATTTTTATTCATGAAAAAAAATATTGTTTATACCTTTTTAATTATAATAATGTTAATAACATTAATTACCTCAGGTAGTTTAAAGGGTGCTTTTGTCCTGAATGCAAATGATATGCACATAAAGTTAATGTTTATCTGAACATTTTGATATCTTATTTGCATTTTTCTAAGTTCATATGAATTAGTTATGAATTTTCAAAGTTTTGGTCAAATGGTCAAAGGCATTCGAGGGACCTCGATGGAAAAAGTAAGGGCAAAACTGAGCAAGCTCGAAAAGTAAGGGCAAAACCCATGGGTAGGAACCAACTAGGGGTAAAAATGCAATTGCCCCTTCTCAAAATGTACCAAGATTTGCCAAGCGGCCTTGGTACACCACCGGTAGACCGCCTGTCAAGTTTCATGCCATTTGGAGTTCGTTTGATACTCCAACGTTTAACCGCGTAGCCCGAAACCCCTCTCTCTTTGCAGCCCAACACCCCTACACCACAGCTCGTGAGCCCATCCAAACTCCCTCCATCCTCTCGTTCGTTCGATCACGATCGCGTGGCCGAAAACCGCTCCCCATTTGGACACTCCTACCTCCTTCTACCTATAAATATGTGCCTCCCCCCGAAATTTGCGGTCTAACCCTAGTCCTCTTCCTCCTCGCGCCGCCGGACGCGTCCACCGCCCTCCGCCACGTTGCCCCGGCCAATTGTGGAGCGCCACGTCAGCGCCCCTGCCCCCGCGCCCAACCGCACGCCGCCACACGTCCCCGCCAGATCCGACCACCGCCGCGGCCCGCCAGGCCCATGGCGGGCCCGCGCGAGCCCGTTGCGCCGCCGCCGCCCGTCGCCTGCGACTGCTGCCGCCGCCTCGCCCTCCGTCGCCCCGCCGCCAAGCTCCGCCCGCCGTCTGCCGCCCGAGGTCCGTCGTCGCGCCCCGCCCGCGCTCCCTGCCCCGCCGCCCGCTGCTCCTCCCGCCGGCGCCGCCCAGCTCCGCCACGCCGGCACGAGCCCCGGCCGCACCGCCCCGCGCCTTGCCCGCCGTCCCTCGTCGACTCCGGCCAGATCCGGTCGAGGAGCGACCGAATCCGGCTCCCCCACGCTCCGGCGAGCCCCCCCATCGACGCCAGCCACCTCTCCTCCAAGTCCGGCGACGAACCCGGCGAAACCCCGACGAACCTCGTAATCCGCGCCCGGAACCCCATATCCACGAGGTTGACTTCGTTTTTCCACCAAGTCCCGAAAATTATTGCATTTTGGTGCCCCTTTGACATGCCATAACTTTTGCATACTGCTCCGTTTTGCATGCATAATATATTGAAATGTTCATTGTGAGTTGCTCTTCATTTAATTCCATTGTGCCATGTTTGTTTGAGTTCATCTTGATGCCCTAATCATCGTTGCAAGACTGCTATGTGATGTTAACTGCTGAAACTTGTTATAACTTGATGTTTTGTCATTTTTGTTGCATTTTGTGTGTGCATCCTTTGAGCATGAAGTCTACATGTGTTATGAGCTACAACATGCCATGTTTGATGTGGTGCAATCCACTCTTCATGATATTACATGTGTTGATTGTTACAAGCTTGCAAAGTAGCCTCCATGATGTTGCTAATTTCTGTGACTTAGTCATTTCTGCAAAGTCTGAAACTGATATATTGTGATGTTATGTAAACCTGTTGATACCTTGAGTTCTATGCATAATCTGGAGATGTTCGATAAGGGTGTTTTGTTACACATGTTATTCTCTATCC
Source organism: Triticum urartu (assembly GCF_056163025.1). Taxonomy (NCBI): domain Eukaryota; kingdom Viridiplantae; phylum Streptophyta; class Magnoliopsida; order Poales; family Poaceae; genus Triticum; species Triticum urartu. Next base: position 479,613,814 of record NC_141875.1, on the reverse strand, counting down.
GTCCATGCCCCTGTTTGAATTTATGAAGTGCTATAGCATGTCTTAATCTTGCTCTACTTTTGCTATAAAATGTTCCTAGCAGATTGTTTACATGTTAATCAATTTTTCCATGGTTGTTGTTAGTGATCCAAGCATGCTATGAACTTGCTCTTGCCATGGTTAGCTTCATGATCATGTCATCTTGCTGTAGGTATGCTTTTTTGTCATGCAATGCCTTGTGGTGAGTGATTCAAGCTCACCAATATGCCTACTTATCGTTGTTCCTGCCATGTGCTGTTATTTTCATTGTGTGAATCTGTCATATCTTTTGCCATGTTTGCATGGGTCCTACCATCTTTTATGTTGTTCTTTGGTATAAGTTAAGTAAGGGAGTTTTGTTAATTGCTTTTAGTACTAGCATGCCATGCTCTTGTTTGACATGATAGCTTGCTGTAGCATGTTGTTTGATAGCTCTTAACATTGCAACCTGATGTTATTCCTGCCATGTCCTGTGAATTCTACCAAGTCTGTGAAACTGTTATTATTTGCAATCTTGCCATGTCCTTTTGAGCATTTTCTGATGACTTCTGGAGATAGCTCAGTGTTCATGTTTTGTCATGCTTTACCTGTACACCATGTCCATGCCTTTTGTTTTCATGTTGAGTGGCTATAGCATATTGTTTTGATGTTTGCAAGTTGCCTAGTTGCTGTTTTGGACAGCTTGTCCTTTAAACTTGTTTCATGTGTATGTGTTGAACCATTGCTCCGTTTTGAGTGTGCTCTACATGGAACTTGCTTAGTTTTGCATGTAGTTTCATGTTACCTTGTTGCATCCATGTTTTGAGTGTGTTTGCTTGATATTTGAATGCATTTTGTATCAATGCCATGTTTAACTTGTTTTTCTCATATCTTCTAGGCCGTAGCTCCGAATTAAATGAACTTTATATGCAACTTGACTAGAATTTCGTGTAGATCATCGTGGTGCTTCTTAACTTTCTGTTTAACAACTTGAACATAAGGTTTATTCAGATCTGGACCAATTTCGAAATTTGCATATGAGGACTTACCGGAATTGTTCTATGTTGTTTCCGGCCTCATTTAAACTTGCTTTGATGTGTTGTTCTTGTATGCATCATCTCTTGCCATGAGTAGCTTTATTTAGCCTTGTAATGCATCATACTTGGTTGAGCATCATGCCTTGTTCATGTGTGTTGTGTTTACCATGTTGTGTGCTTCTTCTCGATAGTTCCCGTTTCATTGCGATCGTGAGGATTTGTTCGTCTACGCTTGGTTCGTCTTCGTGGCTTCATCTTATTCATGGACTCGTTCCTCTTCCTAGCGGGATTTCAGGCAAGATGATGGTCACCTTGGATCTCACTACTATCATTGCTATGCTAGTTGCTTCGTTCTATCGCTATGCCGCGTTACCTACCACTTGCTTATCAAGCCTCCCAAATTGCCATGAACCTCTAACCTTTGTCACCCTTCCTAGCAAACCGTTGTTTGGCTATGTTGCCGCTTTTGCTCAGCCCCTCTTATATCGTTGCTAGTTGCAGGTGAACATGAAGATTGCTCCATGTTGGATTATGTTTATGTTGGGATAACACAATATCTCTTATATTATTAATGCATCTATATACTTGGTAAAGGGTGGAAGGCTCAGCCTTATGCCTGGTGTTTTGTTCCACTCTTGCCGCCCTAGTTTCCGTCATATCAGTATTATGTTCCTGGATTTTGCGCCCCTAACGCGGTTGGGTGTTATGGGATCCCCTTGACAGTTCGCCTTGAATAAAACTCTTTCAGCAAGGCCCAACATTGGTTTTACATTTGCCTAACAACCTAAGCCTTTTTCCCTTGGATTTTTGGAGCCCGAGGGTCATCTTTATTTTAGCCCCCTCGGGCCAGTGCTCCTCTGAGTGCTGGTCCAAACCGAGTGATGTCCGGCGCCCCCTGGGCAACCAGGGTCTATGCCAACCCGACGTCTGGCTCATCTGGTGTGCCCTGAGAACGAGATATGTGCAGCTCCTATAGGGATTTGTCGGCACATCCTGGCGGTCTTGCTGGTCTTGTTTTACCATTGTCGAAATGTCTTGTAACCGGGATTCCGAGACTGATCGGGTCTTCCTGGGAGAAGGAATATCCTTCGTTGATCGTGAGAGCTTATCATGGGCTAAGTTGGGACACCCCTACAGGGTTTGAACTTTCAAAAGCCGTGCCCACGGTTATGTGGCAGATGAGAATTTTTTGATATCCGGTTGTAGTGAACTTGAAGTAAACTCTTCTAAAATACACCAACCGTGTGCGTAACCGTGATGGTCTCTTTTCGGGGTTGTTCGAGAGGAGAACACGGTTTTTGAGTTATGTTTGACGTAAGTAGGAGTCCAGGATCACTTCTTGATCATTACTAGTTGACGACCATTTGCGTAGCTCCTCTTCTCGCTCTTGTTTCGTAAGTTAGCCACCATACTTTGCTTAGTCGCAGCTGCAACCTCACCACTTTACCCCTTCCTTACCCATTAAGCTTTGCTAGTCTTGATACCCATGGTAATGGGATTGCTGAGTCCTCATGGCTCACAGATTACTACAACATCAGTTGCAGGTACAGGTTATTCGATGATCTTGACGTGAGAGCGATGTTTACTTGTGTTGGAGTTCTTCTTCTTCTTCATTGGTCTTGGGTTAGGTTCCTGGTCGGCAGCCTGGGATAGCAGGGTGGATATTGTTTGAGTTTCGGTTTATGTTTCATCCATAGTCGGATGTTGTTCTCATGTATATTGATGTATTCTTGCGGCATTTGTATGCCTTGTATGTATCCCCATCTATTACGTAATGTTGATGTAATGATATCCACCTTGCAAAAGCGTCTTCAAGATGCGCTTCTATCCTTGGTGGGACCTTCGAGTTTCCTTTAGGATAGGGTCACATCTTGGGCGTGACAAGGCCGTTAACAGGCTTTCCATGGGCTAGCCCGTCACCTTTTGACCAAGTCAAACGGGCCGGCCTTTCCATAGGAATGGGCCTTTGTTGGGCCCTGCCACGTGTCGACGTATCATAGGCGCCTTCCGTCCAATGAGTGGATGACATCTGTCCCAACGATGAGCCGACACGTGTTTCCTCCAGCCAATGATGATTTTACACGTGGAAAATCCCCGTTGGTCGGGGCTGTTAACGGGTTATCGGATCCAAAACCCGACCCGATAGCTTAACAACGTTCCGTTACGGTGGATGCCACGTGTCGGTCACCCTTGACGAAAGCACTTCTGTGATGCGCGATTTATCGTCATGGAAGTGGACACTTCCGTGATGATAATTTTGGTAATGTCATGGAACACTTCTACGACAGCACAGGTATGACTATCTTGATTTTGTCATAAATTTGTCATGGATGTACATGCATGACCAAAAACGCGACCTACTGTGACAAACACGTATCATCACAGAAGTGTACTTTTTTTGTAGTGAGTGCATCCGTTGCATGGCAATCCCTACTCACTCGCATTGATATCTATCGATGGGCATCTCCATAGCCCGTTGATATGCCTAGTTGATGTGAGACTATCTTCTCCCTTTTTTGTCTTCTCCACAACTACCATTCTATTCCACATATAGTGCTATATCCATGTCTCACGCTCATGTATTGCGTGAAGATTGAAAAAGTTTGAGAATGTCAAAAGTATGAAACAATTGCTTGGCTTGTCATCGGGGTTGTGCATGATTTAAATACTTTGTGTGGTGAAGATAGAGCATAGCCAGACTATATGATTTTGTAGGGATAACTTTCTTTGGCCATGTTATTTTGAGAAGACATGATTGCTTTGTTAGTATGCTTGAAGTATTATTATTTTTATGTCAATATTAAACTTTTGTCTTGAACCTTTCGGATCTGAACATTCATACCACAATTAAGAAGAATTACATTAAAATTATGCCAAGTAGCACTCCGCATCAAAAATTCTATTTTTACCATTTACCTACTCGAGGACGAGCAGGAATTAAGCTTGGTGATGCCTGATACGTCTCCAACATATCTATAGTTTTTGATTGCTCCATGCTATATTATCTACTGTTTTCGACATTATTAGGCTTTATTATCCACTTTTATATTATTTTTGGGACTAACCTATTAACCGGAGGCCCAATCCAGAATTGCTGTTTTTTGCCTATTTCAGAGTTTCGCAGAAAAGGTATATCAAACAGAGTCCAAACGGAATAAAACCTTCAGGAACGTGATTTTTAGGAAGATTATGATCCGGGAGACTTGGACCCTACGTCAATAAACAAAAGACGAGGCCACGAGGTAGGGGGGCGCGCCCTCCACCCTCGTGGGCCCCCTGTTGCTCCACCGACGTACTCCTTCCTCCTATATATACCTACGTACCCCCAAACGATCAGATACGGAGCCAAAAACCTAATTCCACCACCGCAACCTTCTGTACCCACGAGATCCCATCTTGGGGCCTGTTCCGGAGCTCCGACGGAGGGGGCATCCATCACAGAGGGCTTCTACATCAACACCATAGCCTCTCCGATGAAGTGTGAGTAGTTTACCTTAGACCTTCGGGTCCATAGTTAGTAGCTAGATGGCTTCTTCTCTCTTTTTGGATCTCAGTACAATGTTCTCCCCCTCTCTAGTGGAGATCTATTCGATGTAATCTTCTTTTTGCGGTGTGGTTTTTGAGACCGATGAATTGTGGGTTTATGATCAAGATTATCTATGAATAATATTTGAATCTTCTCTGAATTCTTTTATGTATGATTGGTTATCTTTGCAAGTCTCTTCGAATTATCAGTTTGGTTTGGCCTACTAGATTGATCTTTCTTGCAATGGGAGAAGTGCTTAGCTTTGGGTTCAATCTTGCGGTGTCCTTTCCCAGTGACAGTAGGGGCAGCAAGGCACGTATTGTATTGTTGCCATCGAGGATAACAAGATGGGGGTTTTACCATATTGCATGAATTTATCCCTCTACATCATGCCATCTTGCTTAAGGCGTTACTCTATTTTCATGAACTTAATACTCTAGATGCATGCTGGATAGCGGTCGATGTGTGGAGTAATAGTAGTAGATGCAGGCAGGAGTCGGTCTACTTGTCTCAGATGTGATGCCTATATACATGATCATACCTATATATTCTCATAACTATGCTCAATTCTGTCAATCGCTCAACAGTAATTCGTTCACCCACCGTAAAATATTTATGCTCTTGGGAGAAGCCACTAGTGAAACCTATGGCCCCCGGGTCTATCTTCATTATATTAATCTTCCAACACTTTGTTATTTCCTTTGCTTTTTACTTTGCTTTTATTTTACTTTGCATCTTTATCACAAAAACACCAAAAATATTATCCTATCAGATCTCACTCTCGTAAGTGACCGTGAAGCGATTCACAACCCCTTATCGCGTTGATTTCGAGGAGTTATTTATTTTGTGTAGGTACGAGGGACTCGCGCGTAGCCTCCTAGTGGATTGATACCTTGGTTCTCAAAAACTGAGGGAAATACTTACACTACTTTGCTGCATCACCCTTTCCTCTTCAAGGAAATCCAACGCAGTGCTCAAGAGGTAGCAGAAGACCACGGCCTCAGCCTCAGCTGCCGGCTCCGCCTGGTACGAGCTGGCGCTGCTTGTGCCCTCCGTGGCCGGGGAGAAGCTCCAGACCGCGCTCCTCCTGACGGCGAGCGAGGACAACGAATGGAAGGGAACGGCGCTCCGGGTCGCCACCGCTGCGTCAGAGCTCGCGAACAACACTTTCTTCCCTTTCTTCCTGCACAACGTCTACTCGGGGCTGGTGCCCCCATTCTCCCGCTGCTTCTACGCCGTTCTTCACCATTATGGCCTCCACGCGCTCCACATTCATCCCAACTCCATCCTCCTCCTGTCCATTTTTGCCTTCTACTGCGAGGCGTTCGTGGGGGTGATGCCCTCCATCGCCATGCTCCGCCACTTCTTCTTCCTCCGCATGACTGGCGACCATCCCGTTGGGTGTATCGGCTTTGTGGTACAGGGCGGCAACGCGATCTTCCGCGCCGGGAAGAAGGTGGAGGATGCCCTGAAGTGGTGGGTTCTAATGGATGCCAAGTGCTCTCAGGACCTGCTGGAGCTGCCGACTGAGCTCCCCTCCTCTGGGAAGGGGTGGTACTCTGAGAAGATCACTGACCCTTCCCTGAAGCCGTTGGTGAAGAAGATGGAGGAGGACCTGAAGAACGAGAAGCTGACGGGGGCCATTTTCATCAAGGAGTTCTTAACGCAGCGCATAGCGCCGCTCCAAGATCGCTCCCGCCCCCTGTGGAAGCTTGGGGGCACCGACGACAAGATTCGCCTGCGCCAGGACGCCCTTCCCGAGGAGGAGCTGAGCAAGGTGTTGCTTTACTTGACGGGGAAGGACCCGAGCAACCCTCCGGAGGATTGGCTCTCGTTGTACTGTCGGGTCGACGAGGAGGAGGTCGCCACTACCATGCCGGCCTTCGACGAGTTTGGGCTCATGCGGGCGGGGCCTCCCCCGCCGCCTACCTCCTTGGTGGACCTGTCCTCCCGCGATCAATCCTCCGAGGCCACCGAGGACGAGGTTGTGGAGGAATCCTCTGCCCCGCGGCAGAGGGAGCTCCTCCGTGACTTTCCCGATGATGATGATGCGCCTCAGGTGGTGGAGGTGCCTTGCCCTTCTGGAGTCACCACGAGAGCCAGGGTGTCCTCTTCGAAGCAGCCCAAGTGGACGGCCACGGAGAAGGGCAGGACCATGTTGATTCCTCCGGGCAGCGTTCCGCCTTCGCCGACGGCGTCCCGAGTGGTGCCAACCGTGAGTTCTCCTGCTCCCAAGAGTTCAGCTCCAGCTGCTCTGTCTCGGCGCCCGCTGTTGGGCCTGAAGAGCAGCTATGTCTTCGCCGACCAGTAAGTCTTCTCCTTGGCCTTGTTTGTTGATTCTTGAAGTGATGCTTAGCGTCTTCATCTGTCACTAGGCAGCAGTCATCGAAGAAGCAGAAGGAGGGCGCGGAAGTCGCCGTGGTCGAAGGCGTCGAAGTGGCCGTCGTGGCCCTGGCGAAGGAGAGTGTCGCGGCCCCTGCAGCTCTAGCATTGATGCCGTCTCCCCAGGGTGTGGAAGCCCATCCTCAGGAGGTGCCGACGCCTTCGGCGGGGCTGACCCCGCCGACGCCCATCCTCGCTGCAGCTGCTGAGATTGCCCAGCCTTCGGAGCCCTTGGTCCTTCCTGATGCTGAGGCTTCTTCTGTCTTGGCGCTAAGGACGTCTTCTCCCCTGCCCGGCGTGCAGTCGGGCCATGGCGCTCCTGCCACCTCCGGGGCCCTGGAGGAGGCAAGGGCGGCGCTGAACCTCCTCCAGGGTGAACTTCGAGGCCCGGACCAGCGCTCGGCGTTGGGACGCCTATGGCTGATTTCTGGTTGGCTCCAGGCCGACACGTCTGTCCGCGTGGCCTGGGGCTCTACGGAGGAAGCCCAGAAGGTGCTCGGGATGGTTGCCACCGAGTGCGACCTGGCGTGGAAGGAGGCCACGGAAGCCAAGGATCGATGCCGTGCGGTGGAGGCTGAACTGAAGGCTCTTCAGGATCAGCGGGCTGCCTAGGCCAGCCAGCTCAAGGAGCATGAGGAGAAGCTGAAGGCCCAGGAGGCTGCCCTCGCCGATCGAAATGCCGAGGTGAAGAAGGCGGCCTTGGGGCAGGATGCGGAGCACGACCGCCTGACGAGGCTGAAGGAGGAGGCGGAGGCGGCCCAGGTGTAAGTAAATCTAGTGCCCCTTAGTGATTTTGGTGTATTGAAGACTTATATGTTAAGGGACTAATGCGTTTGTGAGTGTACACAGGTCTATGAGTCTATGAGGAGTTTGATATTTACAGAGAAAGTCGACCCCTAAAAATGACGTTCTTCGATTGAAGACTTTGATACTCTGAAGACTTTCTGAAGACTTTGAAAGTGAAGAAATTGGTGTAACCTTGAAGACTGGGTATTCATTCGAGGAACATGAAGCGTGAAGACTTTTGTTTTCGTAGTTTTATTTTCTCTTTCTTGAGTCATAGGAAACACCGTACTGTTAAAGGGGGTCGAGGAAATACCAAGGAAAAATTTCCATGTGATGCTCAACTCAAATCCTACACCTACCAATCCCTTCGAGTGAAGCCATTGGAAATCTCATACAGTTCAGTCAATTTCTTTAGTGACAGAGATGAAGTTCTTCTGGTCTCTGAGGAATTTGTTTTGGCTGAGGAGTTAGGAATTCACCAGTGCAGATTGCCTACACTGTGAGGAACATGATAGCCCTGAGGAATTTGAACCTCAAATTTCCGACCGTTGCTGTGCTACGCGCCAGCTGTCCCAAAATATCTTATCCACCTAACGGTCATATCATTAAAGGGCATTTATGTCTTATCATGTCGGGCTGCTCCCTAGGCTATAAATAGCCGCCCCCTACAACCACTAGCTGGTTGGCTGCTCCGAGAGAAACTAACACTTGTCATTTGAGAGCATCCCATCCTCCGAGGACTTTGAGCGAAAATCATCGAGTGAGGAAAACCCAAACCCAAACACCCACAAACCCAAAGTGATTGAGCATCACTGAAGAGATTGATCCTGCGTGGATCCGACGCTTGTTACCTTTGAAGACTGTGCTTCTTCCAGACGGTTAGGCGTCATGGTCTAGAGCATCCAAGAGGAATTGTGGATCGCCGAGTGACCGAGTTTGTGAAGGTTCGGAAGTCACCTGAAGACTTACCACGAGTGATTGGGCGAGGTCTGTGTGACCTTAGCTCAAGTAGAATACGGTGAGGACTTTGTGTCCGGGACTGTGTGTCCTCAGGTTTAAATACCTAGCTGCTCCAACCAGATGTACAACTGAGACAGCAGTTGGAACTGGTCTACCAAATCATTGTCTTCACCAAGCCAACTGGTTCTATTTCCTCAACTCTTTCATTTCCTCAGTATTGTGTTGTGTGCTTGTCATATATATGTTTGAGGACTTTGACTGAAGACTTTCTCAATTTCCTCAGTTCAATTTCTTCAGTCTGTTTGTCTTCATCCTGTGTTATCCTGTGATAACGCTTTCTGTACTCTGTGCTTGTCTTCATTTCATCATGATGACAATGCTTGTCTTCTGTTATGTTTACTTCTGAGTACTTACTCCGCTGCAAGTAGTTCTTCGCTAAGGAATTTTCTCACTAGCAAATTCCTCAGTTAAGAATTCATAAAAATTGCCTATTCACCCCCCCTCTAGTCGATATAACGCACTTTCAATTGGTATCAGAGCAAGGTACTCCCTTATTCTGTGTGATTTTGGTTTAACCGCCTCGAGTTTTAGTTATGTCGACCGCAGGTACGATCAAGGTCTCTGTTGGGTGTCCTACCTTCGATGGGATGGACTACCCCTACTGGAAGAATAAGATGCGAATGCATCTTGAGGCAATTGATAATGATCTCTGGTATGTTGTGGAAAATGGTGTTCCCTCTATCTCACCCTCACTGAACGCTACCGATGTGAAGAGATTCAAGCAACTAGACTCAAGCGAAGAATATCATATGTGGCCATCTGAGCAAAGGACGGTATGGAAGAGTGAGTGCTTTGGAAACTGCTAAGCTTATCTGGGATAGGCTGTCCAAAGTCAATGAAGGAGTTTCAACTCAGCGTGACTCCCGAGTTGATGTTCTTCGCAATCTCTTCAATTGCTTCAAAAGACTCGACAATGAAAATGTTCAGCAAACCTTCGATCGCCTCACTGACATCTCAAATGAGCTTCAAGCACTTGGTGCCACTGACATCACCGACCATGAGGTGGTGAAGAAATTGCTGAGATCGCCTGATTCCTCATTTGATACTCTGGCATTGATGATACAAGAGCATGTTGATTACAAGTCACTTGACCCCGCTGATATCCTCGAGAGGCTAAATACTCATGAGTTCCAGCTTGCTGAAAAGAGAGATCTCTATGGTTCGAGCTATGGCAGATCACGTGCACTGAAGGCCAAGGGAGTATCTGAGTCTGAAGATGAAGACTCTGGTAGCAGTCTTGGTGGCCCTGAAGAACTGAGTCATGAGCTAGCACTGCTCGTGAAGAAATTCCAGAAGTTCTCAAGACGTGGTCTCTTTGGAAGACCCTTAAGGAGCAATGATTCCTCATCCAGTGACTACAAGAAGAGGCTTTGTCACAAGTGCAAGAAACCTGGACACTACATTCAAGATTGTCCTCAGTGGGAAAAGGAATCAAAGAAGAAGAAATACAAGGATTACAGTTCTGATGATGCGAAGAAAAAGAAGAAATCCTCAAAATCTTCATCATCAAAATCCTCAAAGTCTTCATCTCACAAGAAAAGCAGCTCCAAGAAGGCTCGGGCATTCATTGGTAAGGAAATGGACTCTAAAGCTGAATCTGAGGAACAAGAGGAAGAGGAGGCATCTGAGGACTCCGAGTCTGGTGTGGCGAGCCTAGCCCTCGCTACTGCATTCGTCAGCAATTCTATCTTCAATGCTGAAGAAAATGATCTCTCCAACAAGGCTGATGAAGGCAATGATGACTACGCTCCTACCTATTGCTTCATGGCAAAGGGTGCCAAGGTACTTAAATATATCTCCTCTGAGTCTAGTGAAGATGAATCTGATGAAAATCTTAAGCCCAGCTACTCTAAACTTGCTAAAATTGCTATAAAAAAACAAAGGTATTTTGAAAAGGTTCAAAACATGCTAGACAAAAGTGATGATATGTTGGGTGAAGAAATGGATCGCACTAAAATCTTGACTGAAAATCTTCAGAGACTTCAGACCAGATTTGACAACCTTCAAGGCCATCATAACACTCTCTTATCTGATCATGAGAAGCTTTCTTATGAATTTCTTCAAAGAAAGCAAGATCGTGAGAAGCTAAGAGTGAGTTATGAAGATCTTCAGAAGGAGCGTGATTCATTACTTGCTCAACAAATCAGCGCTGCTCAGGAAGAATTTGTTCCTCCATGTTTGAAATGCATTGAACGTGAATCTGCTAATTCTTCACCTGAATGTTCAAATGCTTCTAATGTTACAAATGCAGGGCTGAGAGAATTGTACATGACAGGCATGTACAAAAGCCTCAAAGGGCATCAGACTCTTTGTGATGTGCTTAAAAAGCAGATCCTCAACAGGAACCCTAGGAAAGAGGGTATTGCCTTTGAGAGGAAACTCAATGCTGATGGTACATATTGGAAGCCTGAGCAGTACCCCAAAACCTCATGGGTTGCTGCAAAGGAACCTCCAGTTGATCCATCTAATTTATCTGGTTATACATGTGAATCTTCTCATTCTTCTGATGAGTCATTTGACTCCAACTATAAACTGTTCAAAAATTAGAATGGTGAAGTATTTGCTAGATATGTTGGCACTAACTGCAGGAACGGTTCCCCTATGAAGAAAATCTGGGTTCCCAAAAGGTGCCTTGAAAGTCTTTAGGTGAATGTACTCATGACACCACCTGTGAAGAATAGGAACCCCAGATCAAATTCTTCATATGGACCAAATTCTTCATATGGATCCAAGTCCTCATACGGACCAAATTCCTCACGTGGATAAAATTCCTCAAAAGGATCAAAGTCCTCATATGAACATCATTGTGCTAACAACTCTATTTCGCAGGGAAGAGCCAAGGGCTATGAATATGAGCATTATTCTTCTAATCATTATGTTCATAAGTCCTCGAAGAATTTCTCTTCTTATTCATATGCTTACCCTAACCCCTCTTATGTGAAACGAAATGGATTGGCCTCTGTGCCACCATTCTCATATGGAGCTCGCAGAGTGATGAACTCTTTGCCACCGCTTCAGATGTGGGTGGTGAAGAAAAAGAACTAATTTCTTCTGCAGGGTCAGGTCTCCAGACGTGCTCAACCGTCTGAAGAATTTGCTGGGGACCTGACAAAATGCCTGAAAGGACGCATGTTAATCATGAAGAAATGAACTTTCATTTCTCACGTCCTCATACTGCTTTATTTGTCTTACTGCTTGATGAAATTGATCAGATGAATTGTGATGTCATATTCTTCACTGATGAAGTATATGAAGTTCATAAGCTGCACTAATTCATCTGCGGGATGATCAACCCAAAGCCACTGAGTGGGTCCTCGATAGTGGATGTAAAAATCACATGACTGGTGAAAAGAATCTGTTGATGGATGCTCCCTTATCACCATCGCATCTGAAGCATATCATCTTCGCTGACAAAGGCAAAAGTCAGGTATTGGGTCTAGGTAAGGTTGTGATCACAAAGGATCGACACATGGACAAAGTCATGCTTGTTGAGTCCTTAGGATACAACCTTATGTCTGTCTCAATGCTTTGTGATCTTGATATGGTTGTTGTCTTTGGCAAGTATCGTTGTGTTGTGATTATGGAAGCTGACAATTCCAAAGTCTTCGAAGGCTTTAGGAGAGGAGACTTGTATATTGTTGATTTCTCTATAGGTTCACAACCAGCTGTGTGCCTACTTGCAAAAGCTTCAGAAGGATGTCTATGGCATCGACGACTTGGTCATGCAGGCATGAGGAATTTTCACACGCTTGCGAAGAAGAAGCATGCCATTGGCATTGAGAATGTCAAATTCCTCAAGGATCACCTATGCGGAGCCTGTGAAGCTGGAAATATGACCAAGGCCAAGCATCCAGCGAAGACTATCCTGACCACTACTCATCCATTTGAATTGCTTCACATGGATCTCTTTGGTCCTAATCATTATTCTGCTGTTTCAAATGAAGCATCTCAATATGGCTTTGTTATTGTTGATGATTATTCTCGTTACACATGGGTACACCTTGTTACTTACAAACATGAAGTGCAGGAAGTCTTCAAACGATTTTCCTCGAGGGCTTCAACCAACTTTGGTGTGAAGATCAAGCACATCAGAAGTGACAATGGAACTGAGTTCAAGAATTCTGGTCTCGATGACTATCTTGATGAACTTGCTATTACTCATGAGTTATCTGCTCCTTATACTCCTCAACAGAATGGCATCGTGGAGCGCAAGAACGGAACTCTTGCTGAGATGGCTCGCACTATGCTCGATGAGTACAAAACGCCTCGTCGTTTCTGGATTGATGCAATTGATACTGTGTGCCACATCATCAACAGAGTATATCTTCACAAATTCTTCAAGAAGACTGCCTATGAACTCCTCACTGACAAGAAACCCAATGTGAGTTATTTCAAAGTCTTCGGTGCTAAATGCTGGATTAGAGATCCTCACCACAATGCTAAATTTGCACCGAAAGCACATGAAGGTTTTATGCTTGGTTACGGAAAGGACTCGCACACCTACAGAGTCTTCAACAACGTTCTTCAGAAGGTTGTTGAAACTGTAGATATGCGGTTTGATGAAACTAATGGCTCGCAAAGAGAGCACCTGCCTTCTGTGATAGATGAACCAGCTCCTGAAGATTCTATCAAGTTCAAGGCTTTTGAAGATGTCATTCCTATTGAAGAATCTGCTGAAGAATTCATTCCAGAACGTGAAGAATGTCAAGCTAATGCACCTGAGGAAAATGCTGAGGAAATTGATGCTGAAGAAAATGCTGATCAAATTCCTGAACGACAACTGGCTCATCCTCGCGTTGCAAAAGAAGTACAAGTGGAGAAGATCATCGATGACATTAGAGCACCAGGTCCTCTCACACGCTCAAAAGCTTCACATCTATCTAACTTTTGTGGGCACTATGCTTTTGTATCTATCACAAAGCCAGCTAAGGTAGATGAAGCATTTCTGGAGCCTGAGTGGATTCGGGCCATGCAAGAAGAATTACATCAATTCAAGCTCAACAATGTCTGGGAACTGGTCAAACGTCCAGATCCTCGCAAGCACAATATCATTGGCACAAAATGGATCTACCGCAACAAGCAAGATGAAAATGGCCTTGTGGTGAGGAATAAGGCACGACTTGTAGCTCAAGGCTACACACAGGTTGAAGGAATTGATTTCGATGAAACTTTTGCACCTGTTGCTAGACTTGAGGCTATTCGTATATTACTTGCTTATGCTAACCATCATGATATTATCTTATATCAAATGGATGTGAAAAGAGCATTCCTCAATGGTAAGCTTGAGGAAGAAGTATATGTTGCTCAACCCCTAGGTTTTGAAGATCCAAAGAATCCTGACAAAGTCTTCAGACTCAATAAGGCCCTCTATGGCCTCAAGCAGGCCCCTCGGGCGTGGTATGATACTTTGAAGGAATTCCTCATGAAGAATGGCTTCACACCCGGTTCACTCGATCCTACTCTCTTTACTAAATCTTATGATGGTGAACTGTTTGTGTGCCAAATATATGTTGATGATATTATCTTTGGCTGTACTAACCAACGTTATAGTGATGAATTTGCCTATATGATGAGTGAACAATATCAAATATCTATGATGGGAGAGTTGAAATTCTTCTTAGGTCTTCAAATTCGTCAACAGCGAAATGGCATATTTATATCTCAGGAGAAATACCTCAAGGATGTCTTGAGGAAATTCGGCATGCAAGATTGCAAAGGCGTCAAAATTCCTATGCCCACAAATGGCCATCTGTGCACCGATGAAAATGGTATTGACTTCGATCATAAGGTATACCGCTCCATGATTGGTTCTTTATTGTACTTATGTGCATCTAGGCCAGATATAATGCTTAGTGTTTGCATGTGTGCCCGATTTCAAGCTGCACCGAAGGAATCACACCATAAGGCTGTGAAGCATATTCTTTGATATCTAGCTCACACACCAACACTAGGATTATGGTACCCCAAGGCCTCGGCTTTTGATCTCATTGGATATTTTGACTCTCACTATGCTGGTGATCATGTGGACCGCAAGTCAACATCTGGTACATGTCATTTCCTCAGACGATCCTTGGTCTGTTGGTCCTCGAAGAAACAGAACTGCGTATCACTATCTACTGCTGAAGCTGAGTACATTGCTGCTGGTTCTTGCTGTGCTCAACTGCTATGGATGAAGCAAACTCTCAAGGACTATGGCGTCAACGTGAAGAATGTGCCTCTCCTCTGTGACAATGAGAGTGCCATCAAGATTGCTCACAACCCAGTTCAGCACTCAAAGACAAAGCACATTCAGAATCGTCATCATTTTCTTCGCGATCATGTGTTGAAGGGTGACATTTCTATTGAGCATGTGAATACTGAAGAACAGCTAGCCGATATCTTCACAAAGCCCTTGGATGAGAAGAGATTTAGCAAGTTGCGATGTGAGCTAAATATCTTAGAATCTTCGAATGTTCTTTGAAAAGGACACTCATCCTAACACTTATGCAAAATTGATGACTTAGATGTGCAACACATGAAAAAACGGTTTTCTTCAAACAATGAAGAATAACACTCTAAGTGTGAAGAAATTAATGAAGAATTTGATTCTCAGAACCCTACGACAATTGTACGCGGTATCTGAAATCATCATTCTTATACGGTGGGTCACGCCACCACAAAAAGTTGAAAATCTTCAATTTGAGTTTTTCCTCAGTTTTTGAAATTCCTCAGTTGTTCAAATTCTTCAACTTTGCAAAATCTTCACTGTTTCCGTCATTTCTCTTCATTGGCTATATATATATATAACACTATTCTGATCACGGGATCAGAATAATATTCTGATCACAACATGAACTTCCCGAGTAACGCGCCTGACCTTCCCCGAGTACTAGGTTGAACTTCAGCTAAACGGTGTCCAAATGGGGCTTGCGATATAACGTTGGAAAGCTATGAACACCAGTATCATGACCCAAGTTAATTTTTTTGGCAAAATGTCAGCGGTTTAAGAGCAGTTTTGAAAACCGTTTTTTCTTTATACAAAAAATGTGAATCGTATTTTCGTTCGCATTTTTAAACCTTTTATCGGAATAAGGAAAATAATATGGTGTTGGAAAGCTGCTGCAAAACCGCTCCTTCCACATGTTGAAAGTTTTCTCTAACTCCCTATGGTTAAAAAGTAATTTGGCAAATCGTAAAATTTCACAAACCGAACAACCGAGTTCGTATTTTTGATGTCATTTCTAATAGGCTAATCCAATTGAGGCGAATAATATGGAGTTGGAAAGCTTATGAAAATGCGCTATTTTTTCATGTTAAAAGTTTTTTCTAATTTTGAACGGTTTAAAAGTAATTTAGAAAATGATACAAGTTCCACCGAGTTTGTATTTTCGAGCTAATTTTTTAACCGTACGTCCGAATGCAGCAAGCGATATGGCGTTGGAAAGCTTGAACAAATGCGAAACTTTTTTGTATATATTGTTTCTCCCAATTCATTACGGTTTTATGTCAGTTTTGAAAATGGTTAAAACGTATTTTTGCCGTAATTTCTACAAACTTTATCGGAATGGGGCAAATAATATACCGTTGAAAAGCTACGGAAAATGCAAAACTTTTCCATGTTGATGGTTTTCTCCGATTCCTAGTCGTTTTCCTGTAATTTTGAAAACGGCGAGATCATTCGTTCTGCCTTTATCACGAAACAGATTCTTCGAAAATACACCACGTGAAGAACCTGAACTTCTCGACATGTCTACTTGAACTTCACTCTGTTTTTCACGTGCTTTTTTTTGCTCATAGATCTCCATCCACTGCTCGTAGCTCTCCATCCACTCACCAAAATTGAGCAAATGGTATACCGATGGAAAGTTGTTGTAAACACGCAACTTCCCCGTGTTGATCATTTTTTCATACTCGCGACGATTTTAAAAGTTTTTCATGTGATATTCATTCAGTGTAGTAGGTGAACCTCCTGCTGTTTTCACGTTGAACTTCTGTAACATATTTTTCATTTGTAATTTTCTCATCCATTCGTCAAGTGTTACAAAAATGGTATTTATTTTGTATAAACCTCTCTCGCAATATTTTTTTAACTTTCTCCAACGGAGCACTTGAACTTATATCAACAAACTTTTAGTCTTTGCTTTTTCATTCTTTTTAATAAAAAATGCACACCGTATAGTACATGAACTTCTGGCGGTTATCAAGCTGAACTTCTCTCGGTTATGTGAAAATATCTGAGTTCTTTATGAATATTAATCTGAATTTCTTTATCTTTTTTATGAAATTTTGAAGCGCTATATTTTTTAACAGTTGAACTTCTTGTTTCCATTCTTTAATAACGAAGAAAATCTGAGTTTTCTATAATAATTGAACTTCTCCATCTTTTTAATATGGACTTCCTGGTTTTATTTCTTAATCTTTTTAATGAAATGTTGAAGCGCTCTATTTTTAAAAGTTGAACTTCTTGTTTTTTATTTTTTGAACTTCTTGTTTCCATTCTTTAATAATGAAGAAAATCTGAGTTTTCTATAATCATCGAACTTCTCCATCTTTTTAATATGGACTTTCAGGTTTTTTCTTAATCTTTTTATGAAACTTTGAAGCGCTCTATTTTTTTTAAAAAAAGTTGACTTCTTGTTATTTAATTTTTGAACTTCTTATTTTCCAATCTTTAATAACAAGGGAAATCTGAGATTTCTATAATCATCGTACTTCTCCATCTTTCTAATTTGGACTTCCTGATTTATTTCTTTTAGTAACGGAAAAATCCTACTTTTTGATAGACATCGAGCCGCTTCATTAAATTTGAAATTCTAGGTTTATTTGAATAGAACTTCTTCATTATTTCGAATAGAACTTATTGGTCTTATTCTTTAGTAACCGAAAAAATCGAGTTTTCAAATAAAGATCAAAGTGCTCCGCTTTTAAAAATTGAACTTCTTGGTTTTATTATTTAGTAACAAGAAAAAACTGAGTTTTTAATATGCATTGAACTACTTCATTTTGTAAAATTGAACTTGTTGGTTTTTATCTTTAGTATTGGAAAAAATGCCCAAAAATGACAATGTTTTTTGTTTTTGTTTTTTGAACTTCTAAATCCCAGGTTTTTAATATACTTTGAACTTCTGTGTTATTTCAATTTGAACTTCACATATTTTATTTTTTAGTAAACGATTGTGTTCGATTTAAAAATAAACATCGAATTTGTCTTTTTTCTACTTTTGAACTTCATTGTTTAATCTTTAGTATCGGGCAAAATCCTAGTTTTCTAAAAAATAGGAAAAATATTTTTAAACTTTTTTAGTTGTTCCCTTATTTTAATTCAAATTTATTAGTTTTATTTTTACTAACGAGAATGTGAGGTTTTTACAAACTTTGAACTTCCCTGTTATTTTAATTTGCACTTCCTTGTTTTGAAACTTTGAACTTATTAGTTTTATTCTTTAGTAACGAGGAAAATCAAGTTTTCTGAACTTCCTTGTTTTAAAAATTTGAACTTCTTGGTTTTATTTTTAATAATGTGAAAATCTATTTTTTCAGAGACATCGAAGTTCACCATTTTTTAAAATTGAACTTCTTAGTTTTATTTTAATTTGAACTTCTAGTTTTTATAGAATGGGGGAAATCTGTTTTTATAAAATCTTTTGAAATTCTCCTCTTTTTTAATTTGGACTTCTCAAAATTTTTTATAAACGGGGAAAATCTGTTATAAAGATCTTTTAAGTATTTTTTATTTGAACTTCTTGCTGAAATTTTTTGACCTCCCAAATTTGACTTTTATTAAAAACTTCATTTTTCTAAACATCGACCTGCTTCGTTTTTAAATTTGAACTTCGTATAAAATTTTGTCGTGACATTTTTATGCATTTTTTGCTTTCCAGTGAAATGGCCTCGTCGATCCTTTTTTTTCATTTGATGATTTTTCTTTTGTATGTACTACACGTGAACTTCGGAATTTTTGAAACATGAACTTCACGTGCTATTTTTTTGAAACTCCATAGTTTTTATTCTTTGAATTCCATGATTTTTTTTGTTTACATTTTTTTTGGTTTGAACTTTCGAAATCACCTTTATACACATTTTTCTCTTGAATCAAGGGTCTGCAAAAGCAATAGGAAAATTGGGGTCAATTCTCATAGGCAAGTTTCCCATGGGCAGTAATACATGAACTTCTCATGTACAATACTATTTGTCTTTGACACTACCGGGTGGAGCGTCACAAGTGGACCGCGGTGCGCATTGATGAACAGGAAGAGAAGAAAGATTGCTGATGTGGGGGGGGAAGGTGTGATTCAGTCGTCGCTACAGTCCAAACGTGGCTGCGAGTGCACCGGTTGTCGCCATCTGTGTCCATCTATCCCATCCATGTGTTGTCATCAGAGGCACACATTGTGTTTTTACAAATTTTAAACTGCTATATGTTTTTAATTTTGAACTTGGGTTTTTTGTTTACTGAATTTTGTGGTTTTGTAATAAACATCTAACCACTTTTCTGTTATTTAAATTTGAACTTTTAGTTTTTTTAAAACAATGCAACCCCATTATTTCCTATAAAACATTAACTACTCTGCATCTTTAATTTTGACTTTTCTAGCTTTGTACCAAACATTGAATCTCTCTGTTTTTTAAATTTAAACTTCTCTAGTCTTATTTTAAAGTTTTTTCAAAAAAGGGAAAACCCATTTTTTATAAACTTTTTGATCTGCTTTATTTTTTTTCATTTGGCGTTCCTTTTTTATAAACATTGGTACTTCCCTGTTATTTAGTTTTGAAACTCTAGTTTTTTTAAACAGAGAGAGAAAATTCATTTTTTAATTATTTTTGAACTACTTAGTTTCTAAATCTGAACTTCTTAGAGCCCCTTTTTAAGAAACAACTAAAGTTACTAAAAAAAATAAGAATTCTCTACTTTCTAAGAACTTAATATATTGTATATTTTTGTGAACTTTTTTATTTTTCGTGTGACACTTTCTATGCATTTTTTTGTTTTCGGTGAAATGACCTAGGCAGTTCCTTTTTTGGATGAAATTCTTCTATATGTTATACCTCCGAACTTCAAATTTTCTTGAAACATGATCTTCACGTGCTTTTGAAAAGCAAAAAAATTACACACAAGAATACACATACACAGTACACCAATCCGTAGTATACACAACACTATGCACTAGTACACGCATTACGAGTCACGTCCTATCGGCGTCGGGAGGTTCATTAATTTGTATACATGAACTTCTACACGGTTTTCTTCACAAATTCTACTGCTGGTGTTGTGAAATGTCAAAATTCATACAGGTAGTGATATATGAACTTTTGGGGAAATAATAAATGAACTTCTAAAATACATTTTTGTTTTCTCACATAAACAAAATAAGAAACAGCATGGTTTTCTCACATACATGCAGCTAATGTTTTGTAGTACACAACAGCCTGAACCTGAATACCTGATGCATGCATTGAATGTTACGAACTGAAGAATACGCCGCCTCACCGCCTGCTCAGTATGCTAATGCAAAAAAGGTTCTCTCCCTCCATTTGGATCTACTTCCCCTTGAGCTTGCCGTTGGCATCGTCCTCATTGGAGTCCTTGGAGTTGAGAATGTCCCAGGCCTCGATCTAGGTGACCATGGCGTCGGCGAGCTTGACGAAATAGGGGTCGATCTTGCCGAGATTCTCCTTGACCTGCTGTGAGAGCGAGATGTAGCACTTCTGCACGGTGTCGCATTCCTTGTCAGCTTCGCGTCCTGGAAGAAGGGGATGATGTCCTCCTGCCAGAAGATGCCCTTGTACTCCTTCAGGTTCATGAACGGGTTGCTGGCCTTGCTGTGCTAGATGTAGGGCAGCCCCGTCTTGACTCCTAGCCCAAGGTGGTCGCAGATCACCTGCACACATACACAAATTATTCAGTAAAAGTTCAGTACAGCCGGACCAAACTCAAAGACGATGTGTGTGTTTAGTTTAGTTGTAGTTACCTTGACGCACCAGCCGGCCAGATGTCATCGTAGCGTCAGATGGGCTGGCCATCGCCCATGAGGCCGAAGTACATGGCCGGGCTGATGAGCTCGCACTCGAAGGCAAGGTTCATGCCGCATGTGGAGGAGGAGTAGGAGGGCGCACCGCAGCAGAGGGCAGGCCGCACCGGAGGGGAGGGAAGGTCACGGCGGCGTAGAGGGAAGTTCGCGCCAGACGGGAGGGAAGGGCGCGTCGCGGCGGCGTAGAGGGAAGTTCGCGCCGGACGGGAGGGAAGGGCGCGTCGCAGGGCAGGTAAGGGCACGCCGCACTGCACCACCGGGGCGATGGATGGTGACATCGCGGCGGCCGGATGAGGGCGGCGGACGGATCTCGCGGTGGGGACGACGACCGGATCCCGCGCTGGGGGGCGGTGCCGCGGCAGGATCTGAGGCGTGTGGCGGAGTGGCAGCTGGGTCCGGGGGACGGTGGCGGCAGGGTGGCGGCGGGGTTGCAGGAGGAGACCGGCGGCGGGGCCTATGGGCAGGGGGCGCTCTGGGAAGATGGCGGCAGCGCGCTGGGGAAGATGGCGGAGGCGGCGGGGCGGCGGCACTCTGGGGAAGAAGGGGCGGCCGGACCTGGCGCGGCGCTG
The DNA here is from genome assembly GCF_056163025.1 of Triticum urartu. Taxonomy (NCBI): domain Eukaryota; kingdom Viridiplantae; phylum Streptophyta; class Magnoliopsida; order Poales; family Poaceae; genus Triticum; species Triticum urartu. The sequence continues at coordinate 479,592,489 of NC_141875.1, read as the reverse complement.
GATCCGCTCGTCGGGGGCGGCGGTAGGTGGCCGGACTCAGGCGGGGGTGGGGTGGTGCGATGGGCACGGGGGTGGGGCTGCGCCCGAGGGAGATGAGGCTGTCTATTTTGTTTTGCAGAGTTTCGGAACATCCCATCGCGTCATATAGGGAGAGCCGTGATCCGAATAACTATTCTAATCCTGGGATTAGAATAGTGTTACTCTCTGTCTCTCTCACTGGTTCCATCATTTTTCTTCATTGGCTATATATATATGAGTTTATGTCCACTACAGCATTAACTTATGGCTATTTCTTCATGTTGTGTTTTCTGCTAAGTGAATGTGATCGGACCCTTCCCCCTCTATGTTATACTCAACCCAATCTATTCACAAATTCTTCATGTGCGTTCTTTTGAAACTCGTTCAAAATCTTCACTGTGTCCTTGTCAGCTGAAGAAATTGTGAACGGAACGTTAAAACTAATCTTATCCAAATTTTCGGTTTTGCCGCTCAAACCATCCGCATCCCATGATGCATTTTTCTATTCACCCACGATCTTACACTATCTCCACTTCTTAGTACGTGGGTGACACATGTCGTGTGAAGGAGAAGGGTCAGGGGCACGTTCGTCCTAAATCTTAGGGCGAACAGTTTTTCACTGCGACTATAAATACCCCCTCACCCCTTCCTCACTTCTTTTACTCCGCTCGAACTCTCTCTCCCGCTTGAGCTTCCCAAACCCTAGCGCCGCCGCTACTCCATCATCGCCGATGAGGAAGAGCTTCACTGCCTCGACCTCGTCGCCGTCGTACTCGCGCCGGCCGCGGAAATCTTCACTCCGCCGCCGTCGTAGCTGTCTTCCTCCGCCGAGTTAGGGCGTGGAAGATCTACACAGACGAACTTCACTTCTCCACCTAACTGTTTGTCGTGTTCTTCATCCAGGGTAATTAAAATTTACTTTTACTGCCCTCTTTGATTCGAATGATTTCAACAAAATCTTCAATGGTGTTTTTCTTCAAATCCTCACACACTAAAACTCACAAGTCATCTGTTCTTGATTCGTTTCTCTAAGCATTATTTTTCTTCAAGATTCCTCAATTGTGTGGATCTTCGATCTATACAACTCTGGAACCTAAGACAAAGAATTCTTAGTGAAATTCTTCAAGACTCATCTGGTCAAATTCCTTAAACTTGTTCCTTTTTGAAAAACCTTCCGAGAACGCATATGACCTCTCCAAATTCCTCGCAACTATATTCTGTTCACAGGTACTCATGTCCGCTGCTGAATCACTAGGTTCTCATCAACTTAACTCATTTGCAGCGTTCCTCGAAGAAAAATTGCATACTTCTTCAGAGAATTCGATTGTTCAAATTCCTCAACTGAAGAATATGGCAGATGGTAATAAGCCTCAGAAAGGAGGAAAGAAGCCTGAGGTCATGACTGCTTTTGAAATCCCTGATGACATTTATAAAGAGTATTGCACACCTGATGAGGCCAAGTTTGGCAAGGAAAACAAAAATCAGCGCAAAGTGCGCATACAGAGGATTGAAAGGAGATGGGCACGAGAATGGAGGGAATACAGATATGTAACTCCAAAGTATATGAAGAAATTCGCACTCAATCCTCCATGCCCAAGAGCCCCATTGGCACCTGGCCAAGAGGCAGATCCCACTAGCATCAAACGTGGTGAGGACTTTCCTGAAGAATGGGCCAAGCGCCAAGCCAAGTTGGCTAAAGAAGCAAAAGAAGCAGTGAGGAAATTTAATGAAGACTCTGTTGCTGCTGCTGCCACTAAGGCCTCTGTCAAGCCAAAGAGATCTATGGCAAAGAAGCCTGCGCGCAAGCCAAGTGCTTCACCAACAGTGCCCTGACGGCCAAGTTCCTCAGCTGTGCCCTCATGGCCAGAATCATCAAAGTCCTCAAGACCAATTCCTCATGCTACTCCTGCTCCTCCAAAATCCTCAGCTCCTCCAAAGTCTTCAGCTGTTCCAAAAAAGTCCTCAGCACCTGCGCATCTTGCCACGTGCCAAAGGACTGCAGGCATCTCAATTGCCTCAGGTGTCTCAGCAAGTTCCTCAGCTGCACCAAATTCTTCATCAGGCCCCACTCTGCTGAAGACTAAGGCAACTGCTGGATGTGGTCCTCGCCCAAGTCCTAAGAAGAAACAAGTCGCCTTCCATGTGACGACCAAAGAAGATGAAGCTGATGATGATGAACTTGCAGAAATCATCAGAGACAGACAAGAAAGGGCCGCTAGAGCCAAAGGCACACCTATGCCACTGCTTTTGGATCCAAGGGCGATCCTCGATTACATTGATCTCTGCCACAAGGACCCAAACACTCCTATGCCAAATTTCAAGTTGACTCCTGGCCAAAGTCACATTGTCGGTGTCAAAACCGGCGGATCTCGGGTAGGGGGTCCCGAACTGTGCGTCAAGGCCGGATGGTAACAGGAGACAAGGGACACGATGTTTTTTACCCAGGTTTGGGCCCTCTCGATGGAGGTAATACCCTTCTCCTGCTTGATTAATATTGATGATATGGGTAGTACAAGAGTAGATCTACCACGAGATCAAGGAGGCTAAACCCTAGAAGCTAGCCTATGGTATGATTGTTGTGTATGGGGTTGATTGCCTACGGACTACAACCCTCCGGTTTATATAGACACCGGATAGGGTTAGGGTTACATAAAGTCGGTTACAATGATAGGAGATCTTGAATATCCGCATCGCCAAGCTTGCCTTCCACGCCAAGGAAAGTCCCATCCGGACACGGGACGAAGTCTTCAATCTTGTATCTTCATAGTCCAGGAGTCCGGCCGAAGGTATAGTCCGGCTACCCAAACACCCCCTAATCCAGGACTCCCTTAGTAGCTCCTGAACCAGGCTTCAATGACGACGAGTCCGGCGCGCAAATTGTCTTCGGCATTGCAAGGCGGGTTCCTCCTCCATGTCCTTCATAGAAGATTGTAAACACCAAGAGTAGTGTCCAGCTCTGCAAAATAAGTTTCCACATATTTCCACACAAATCAAATCTGCCGACGTATTCCGCAGTGTGTCATCACACTACGGCCAAGTCCTTCACTCGAATCGTTTTTACTTTTCCACCTCAGCGTGTTTTGCGAGGCGGTTTCCTTGGCACGTCTTGTCAAAGCAGAGATCGTGTACCCCCCTTTTACGAGATTCTCATCAATACGGACGTGGATAATCCAACCGCGCCACTTATCACGGCGCTTGGGAGGCAAGCGAGTTTTACTAGGCAGGTGGGGACGCACAACCGCATCCGCCCATATAAGGGGACAAGGATCCACCTTTTTACCTACGCCTTCTTCCTCCTTTGCCTATCCATCTCCTGCGCACCCGAGCTCCAGCGCCCAAGCCCGCACTTCCCACCTCAACCTTCTCCAGCAATGTCCGGAGCGGGAGGCAAGTGGATGGTCTCCTCCGTCATGGAGGGCCATGTCAAAAAGCTAAGGAAGGCCGGATACTTGTCCAAAGACATCGCGCACCGGCTTCCCGAGGAGGGGCAGCTTCTCCCCACCCCAAGGCCCCATGAGAGGGTAGTATTCCTTCCCCACTTCCTCCGCGGACTAGGTTTTCCACTCCACCCATTTGTCTAGGGGCTCATGTTTTACTATGGCCTGGATTTCCACGATCTGGCCCCGAACTTCGTCCTCAACATCTCGGTGTTTATCATCGTGTGCGAGGCTTTCCTCCGCATCCGCCCCCATTTCGGCCTCTGGCTCAAGACCTTCAACGTCAAGCCCAAGGTGGTGCGCGCCAGCCAGGCGGAGTGCGGAGGCGCCATGGCGGGCAAGATGGCCAACGTCCTATGGCTCGAGGGCTCCTTCGTGGAGACCCTGAAGGGGTGGCAATCGTGGTGGTTTTACATCACCGAGCTGCGCGATCCGAAATGGATCGCAGCCCCCGAGTTCCGATCCGGACCCCCCCACGCGGCTTATGTCCTGGAAAGAGACATGCCTGTCGTGGGGCGACGAAAAAGAGGTGACCGGACTGCAGACATGCATCCAGTCCCTGGTGAGCAAGCCGATCAAGCTCGTCAATGTAGTCCAGGTTATGCTCGTCCGCCGGATCCTCCCGTGTCAACAACGGGATTTTAATCTGTGGGAGTTCGACCCGGCGTAGCACCAAACCCTTAACAGGCTCTTCGACACGACATATGAAGACGTCTGGAAGGTGCTAACCAAAGGCGCCGAGGCTCCCACATCCGCTTCCGAGGACCACGGATACAGGTCGCGGCGTCACGCTAGCGAGGTAAGCTATTTTCACCTTTTACAGGATGTTAAGTTTTTTCATAGTTTGACTCTATGCGGGATCTAAACTCCCTCACCTTTGACAGGCTTGGCAGGCGCAGTCCGGATCGATTAACTGTCCGGCTCCCTTGCCCGAAGACCCAGCCCCTGCTCTCCAAGTGAAGCTGCTGGTTTCGGCGCCTTATGTGGTGCCGGAGAAGAAGGCCAGGAAGAAGAAGGCCACGGGGACTCGAAAGAGTGCCCGTAATGTGGTGGTGTCGGACTCGTCATCCGACGAGTCCGAGACGCTCTCCTCCCGTGAGAACGAGGAGGAGGAAGAAGAAGAAAACTCTCCCCCTCCAGCGGGGGGAGGAAAGAAAAGGAAGGCCGCCCCAATGGGGGAGGCCGAAGGGTCCAGGAAGAGGAAGACCCCTCCGCCGAACTACTCCCCCGACGCCGAAGAGGACGAAGAGGAGTGGCCAGATAGGGCCAAGCGTCCGGCGAAATCGTAAGTATTCGGATATCAGAGTAACTCATGATGCTCCTTTATCGCACAGCTTTCCCTAATGTCGAACATAATTATGCAGCCCGCCCCGGGCCGAACTCAACGAGTCATCGAGCGGCTCCCTGGATTCATCGGACGTGAACTCAGTTCCACCCACTGTCTCCCCCCGCACTGCAGACAACGCCGAAGTGGCGTCGCAATGAGCTTCGGGGAAGGAGGAGCTGGTCCTGGAGGAGCCACAAGGCGACCTCCCGAACCCCAGGAGTAAAGGGGACAAGACCGCCCATGGCTCCAAGTTCGGCTTTGTGCCGGACACCGCGCCGGAATCTTCAACAGTTCCAGACCGCGGTAGGCGAACTCCTTCCAAGAGGAGCAAGCCTTCTGAGCCGGCGGCCTCCATCCAACCAGAGGTGCCGTACAATCTGCTGGAGGTGCTTGACGGCGCCTCCATCGACGAGGAGCACCATACTATTATGAGTACGGTGATCCAGATGGTTCAGTCCGCCAAGAGCGGACTGAGTGAAGCTTGCGCTAGCCTCCTAACAGGCTTCGAGGTAAGTAAAAAATATAACCGCATAGACAGTAGCCCCTGATGCTCTGTTTGGCATTCGGAAAGAAAAGCCGAATAGAGGATCTATTAAATTTCGCAGGAGTCTAACAACAAAGAGTCAATATGTGTATGCAGGCTTCGCTGCTAGCCACCGCCGCACTGACTGCGAAGATGGGTGCCCTGAAACAGGGCCTCGAGCGGACCGAGCAAGAGCTCGGCCTTGCCAAGTGGCAGCTCGAGGAGAAAGAAGGTAAGAAAATACCTTACAGAAAAAGTGCCTATAAAAAGACATGATTGCAAAAACTAACAGGATTGTACTGCTTATTGTAGGGGCCACGACTGAGGTGGCGACCCTCAAGCAGGCGCTGTCCGAGGTCGAAAAGAAAGTTGCCGCGGAGCGCACCGAGCGAGAGAAACTTGAGGCCCAGGTCGGCGAGGTGCAGCAAGAGCTTCAGGCTCTCATGAAAAAACATGAGAGTTTGGAGCTTGAGTCAAAGACGCAAGCATCCGAGCTCGCGGCGGCCCTGGAGACTGCCAAGTCTGCCAAGGCCGAAGCCCAAAAGGCCCTCCAAAAGTTGGGGGAGATGAAGAAGATTGCAGCGGGTAAGGCATTCTTTATGCAAAGCAGAAATATAAAAGTAAACTACTTGTTACTTACCCGAATTCGGAGCTCTCCAGGGGCATTCGCAGATCTTCCCCGCGGCGTATCCGACGCCGCCGCATTCTACCGAGCTGAAGAGGGCAGCTCGACGGAGAAGGTGTTCTGGTCTTAGTATGCTGAGGCTGGACACCCTGTGCCCTTGAGCGACCAGCTGAAACAGCTGGTCGAGCTCCACAAGGCGGCCGAACAGTCCATGAAGGGCTTCATAGTTTGGCTGTGGCCCGGAGAGGCCCTGCCTGGGAGCTACTTCGGGCTGGTGCGGCGGCTGGTGGAGGCATGTCCAAGGCTCGAGGTCATCAAGCGCTCCGTCTGCATCGAAGGTGCCCGTAGGGCCCTTGCCTGTGCAAAGGTGCACCGGGGTAAGCTAGACGGTGAAAAGCTTGTGAGGGATGGGCCGCCGCCAGGGAAGGAGCATCACAAGCCCGAGAACTACTATAAGGATGTTCTTGCGGGTGCCCGCCTTGTGGCGGATGAATGTACCAAGGATGTAATTTTTGAATGAACTCGCTCGTGTTTATCCTATGCGTTGAAAACTTGTTCATATGCGCTAAGCAATGCTTGTTGAATTTAAAATATTACTTTCTGTGCGGCCATTTATCAAAAAATTGAGAGATGGCCAGTCGTCGGCTTTTGCCCCCATGCCACTAGTGCTGGGGTGTTCGGGATAAACCTGAGCGCTCTTTTTCCCATAGTTGGGTCCTTCGAGGGAGGTGCTCAGCACAACGAACCAGGCAATCAGACTATAATGCTTGAACACTCTCACTTAGCCATAGAACTCTATAATTTTAAATTTCGGCGAAGCCCCTAGTTCGGAAGACCGAGTTCGGGGCGCTATCCACGCCTTGGCCGGACAAAGCTAGCTCCTCGCTCAAAGCGGCATAAGCCTTTAGGGACTCGAAAAACCTCTCGAACAGCGACCGGTCTCTCGCCACATCATGACAGTCAGTTTTAGCTTTCTCCACTGAGGTGCTTAACCCAGCTGAACCGGGGCACAATCGCAGTGGTTCTCCTAGTTCTACCTTAGCCGATAGAGCGGAACGTAAGGCACCAAAACATAGGAGCCGGGCAAACCCAACTATTGACCCAAATCATGATTCGGAGCCGATGCATATAGTGCTATAAGTTCGGGGTGCCACACTTGTGAAAGTGTACAGACTTCTCACACCATAATGAGGGGTACTAAAGCCCCTGGTGTGTTTGCCGTACCATGGTGTACGGGTGCGATCATGTCATTTAATAAACATATATATGAAAAGAGGATAATGCAAAAAATAGACAAAAACCTATGCATTGTTTATAGAGAGGCTATTTATCAAAGCCGAATGATACAAGTAGTGCGATAAGCAAAAGATATTGGACTATTCAGTATGTCCTGACCAGGGGCAGGCCACGGAATTGTATTTAAAACAGGTATACCGGTCGTAACAGAGACCACCTGGGAGTTCCATAATGCGGCATGGCTTGTCTGCCTCCCTGGATCTTGCATCGTTTGTGCGGAGTAGAATTGCCGAACAGGTCGTCCGAAGTGTGGAGTCCTGAAAGTAAGAAAAACATTAAAAAAAGAATCCGGCAGCCCCTAGTACATTTTAAGCCGTATTTTGGGCGTGCCGTTACTATGCCCCTTCCCCTGTGCCCATGGTATTTCAAGGGCGTAGTTATGTACGCGAGGTACTGGTTTCGCTATGTCACGAAAGCTGGGGTTGGGGCCGCATTGCTACGCTTGCTCAGAGTGTGCCAGGCGGTCCTGCTGTGGGTTACTCCGGGCGCGCTTGGCAGTGTCTGGCTTTTTAATGGCCGGACTGGAGAATTGCCTGAGAAGGCTACTCTGTACCTCTGCTGCGAGAGCCGCCGTATGCTCCTCCGTACGGAGGGAGCGTTCGGTGTTTCCGTTGACCGTAATTACTCCTCGAGGGCCTGGCATCTTGAGATTGAGATATGCGTAGTGCGGCATCGCATTGAACTTTGCGAATGCGGTTCATCCGAGCAGGGCGTGATAGCCACTACGAAACGGGACTATATCGAAGATTAACTCTTTTCTTCGGAAATTGTCCGGGGATCCGAAGACCACGTCAACTGTTACTGAGCCTGTAAAGTTGGCTTCTACACCTGGTATAACGCCTTTAAAGGTCGTTCTTGTGGGCTTAATCCTTGAGGGATCTATGCCCATTTTCCGCACTGTATCCTGATAAAGCAGGTTCAGGCTACTGCCGCCGTCCATGAGGACTCTTGTGAGATGAAATCCGTCGATGATTGGGTCGAGAACCAATGCGGCGAAGCCGCCATGACGGATGCTAGTGGGATGGTCCCTTCGATCAAAAGTGATCGGGCAGGAGGACCATGGGTTGAACTTTGGGGCGACTGTCTCTATCGCGTATATGTCCCGTAGCGCACGGTTCCGCTCCCGCTTGGGAATATGGGTTGCGTATATCATGTTCACCGTCCGCACATGTGGGGGAAAGCCCTTCTGTCCATTGTTGTTCAGTGGCTTGGGCTCCTCGTCGTCGCTGTGCAGCCCCTTGTCTCTGTTTTCAGCCCTTAACTTGCCTGCCTGCTTGAACACCCAACAATCCCTGTTAGTGTGATTGGCTAGCCTTTCGGGGGTGCCATGTATCTGGCACAAGCAATCGAGTATTCAGTCCAAACTGGACGGGCCCTGAGTATTCTTTTTGAATGGCTTTTTCCGCTGACCGGATTTATAGCCTTTGAATCCGGCATTGACTGCCGTGTCTTCATTGCTGTCGCTGTTAACGCGGCGTTTTTGCTTATTCCGACGTGTCCTGCCACTTTTGTCCTTGGTGTCCGAATTACCAGGGTTCTTTGATAAGTTGTTACTGCGAGCTAGCCAGCTGTCTTCTCCCGCGCAAAAGCGGGTCATAAGTGTCGTGAGGGCTGCCATGGATTTTGGCTTTTCCTGTCCCAGGTGCCGGGCAAGCCACTCGTCGCGGATGTTATGCTTGAAGGCTGCTAGGGCCTCTGCGTCCAGACAGTCGACTATCTGGTTTTTCTTTGTTAGGAACCATTTCCACAATTGTCTAGCCGATTCCTCTGGCTGCTGAATTATGTGGCTTAAGTCATCGGCATCCGGCGGTCGCACGTAAGTGCCCTGGAAGTTGTCGAGGAATGCGGCTTCCAGGTCCTCCCAAGAACCGATTGAGTCTGCTGGCAAGCTGTTAAGCCAATGCCGGGCCGGTCCTTTAAGTTTGAACGGGAGGTATTTGATGGTGTGTAGATCATCGCCGCGTGCCATGTGGATGTGAAGGAGATAATCCTTGATCCATACCACCGGATCTGTTGTGCCATCGTATGATTCGATGTTTACGGGTTTGAAACCCTCTGGGATTTTATGATCCATTACTTCATGCGTGAAGCATAGCGGGTGCGCGGCGCCTCTGTACTGGGCTATATCACGACGCAACTCGGAAGAGCTATGTCTGTTGTGTTCGGCCCGGCCGGATTTGTTGTATCCAGAGTGAAGATCATTGTCACATGCCATAGGGCGCCTGCGCGATCCGTAGATCGATCTTGTTTGTGTTGCCTTATCCTCCAGTATGTCTCGCAGGTCGGGCGCATTTTCCCGTGCCTTAGTTGAGCGGCGTTGGGGCATGGTTTGGGTGGAGGGCCGAGAGGCCTCTCTGTCGCGGCCGCGAGGTGGCCGGTCTGCCATGTCATGCGCTGGTGATGTAGGTGCTTCCTCCTCTGATCGGGGTAGCGGCCTGCGCTTCGGGTAACTCTTGGAGGGGCGTTCGAGTTCATACTCTACGGCCGCAAGGACTTCAGTCCATCTGTCAACTAGCAAATCTTGTGCAGCTCTAAGTTGTTGCTGCCTTTTCTTGAGGCTGCTTGCCGTGGCTAAAAGCCTACGTTTAAAACGCTCTTGTTCGGCGGGGTCTGATGGTATGACGAATTCGTCGTCATTGAGGCTTACCTCGTCTTCGGAGGGAGGCATATAGTTATCATCCTCGGCCTCTCGGTCTGCCGCTCTCTCATGAGGGCTGGCTTCTCCATCTTCCTGTGCCGAATCTTGCCGAGGTGGGTGTTCTTCGGCGCTATCCGGGGTAGTATTATCTCCCGTACCGGAATCACCGTTTTTGCTTTGGCGGGATTTAGAGCGGCGCCGCTGACGCTGGCGCTTTGGCTGTTTCTTGGGGGCGTCATCCCCCACTGTTCCATCGCCATCTCCATCTTTTGGAGTATCCACCATATATATGTCATATGACGAGGTGGCCTTCCAGCGCCCTACATGTGCTGGTTCTTGTTCATCTCCTGCATCATCGTCCATGCCGTCGATGTCTTCGGAGTCGAAGTCAAGCATGTCGGTTAAGTCATCGATAGTGGCTACGAAGTGGGCGGTGGGTGGGTTTTGAATTTCTTCATCGTCCGTATCCCAACCTTGTTGTCCGTAGTCCGGCCAGGGCTCTCTTGATAAAGAGAGAGACTTTAGAGAATTCAGGATGTCGCCGAAGGGCGAGTGCTGAATGATGTCCGCGGCGGTGAACTCCATTATTGGCGCCCAATCGGATTTGATCGGCAGGGGCGCGGGGGGCTCGGAGTTCGGAGAGGAATCCGACTCCTCGGAGTCACGGGCCATGCGGAGTGGGGGGCTAGAGTTCGGCTCGATCGCTTTTGGGATCGCAGCCCCCGAGGTGACGTCCAATAGCTCATCCTCGATTGGCGCAATAGGCTCCGAGTTAGGGGTCGGAACCGATGTGTGTGCGGCCTCCAGGACACTGTCCGGGGGCAGAGCTAGATCATGCCCCTCGAGATAGTGCGGCGCGCTTGGCCGTGGCTCGAACCCGTCGAAGATCAAGTCTCCGCGGATGTCAGCCGTGTAGTTTAAGCTTCCAAACCCGACTTTATGGCCAGGGGCGTAGCTTTCGATCTGCTCCAGGTGGCCGAGCGAATTGGCCCGCAGAGCGAAGCCGCTGAAGACGAAGATCTGTCCGGGGAGAAAAGTCTCACCCTGGACCGTATCGTTGTTGATGATCAAAGGAGCCATCGTGCCTAAAGGCGACAACACAGAGGAACTCTCAATGAAAGCACCAATGTCGGTGTCAAAACCGGCGGATCTCGGGTAGGGGGTCCCGAACTGTGCGTCAAGGCCGGATGGTAACAGGAGACAAGGGACACGATGTTTTTTACCCAGGTTCGGGCCCTCTCGATGGAGGTAATACCCTACTCCTGCTTGATTAATATTGATGATATGGGTAGTACAAGAGTAGATCTACCACGAGATCAAGGAGGCTAAACCCTAGAAGCTAGCCTATGGTATGATTGTTGTGTATGGGGTTGATTGCCTAAGGACTACAACCCTCTGGTTTATATAGACACCGGATAGGGTTAGGGTTACATAAAGTCGGTTAAAATGATATGAGATCTTGAATATCCGCATCGCCAAGCTTGCCTTCCACGCCAAGGAAAGTCCCATCCGGACACGGGACGAAGTCTTCAATCTTGTATCTTCATAGTCCAGGAGTCCAGCCAAAGGTATAGTCCGGCTACCCGAACACCCCCTAATCCAGGACTCCCTCACACATGCTGACTCATTTCATCCAAGAGGAGAAATGGGAATATGAGCAGGCCAGGCAGATCAAGAAGGCCTAGTACAAGAAGGAGAAGTATCTGAAGACCAACATTGTCAAAATGACAACTGATGAACTTATCAAAATTCAGTTTGAAATCAAAACCATCAGCGACAACTTCAACGCCTACTATGCTGATTGGCAAGGAGCCAAAGTCAGGTTCGTAAAACTGACTGAGAAGTTCGCAAATGTTGCAGTCCCATCGCAACAAGAAGTTCCTCAAGCTGAAGCTTCTGCTCAGCCAACTGAAGAACATGCCAGCACCGCAGATGACTTTCAGGCTGCTGAAGAAAATGCTAGTTCCAGGGCTGATGACTCCATTCCAACCGCTGAAGAAATTGCCAGGGCATCCACTAGCGGTGCGCCTGAAGAAACTGAAGAAGTCAGGGCAACTGCATCAGTTGCGCCTGAAGAAAATCAACCAGATTCCTTAGCTCCACCTGCGCCTACACCAACTCCCACTACAAAAAAATACACTTCCGTGATGATACGTGTTTGTCACAGTAGGTCGCGTTTTTTGTCATGCATGTACATCCATGACAAATTTATGACAGAATCAAGATAGTCATACCCGTGCTGTCGTAGAAGTGTTCCATGACATTACCAAAATTATCATCATGGAAGTGTCCACTTCCATGACGATAAATCGCGCGTCACAGAAGTGCTTTCGTCAAGGGTGACCAACACGTGGCATCCACCGTAACGGAACGCCGTTAAGCTATCGGGTCGGGTTTTGGATCCGATAACCCGTTAACAGCCCCGACCAATGGGAAATTTCCACGTGTAAAATTCTTATTGGCCGGACGAAACACGTGTCAGCTCGTCAGTGGGTCAGATAGGCATCTATGATACGTTGACACGTGGCACGGCCCAACAGAGGCCCATTCCTATGAAAAGGCCGGCCCGTTTGACTTGGTCAAAAGGTGGCGGGCCGGCCCATGTAAAGCCTATTAACGGCCTGTTCGCATATAGCCCATTTACAACCCGCTAACCCAAGGCCCGTTACGCCCTATCCGAATTAGGCCTAGTAGCGTCATCTGGGCCACCCAATATGATTCCAGCCCATTTTCACTTCTGGCCCATGTATGGCCCATGACGTCTTTCGGCCCATATGAGGCCCTATGTAACTCTTGGCCTATTAACGGCCCGTGGTGAAACTGGTCCGTAATGAACAGTGTATCACTTTACATCCATTAACGGCCCGTGGTGAAACTGGCCCGTAATGAACAATGTATCACTTTATACCCATTAACGGCCCGTTATTCCGTTGGGCCGTTTCCAGCCCATGTTAACTTTCGGCCTTCTCAGAGCCCATTTATTCTTGGGCTCATTTCCAGCATTCGTTTACTTACGGCCCGTTACTGTCATTTTCTGCTTGTGGGCCAAATTCAGCCCGTGGTTACAGTCGGCCCGTTTGTGGTCCGTTATACGTTGGGCCGTTTTCATAGCGTCATCAAATATGGCCTATTAACGATGGCCCGTTATGGTCGGCCCATGAACGGACGATTCCAACTCTAGCCCGTTTACGGCCATAATGCGGCTTGTTATTGGCCCATGTTTGGCCATCGATCATACTGCCCTATAAGGCCCATTGTTTCTACGGCCCGTAGAAGGCCCATTGTTTCTACGGCCCGTAGAAGGCCCATTGTTTCTACGGCCCGTAGGAGGCCCAGTGTCACTATAGTAAATATTAGCCCATGGTTATTGTGGCCTAGTTTTAAAAAATAGGTTATTGCAGCCACTAGCAAACCGCGGAAAAAGAACTGCAATGACTAGAAGCAAACAAATAAACAAGACAACAAGGAAATAAATAAGCAAGCAACTTACGCTAGGCTATCACGGCTATCACACATATTACATCCACTGGGCATCAAAGTTCGCCACCAGTGAAAATAAACGCGCCGACAAAAGAATATACAAAACTGAGAGCACTTCAGAAGGCACTAGGCCTGGCCAGGTTGCCCCCCCCCCCCAAACAGCTGAAGAAGCTGAGTAGACCTTAGTTGTGTCAACGATAGATGCATCAACACTAGATTTAAGGCATGATGGTGCGCACGACAGTCCTCTGACATCTTCATTGCATCCTTGACTTCAAGTCGGAGATGAGCTGAAGCAAGCCTTTCCGCTTTAAGTTGAGACTGAAGAAGTCGAACTTTTTGAGGCAATGACTGCACAGAGGTTGTCTTACACCTACTGGTGAGTAGCTTCAACTCACTGTCTTCATCAAGACAAGACCTTGGGGTCATTTCACTGTCCTCAAGATGGTTTGGCTCACTATCTTCCCTAAAGTTCTGCCTGGCATAAGAGATACGAGTCTGAAAGAGAAACAAGGAGACACGTAACAGGTTTCACAATTATATAAGCAAATAAATGGATCTGTTCTGCATAAGGAACATGTTTTTACAACTACAATTTGAAACTGGTAGTTGTTGCAAACATCCAATCAGATGTAAACAGCAAAGCAAACAGCAGTGGAGGAAATGATGCCTATCCTAATCTATACTAGAACAAAGTTTGAAGGCTTGAGAAAGATGAACTTACATTACATGTTAACACGGGCTGGACAAATCCCTTCTCCATGTTGATGGAAGAATAATTCAATAAATTCCCCAAAGAAAATTCTTTATAAGCGTTGCCATTATTCTACATTTTGCAAAGAGTAAATATAGATCAAATAATATTGGAAGAAACAGAGGATAATGAAGCTCAGGTGCAGATTGATGATACATAATCAAATAGCAATTAATTAAGTACAGTGTTACAAGGCAAAAGGGAGAGAGGTAATGACAAGAGCAATGTAGAGCCCATTATTGTTTTGAGATCGTATGATCCTTTGAGCAAGGAGATTCATCTGAAATTAGTTTTCATACAAGAGAGAAGGTAAGGCACAAGCAGAAATTTAGGAGTTCAAATTTGGAATTGATATCATAGACAGTACCTGACGCTGGGCTCCCAGCAGTTCTAATAAGGGTTTGGCCACTGGAGTAGGGGTAAAGTGTGGTACAGTTGGGCCTGTGTTTTCTGTGGCTGCTGGTCTATCTGATTTAACAGGTATCACTACCTTTTCCAAATACCTAGTTTGTACTCCTTGAGGATCTGCACTCACCCTCTTCCTTTTGGACATCTATTACAAAAGAACAACATTTGACTGGAAAAACATAGTGTGACGACACATGGAATAGGTACAGAAAATGGATAGGTATGGCATATACTCATATATGATGCTTAAACTAAGCAGACGATGTAACAAAGTAGAAGTAATGCAAGAGGTCAGAAGCAAAATATGTGCGACCAATACAACTTTGCAAAGTTAGAGCAAGCACCTTGATGGGTGAATAAGATAGGCCATCCTCCACCATGCCAAGTTTGTTAGGCAGTGGATCGTTCCGCAATATTCCTCTCGTGCGCCCATTCTCATATTCATTTTGATAATGTTCAATATCTGACATGCATGAAAGCATAAAAACAAGTGAGATATTCTTTGTAATGCAAAAGTGATTCTAATCCAATACTGCCTCCCTGTAAACCCCTTTGTGCTATCTCTGCAATTCTTTTAAAAGATGCCATGCATGCTGTAATTTGTTGTGTGCATTAATATAATGTGGCCTACTACTCAAAATATGAGAGCTCCAGAAGTGATGACACTTCACAGATGATAGCTTCAACATATAGTAAAGAAGAACAAGTCGACCTGACCTGACAGATTCAAAATATACTAAGGGAGAACAACTCGACCTGACCAGTCGACCGCAAGAGAAGAGTATCATCTTAAAGAAGAGCAGAAGAGCAAGCAGATTGAAGATATTACAAGTCTTTTAATACAATGTCGGTTGGCCACCCATGATGAACCAGAGCGCACAGAGAAATACTATTCTTTCCGGTCTCTCCATATGTGGCTCACATGCATTTCGAAACTGAAGTAGGAACATTTAGCTAACCAATTAAACATCTCTCAGTTTTACTAATATCAGCAATAATATCATATATGAATTTGTACAACTAATCTTGTTTAGCTCGATGGATGGAGCAGTGCTATTACGACACGAACCACGTAGGCTGATTGTGGTCATCATAAAATGGGGAAAACATAAGCATGATGAGTACAGTGTTAACCGTGGCAGTGGGATGGCAGATCTGAAGCTGCAAACTGTGCAAAGGGTAGTTAGCAACCGATGTTTGCTTTGAAATAACAACTAAGATTTCGTATGGACAAGAAAGTACGGTCAACAAGTGACAAAGAAATGCAATTATGTTGTCTCTCTATATGTCGCGACATGCATTTGGAAAGTCAAGTGGGACCTTTATCTAACCAATTAAATGTGTCGGTTAACTAATATCAATATCATATCACAATCATATTTGAACAACTAAGCTTTCGAATTCTGAGTGTTGTGTTGTTTAGCTTGAAGGGTGGAGTAATGCTAGTACGACAGAAAGCACCTACGCAGATCATAGTAGAGTAGATAAAAGGGGAAAACCCTAAGCATCAAGAGAAAAATTAGGAAAGTGGAACTAGCTAGACCAGTGGGTGGCGCACATGCTTTTCGAAACAAATATAGGAACATTAGGTGACCAATTAAATGTTCTCTGTTTTAGTGATATGAGCATCATATCAGATTCGTATTTCAACACGTAAGCTTTGGGTTGAGGTCTTGAGGAGCAGTGCTAGGATGACACGAAGCACCTACGATGATGGTAGTGAATATAAAGGGGGGAAACCATAAGCTTTACGAGTATAGTGCCCGTGCCATGGCAGATCTGAAGGTGCAAACCGAACAAAGCTACTTCGCAACCAATGTTTGCTTTCAACTAGCCACTACGATTTGGTTCGGACAAGAAAAGTACAATAAACAAATTACGATCTATTTTCTGGGTGAGATCAATAACTTAAGCACATATGGAAGAGTACCATCTCTCTTGCGACGCCGTGTAGGCCTATGCTGATACGTTGAGGGTGTTGTGGGTGCGATGGCTATCGGTGGCGGGGAAGAAGACTTTAGACGGCAGACGGCCGGGTCGGGGGATATATCCTGTTGCCATGGACGAGGCGGTCGTAGGAGCGGCAACGGCAAGGTGGACGACGGCGCCGATGAAGCGAGAGGAGGCGATGAAAGGATCCTGGTCCAGCGCCGTGGATGAGAGACGTCCATCTCTTGCAGTGGACGACGGGGTAGGGGTAGCGGCTCCGGCAAGGTGGAGGATGGGGTGGCGGACGGAGGAGGCTGGCCGCAGTGCGGAGGTTGTCGTGCCGCCGATGGTGTATGAATGATGAAATTGAGGGGAGGGGGGATCTCAAACTTTGGGACGCGCTTCTCTAAAATGGGGGAAAGTTACGAACTTATCCCCCGTTTAAAATTTCGGACATCGCGTCGGTTGGGGATAGGACGGTAATCTCGCATCTCCCAAATATTTGCCGGTAACTATTTCGGGCGAGGAGAGGGTGTTTTGCCGCCCACGGTTGGTGCTCACGGTGTATGAACGGGGCTGACAGGTAGGGCGGTTGTGTCACGTCTGATGGAAGTTACACATCTGCCCCTATTTAAAATATTAGCCTACATCGATTTCGGGTGAGGACAGGGTGTTTTGCCGCCCACGGTTGGCGCCCACGGTGTATGAACGGGGCTGACAGGTAGGGCGATTGTGTCACGTCTGATGGAAGTTACACATTTGCCCCTATTTAAAATATAAGCCTACATCGATTTCGGACTAGGAGAGTTTGTTTTGCCGCCCACCGTGTATGAATGGGGAAATGGAGGAAGAGACACATGTCTTTCAGACGAGCGTGAATCAAATGTGTTTTGCCGCCCACGTTTGGCGCCCACCGTGTCTGAATGGGCTCAGAGGCCGTCGTGTCACGTCTGATTGAAGTTACTAGTCTACCCCTATCGACAGCAGTGTAAATCTTGTCGATAAGGATGTCAACTATCAGGGGTAGACAGTAATTTCCATCTCGCAAACACTTGCTTCGGGCAGCCCACAAATTATAGTGGGTGTTTAGCCGCTTCGTTCAAAACTTGGGAGAATTAGCATTCACGTTTTCCCTAGGGCCTGGCAAACTAAATTCAAATCCAATTTGTATTCGATTACGAATATCCATAGATAATTATACATTTTGTTATTTATTTCTTCAAAACCACAACAAAGATTTATTCCACCTTTATATATGATTATGATTTAGAAATGTCGTGATCTTCGAATTCAGTAGGTTGGATACACTCTGAGTCAAACAGTTATTTCATCCAATACAATATGCTCACACGAAAAACAGTTCACCTTATGTCAATCATACAAGTACTGAGGATTACCTTGCCTAAAAAATTCGGATCATTACAACACATGGACAACATAGGGGGTCTTGCAACATAATCCATTCAGAGACATGACACAACATGCAAGTACAATAATCTAATGAAAATTTCAACTAGTATCTAAAGAAGAACTGGGATTATCTTGGGCTTCAGATAGCAGAAACAGCAGGACCTCCTCCGTCTTCAAATGCATCATTCTTACTTCCTCCAATTCTTGGGTTGCTTGCATAATGCGTGCAACTAATTCCATAATTTCCAACCTCAAGATAAAGATTACCTCATTCATGGCAGCCACACCATCTCTTTCTGCCTCTAGTAGAGCCTCAAGCACTATAATATCTGTGCTCAGACTGCTCTCCGGCGGTGTTGCCTCTGAACTGCTACCATCTGGTAACATGGATGGCGCACTGCTTCCACAAATAGATTCTGGGGTTGTACATTGTGTCCTAGTGTGAACGGCATCCTGAAAGGTTTCGCTAGACATCAGTAAGAGATAGTTATCATATGATCCAGGCAGTAAGCTTACATGGTAAACGACGGACGAATTACTGCCGAGCATGGCAAACTATATTTAAATGGTTCGAAGTAGCATTAGCCGAAAAGAAATTAAAATGGTAAGATGAAACTAGGTATGTAAGTGGCAAATAAACGAAATCCGCCAGTCCCATCTAGTTAGTTTTTGCTACCTCCCTAGTTCATTTTCCTCAAAAAAACAAAAACTCTTTTGAACTATCATACCACTAGTGGACTTTAATCGGGATTAAACCGGACCCAGTTGACATCCCTAGTTGAAAGGGAGTGTACAACCGCTATATTTAAGTTGCCAAGGCATCTAAGCAGTTGAAATAATTTGAGAAAGCACTTAACAGTGTGGCCTCATATAAACTATGAAGACAGTCTTGTGATGAAGTTGAGAGGAAAAGTTAAGGACTCAAATGAAATAGGCATGCATTTCTTTACGATAGTATAGCAGGCACTACTAACATATTGGCCAACTCAGGTATAGCGTAACAACAAATAAGCATTCGAATCAAGCAATACAGCAAAGCAGACAACTGAACTATTTGTAATTCGGTAGGATTACATGTTGAGGGCACAAGCCAAGAAAGCAGCCCACTCGCATTACATTTCACATGTACTAAAACACACTGGCTTACCATATGTTGCTGTGAAGCCTAGCTGCTGTTGCAATGTTCGTTGAAGATGTCGTCAGCATCTCGTGGTTGCAAATCTAGTTGTTGTAGTTTATTCCGCACCATCTATTTAGGTAAATTTAATTTTAATCGCATGCACTGGTCCGAATTGATCATCAATGGTTCATCTAAACTAATGAAAGAAGGGTGTGTGCATACACGACAATACTCCCTCCGATTCTTTTAACTTTGCGTATAACTTTTTCTCAGTTTTCTCGTATTAGTCTGCGCGTTGCTGATTCGTAGCGTTGGTTTCCTTTTGTGCCCCGCCCCATCCGCCTCTGCCCTAATTAATTGGCAAATTAGTCCAAAAAATTAAACCAGTGCCCTCCTTGGTATGCGGGTAAAGAGTTATGCGCATAGTAAATAGAATCGGAGGGAGTATATCTGCTTCCCTCTATTTTTATGCTTGTTCGAGGTGCCAGCCCCAAAAGAACAAAAATTTTGCTTGATGGGGTTGGCAGCTCCATAATTAATAGAAGCATCAAATTAGTCATGCAACTTGGGAAGATCAAGAACACACAAACAAGTAATGAACAGAAGCTCGGAGCAGTGATGTAATAGCTAGCATTAGAAAATGTAGGGTAAAACGAACAAAAAGCAGCGGAACCACATGCTAGTTTGCTGATGTGTAATTAAGCATAGAGAACATTAAGCAGTTTGATGGAACCAACATGTGGCATCATAACAAAACTAAAGCATATTAACTATATGTGCACTGGTATGTAATTTAGCACATGTAACATGTTCACTGCCAGAAGTATGGCCCTACAGGTGCAAGCAGAATAACGCGTCTCATGAAAAACTGAATGATGCCCTGAAGAAATTCAAAGGTGCGGTGCTTATGCTAGGAAAGTGAACATAGGCACCGGCCCTTGGATAATAGTACCTGATTCTCGGCGGCGTATGGGTATCGTTGTCATACTTGATAGCTAAGGATCGTCGATGGTGCTCGTGTTGCGGTTGAGTTTGGGCCGGTTGTCGCCGTCGCTGAAGCGGCTCCGGTGCTATGGTTGCGGCGCCTGTCGACATACAAGAAAGCTCATCTGTGGTAAGTGAACAGTTGCACGATAAAGAGAAAAATCGAAGGAGTACAAATAGAAATAACCTGATGAGGCTGCGGCGTCGGTAAAGCAGGGCCGGTGGAGTTGAATATGGCGTCCCTGGAGCGGGTCCGGTGCAGTGGACGAAGGCTTTGGCGGGCGCGTTGTACAGTGCTTTCGGTGAGGCAGATCTGTTGCGGCGGACGAGGGCTTGTATGAAGGGCCAGTGAAGGGGCGGACGAGGGAGTCAGTGAAGGGCCTACGCTGTGGTGGACGAGGGCGCCGGTTAAGCAGATCCGGTGCGGTGGACCATGATGGCGGTCAAGGAGATCTGGAGCGGTGGACAAGCCAGTTGCTGAAGAGGCTCCAGTGAAGTGGTGAGTTGGCAGTTGGGGGTTCCAAGGTGCGGAAGGTAGATCCGGCGGGGTGTGAGGTCCACCGCTGCGGCGAAGGACTAGATTCGGCGGCTTGCCGTGGTTGGGGGGGGGGGGTCGGGGAGGGGAAGGGGAGGGCTCTAGGGAAGAATGTTGGGGGCAAAGAGGGGGAAACAATGGAGTTACCAAAGCAGCCCTTTTCCGTTCATGTGGCAGGGGTAAAACAGGAATATCGCAGGGCTAAACTTTCGGGCGCGTGATATTTCGATGTGAGCGGGAAGTTTGAAAGCTTTTGGCGCCTAAAATTATAAGTATTCTGCTCTCGTACGGACGACTATGATATCATGGCCGACAATTTGTTTGTTTTGCACGCAAAAAAATGTGCAAGTTTTGAAAATCAATGTCTCCAACTCGAAACTTAGATTGTCCATTCAATTCAAATATGGATCATTGAGCTACTACAAGCAAATACCATCATACGGTCCAATTCAAATGAAATTCCAAATGTGTTTATCCTAAATATGATGACAAAAGCAAAAATGTGTATGTGTATGAATAAAGTGGATGATTATAAAGTTTTAACATGCCCGTATGTGTATATCTCTAGGTTTGATATATGAATTTGAAATCACGAAATCCTGGCTTAAAAAATGTACCTCCGTTTAAATGAATTACAAAAGCTAATGATGGAGTCGAATTCCAAAATTCCAATCTTAGGTTTGTAATTCTGGTACATCAAGGTATATCACGCATGTTCAAAAGTATCGTTATCTCATAGTACAAACTGTGAAACAAATTGATCAACCATGAGTGCACAATATCTCAATTACGCTAAAGTCCCTCAAATATAGACACCTCACTCTTTATCTGAAGTCAACCCCCCCTCCACCACACACACACACACATAGAGAGAAGTCATGCTCTCCCCGAAACACCAACACACGAGCACATTAACACCCCTCTCTCTTGTAAAGTCCGGACCCCAACATAGGTCTCTATCACTTTGTCTCTCGGCCATGCACACATCTCTTCCCTCACTCTCTAGGTCTCCCGCTATCTCTCTTACCCAAGCACACACACTATGTAGAGTGTATATTTCCCATACACACAAAATGTCGCCCCAAACGTCTATCTCCCTAGTTATGTGGTTCTCGCGCACTCACCTCACACACCACCCCCACTGCAAACAAGCACACTTTGTTTCCTTGTGCACCACTCTCCTCTTTCTATCTCTCCCACATGCGGACCCGCCCCAGCTCCTTCCCTGTATACATATATGTCGTGACTCTTTGCATAGCTCCCTAATGTATAATCTTTCTCGATTTCGCACATTGTTCTCTACACCATCTATTCTAGATCTCTCATGAAGTCCCTATCACACACACGATGACTCGCTTCCCTTGCGTCTCCGTTCATAGGCCAATTTCGAACAACGTCAACATTGTCTCCCTATCTATACGCCATTTATGGACACAAACGACCCCTCTCGCCCCCTCTCTTCCCCCCCTCTCTCTCTCTCCGTCGCTAGCTCTCTCTTTCTCTCGCTCTCACACCCCTCTCCCACACACACTCGATTTCTCTTCCAAATAGTCTGCTCCCCCCGTCCGCACCCGTGCTATCTCGCTACTACACATGTCACACCTTCCCCCTTCCCTTATACTAGGTTTACATCATCAGTGGTCTCTCTACTCCACATACACTCTCTCCCTCTCACACACAAACGCGTGCACAAACACACACAGACACGCACAAACACCCATTTACCTGGATCCTCATCTCTCCTCATGTCCGCATGTGTATCTCACACACTCACTCTCTAATTATGTATATGTGTCTCCACGTTACACAACACAAAGCCCCATGTACATGTCTCTCTCTATCCTCCACACACATAGACACAAAGAATCTGTTATCATTGCCTCAGTCTCTAACATATCACGCACGCACTCTCTCTCTCTCTCTCGCAAACACGCTCAACAAGGGTTACCCCATGAATAACTTACAGTCTATTCATGAACAGTCGTGGCAGTACAGCGAACACGAGACGTGAAAAAGAATAAATCTACACATGCTTAGACCACCTAGTATGACTACTAGGACTAGCGCAAGCCAAAAAGCGCGCCGCCATCACCCCCTCCTTGTCGGCGATGGGAAAATCTTTGTTTTACACAGTTGAGAAGTCATTGTGCTAAGGCCCCACATGCCGCGGCATTGAATAGAATGTAGATGCTAGTTTACGGAAGCAAGTATCGATAATATGTTTGTATCTCCATACTTATATTTCTTCTCTTATAAAAAACCGAGTTGGTGATGATGGTACGTGTTACATCTTGCAATATAGACCGTCCGATCTATATCTGACGGATGGAAATTAAACTAAAAGATACCCGCACCCCTCTCCACATTTGCAGACAAGGCCTTCCCTCTTTCATCCTTATCTCCAACAAACCTCATTGTTGAGCAATTAAGAAAGGAAGCCTCTGGAACAAACTGGCCTGGTGGCCGCTGCCGGCATCGTCAATCCCCATGCCTCCGCTCAGTCCGACCACTAACCACCACCACACCCCACTCCTCTTCACCTTATCTCATATTTCTTGAGATATCATTAGTTTTTACACATGGGATTACTCATGCAAGGGTCAATCACAACAAGTGTTTTATAAAAAAAATGCATCTTGATGTTCCGTGCAATGCACGGATCTTGCTAGTACTCCTACACAAGACTAAGTTGGTGATGCTGGTGTGTCTGCCATCCGTCATTTCTGACCATTAGATCTACATCTAACGATTGTGAGGTAAGTTGTTGCCTTTTCTCACCAACATCCCACTTGTCTACCAATTTGCATAAAAACCCATAATTAGTATCTTAAAACCAACCACATCCCTCCCTGACCTCACCAAAACAGCCCAAGGAATATATTCTAATTGAAACATAATATATCTCTAGTGACATATGTATATCAAAATTAGAGTGTTTTGTACCAAGTTTGTGAATAAGTATTATTCTAATTATGATTCGTTGCAACAGACATGAACATTTCTAGTATTTCCAACCATGCATTTCTTTTCCTAGTATTCCATAGTTTCGAGTTTTCCATCAAGATATTAGTCACTCATGGTTGATATTTACTTTCAATCATGTACACATATGCACTATGTAACAAGCCTTGCTTATTGGCTTCCAAAGCTTAACTTTCACTCCTACTTACAATATGTAGAGTATTTAACAAAAAACTACCACTTTCAACCAGCCCTAGGAGGAATCTATTATACAAAAAATAGCAAAAACATACCCAAAATTTCTTAATCCACGCCAAAAACTACCTACTACTCCTACCGATTAGGTTCGTTTAAACCCACTTATGATAGGGTTGGCCCACATGTCCGTGCTGACGAGGCAGCTTAAACCAACACATTTTGTTTGACCATTGACACGAGGGACCCACATCTGACCTTCTATCCTGTTATTCCCCCTCAAATCATTATTTTTCCTGAACATTACTTCAAACAGTACTGATGCGTGTTCGTCGGTGGCGCCGGTGATGAGCGAGTTGGCCACCGCTCCGCCGGACGGGCCGGACGCCACGCTGGCCTCCGCACGGGTTGGCAGGTTGGCCCGAGCGTGACTCACGAGCGAGAAAGCCGCTGCGCTGGCCTTCGCTCGAGCCATATGGCTGGCCTTAGCGCGGCGCGCGCGAGCAAGCCGCCGCGCTGCCGTGCCAATCTAGCTAGCAAACCTTGCAAACAAGCAGCTAGACGGAGCTATCTTGGCTAGCTAGCGGCCGTGAGCGCTGGACGGAGCTGGCATCCGGGCTGCCGCAACATGGGCTCCGCACCGCCGGCGGTTTTGACCTCGCCTTCTGCCGGCGGCGGTAGCTGCGTCCCATGGACGAGGATGACTAGGTGGACGGGCCGGAGGTAGGAGGTCACTCGAGGATTTTTGTTGGTAAGAGCATGCACAATGGTTGATAAGGTAGTCTTATCTTAAGTCTACCACGTATGCAAGTGGTAGTAGTTTCTTGGCATTTTAGTGGTTTCTTGCATTATTAGAGCAAGTACAATAGAGCTGAGTCAGCGGGCTATAAGAAATAAACTACTACTACATGTTGGCTATAAGATGGGCTGTAGATGACATGGCACTGGCTTATAGCCAATAGCTGGCTATACTATTAACCATGCTCTTAGGGGTTTCTTGTAAGGAACAATGTACGTACTACTAGCGACAAAAGGCGATTCTAGGTTGCGTTGTACTCCAACGAGTACTACTAGTGGTCGCGGGAGTGTATACCTCGTTTTGTGGGTTCGATCCCGGCCGAACGCATGGCGGCCTTTTAAAAAAAATAGTATACTACTACACTTCGCTGCAAGCCAATATTTTACACGGGTAGTTTGAGTTTTGAAGTCAAACGGACGTGCGGGCCCACAATCTGGGTGCACTGGACAGCCTAGCCACGTGAACGGGTTTTCCTTCCCAGCATCCCGTGGCTCGCGTGCTCGCCCTAGCCGCACCTCGCTTGCAGCTTCCAACTAGTAGCATATTTAAACTAGCGCCTCCCAATTAAGCCCGAGGAGCCGGAAAAGCCTGGCGGGGCATTGGGAACTGTGCAATATGGCTCTATACTAAAGTGCTCTACTACTACTCTGTAGCTTGTGGCATTGCATGCATGGACTTCACTCCATTATTGGCTCTACTATAAATGAAATTCCTCTTGACGTGTTTTTTTTTGAAACGGAGGCAAAAGCTTTGCTTCATCTCATTCATAAAGAAGGAACTACTAACAAAGTTTGACGAGATCCATTACACCTCCACAAATGGAAGAGAAAAGCCTAGTCTCGCTGTATCAAATAACTCAAATGTTCTGCCCCCACAGTAACCATCGTCGATAAACAGGCTGCTAGTGTGTGCGTGAGAGGAGCGGCTGAGTAGGCCAGCTATGTGAGAGGAGCGGCTGAATAGAGCACCGAGAGTACCCACTAGGCCACTACGCAGGTGTACTTCCCCTGCATTGATAGTACATCGATGGTTCTAGAGAACAGTAGTACCCTCCACTTCCAACTGTAGCTCCTTGGCCTTGAGATTCAAGAGTTCAAAACTGGTGCACTATACAAGACTAGACTAGAAGTATAGTACATCGCACTACTAGTTGAGAAAAGTAGTACTAGTACTGCTACAGTACGAGTACGTGCTCCTCCTTCACATAATGTACGACGTTTTTTGACACTAGTTGGCATGTACAAAAAATGGCAAAAACATACCCAAAATTTCTTAATCCACGCCAAAAACTACTACCTAGTGCCAAAAATTTCTTACTAGTGCTATTATTTACAGTATAATGCAATCCCATAACGTTCCATAATGCTAGTACTAGTACTCCATGGTACCAAAAACTACTACCTAGTGCCAAAAATTTCTTACTAGTGCTATTATTTACTAATGCTATTATTTAGAGTAGTAAATAATAGCCTCACCCCTTCATTGAGGAACGATCTACAGTTGGAGGACGAGGCCCTGCGGTTACTATGCTCTTATCTCCTCCTCGCCAGTTCCCCTCCCCCCGAAGAGAAGGCAGTTCGTCGCTGCTCCCATGGATTCGCCAGGCGGTTCTCCTCCTCGTCGGGGCTGGGAGACCTTGGACGACGATTCTCTGGGAGAAATCGCACGCTGCTCCGACGTCCTCACCGCCGCAAGACTCGGTGCTTCCTGCACCAACTTTTTCAAGACGCCGCTTAAACAGGCTTGGGAAAAGGCCATGCTTGTTGGTCTTCCATGCGTCCTCAAGGAGAAGGTTCTTCTATGGGACAATTCTTTGAACAGTCCACCGCTCCCTGGCCATGGTTGCACGTTGACTCCGCTAGAGTTGACGACGTTGAGAGGTAGTCGGATTTTGTCCGATGAGCAGGTCAGTAATGGAGTTTGATCATGTAGTACTTAGTTATTCCATTTCCATCCCGTAATTTCTCCACTGCCCACCGTATTATATATAGGTCTGGGTCCGTGCCAACGAAGATTGACTTGCATACCTCCGACCAGATACCACCATGATTTTGCACAACATCCACAGCAGTGCGGCCATTCTGGTAGACCCCTTCTCCACCATTGGGATCGGCCTTCCGGACTGGCTGGGCAAGAATACGTATGATGATGCCTACATGAGATTGAAGAAGATAGCAATTGCGGACCCGCCGACAAAGTGATGCGGCTACGACGATTACTATCTCATCGCGGTGTACGACATAAGGATTGCCATCAATGCAGGAGGCAGCAACGGCAGAGGCTGGCGCATGTTGGCAGCGGCAGATTTGTACCCCTACACGTTCGAAGACGCCGTGCGCCATCTAGGCTGCATCTTCGCGGTGAGAAGCCAAGGGACTTGTTTCATCTGGTTGGCATCCTACGGTACGGGAGATTACAAATGGAATGCACAAACCATAATTTGCATCCCTAACGGTACTCCATTATTTTGCAAGGACCAGTCATCCCCCGATCAAAATAAGATCGCCGATCCTAGATGTGCATTTGCATCAGCGATTCGGTCTAACCTGGAACCTTGTAGCTGACTTTGGCATATTGGGATCAACTATCTTAGCAGTCGTTACCCATGGTACCACTGATGTGCAACATGGTCACATAATCTACCACGATCAGACCTTCACCATCTACCCAGGTATTCCACTTTTTAACCCTCTCGCCTTCTCTTTCATTGTTGTACTAGTAGTATACTTTGTAGTACTAGTAGGATTACTTTTTACCTTGGAGGACGCATATAGCTAGCTAGGCCCTTAAAGACTTGAACCCACTAGCTGCCACCATTTTTGTTTTTCCATGTCTTACTATCTCATCCATGTAGCCAAGAGTGGCTATATATAATAAGCCGGTTATTTTACTTCCTCTATACCGGAGTAGTACTATTTGCTGCACAGTATTACTGACTGCCACATTTGAGCACAACATTATTATGCATGGACCTTGACTATGTACGTCACCATGTGTCCAGATCTGGGATGCCGCGTGTACCAGATGAACGGCGCCGAGTTCGACCCTCGTGATGCTACGTGGGTGCCGAGGAACACTCTTGGAGAGTACTCGCTTTTCATCGGGGACAGCTACCCCATTGTGAAGCGGATGCCACCTTCCGTGCACGACACGGAAGGTCTGCCATTCATGAAGCATGGTTGTGTCTTCAGTGCGCACCGCCGGATGAACGACATGCTGGGACACGCTATCCCTGATTTATGCCGCTTCAGCTTGGATGAGTCTCCATCGTGTGGAACCGGACTAGAAAGCTACGACAATGATTCCCGTTGCCCAACGCTATGGATCGTGCCATCCATGAAGAACACCTGGGACTGGAACCTGGAGGAGGAAATGTAGCCCATCTTCGGGAGGTTCAACAGTTCGTACTCGTGTGAACCTTGCACTTGGCTCTTCGCCTCTTCGGAAGGTCCAACAATGATGATACTACAGTACAATATGCTTCTGGCAATCTGACACCGATTGAACTGTTGCACATCCATCGCGAGGGCGAGGGCGAGGGAGAGGGATAGGGCGCTGTAGTCAAAACCCTCTCCTCGTCCTGCGAACCACCGCGCGCGTGGGCGAGGGAGAGGCGTAGTAAGGAAGCTTCTCCTCGTTCGGCGAGTTGACGGGACACATCAAAGCAGTACTAGTACTCCCTCCTTTCCGGTTTATAAGGCTCAATTCAAAAATCTCACCAACCAAGGTAGATGGTGAGTGGTGGAATACTTTTTGTGGTTTGCAAAAGCACCCAACTAATGCTCTTGTTTTCCTCCAAAAAGTATGTTTACCAATGCATTAATTGCAATGCATGCATGCATAAATTACATGCATTGGTCAATTTTCTCTTAATACTTGCATGCAATGATTTAATGCACCTTGGAATTTGAACATGTGATGGGAAACAACCAAATTGAGCCTTATAAAATGGAAAAACTAAAATTTTAAAATAAGCCCTATAAACCGGAAAGGAGGGAGTACTAGTACTAGTAGTCCATACTGCGTCCTTTCCGATTAATATGGCTTAATTTGAAACGAGAAAAATACACTGGCGGTCAACGTATGTAGCAATACACTCTTTACGGTCACTATATATAGTTTTGCGGCGATTATGCGATCACTAGCTCATCGTAGAGCACCGTATTGCACCCTACTGACCGGCCACATAGTCGATGTGGCACTTTGTTGACTGGTTAAATTGTCACCTGGTTTCTGGGTCCCACCTGTCAGTTGGCAGAGCAAAGAAATTAGTTAAACAAAACTTTACGCAGGCGCAACATGAGTCCAAACCTTGCGTGCGAACCGCCCTGGCTGTGTATGTGAGTGCATGCACGTGTCCTCCCTCGGTCTTCCAACAAAGAGTGTATTACATGATGTACATCTACACTTCCAATGCATTTAGCCTTTAATCTAAATCGATATTTATTGACTAATGCACCAACTTGTGCTGTAGGTATAGGCTACATGTCTATCCTTAATTACAGCATGCAACGGCCTTCATTTAATCTTCTTATCTTAATGGTCGCATGCACACATAAGTTTGCTACTTTTGGGCGTTAATTATGCCCTGGTCAATGTGTAAATCTCTAAATGTACAGTCTTTCACGGACGTAGGGAGTAGGTTGAGCACTTGAGCGTGAGCGTGTGTGTTGTGTCGTGTGTTGGGTGCCGCATGGGTGCGTGAGTGTTGCGTGTGTCCATGTGTACGCGTGAGTGTTGCATGTTGCATGCATGCATGGGGCTTACTCCCTCCCATTGACATGTTCATATTTCAAGCTTCCTCTGTTCCCTCCATTTGGTGATACTCCCTCTGTTCCCAAATAGTATGGAGTAAAAGCCTCCTTCTGTTCCCAAATACGGAGTATTTGTCTTTCTACAGATTTCAACAAGTGACTAGGTACGGAGAAAAATGAGTGAAGTGAGCGTAGAGGCATAGGGATACTGTAGAAAGGAAGTCCTCGCGATCCATTTATTCCCCATCTTGGTCAGAGAGAACTATTCAACTAGTCTTCACAGTGAAGTGACAATACACGCTACAGCAGATGGGACACGTAAAAATAAGCTGAACCAGTGTGTTGGTGTTACTAAATCAGCCTTACCCAGTAATGCCATCATGTTTGCCAGTAGAGCACGCTTCCGCAAATACGCCTACGCACCTCTGTCCTCCATTAACTGACATATGGGCCCTGTTGTGGTAGACCCACATGTCATCGGTGTAACTATTTACACTCCGAAGGACGGTATATCCTGGTAGTAGTACTAGTAGAATTGAGATTGAATGCACTTTCTTCCCCGTCTTCCACTCTTCTTCCTCCTCTCTTCTTCTTCCTCCTCTCTTGCCCATCGTCGGCCGCACACCATTTACCCCCGCTCACTGCTCGCCCGCCCGCGCCATCTTCCTTGGTAGCTCGCGCGTACCATATCCCCCCGCTCACTGCTCGGCCACACGAGGAGAAGCTTCTTCGCTCGCCCGCCTGAATCCACTTCCCCGCTGGCTCGCAGGCACCGAAAACCCCAATGGCAGAACCGACTGACACGCAGAGCCGCGATTGGAATTCCCTCCCTGATCTTCTCTTGGAGCAGATCTGTAGTCGTATGGACCTACTCAGTACCGTCTGTCTGGCCGCATGCTCGGTGTCTTTGTACCGTCTACTCGTCTGCAACCGGCCGACTCTTTTCAAACACCCTGCTTGCTGATGCCCGATCCTCGCAGGTGGCCTAGACACCGACTTGACGATCCTACGGAGGTTGCCGTGGTGCCCCTCGACATGCTACCACTACCCGTCCACCTACCCTTCATGCGCGGCCACTACTGGGCGGGCATGAAGGCCAACTAGATCATCCTCATCCACCAATCTGGTAGTCCATGGCGTCTCATGGATATCTACACCCAGCGAGAGATCACCCTTCCATCTTTGGATACCGCTACCATCGAGCCTCGCGGCCCGCCGGACACTCCTGCCTACTACGCACGAGACGCATCAAGCTTTTGGCTCGACCTCTGTTTACAGAAAGTTGTAATCTGCGAAGTGCCCACACCATCAGAAGACTACATGGATTACAAGCTCATTGCCTTGTTCAACAAGGGATTAGTCTATCTGGAATCCGGTCGCCGTACATGGTTATGGCTCATCATTAATCCTGTTGAGGAAACATTTCTGTCTGATGCTATAGTGCATGATGGCATCGTTTACGCGGTCGACGCACAGATTGGCTACCTATATTGGTGGAATCTATCGTCGTGTAATTGTTCTATCTCATCTCCTCTTTACCTTATGAATACGACTGCCTGTTCATTTGTTACAAATTTAGAATTCATAGCATGTCTATAACCACATCATTGCTATATGTTCCTCTCATTTCCTAGATTTTTATGACCACACATGTTATTGTTAGAGTTGATATGAGAACAATTGGCATCTAATGATTGTTAGAATACATATTATGAGCATAACATCATGATTGCTATATGTTACTCTTGTTTACAAGATTTTTATAACAACGCATGTTATTGCTTAGAGTTGATATGAGAACAGTAGTAGTAAGTGCTATGGTAGAATATGAGTAGGCGCTGTCATAGCTGTTTTCCTCTCATTGTTACATGATGTTTGAACCATGACATATTGCTAGAATATGAAAGCCATTGGCTTATTTTTTTTAACTTGGGGTATGATTATGACCACGTCATTGCAATTCTCTGTCTATGATATGTGTCACTGTTATAATAATCTTAATTCCACACATACTCTGAACATGATTGTTTATTTTTGTCCTTTTGGTCTCCAATTTGAATTGTTGCAGCAGACGCAAATGCGCTGGCCTTCATGATTCCAGGACCTGGAATCATACCAGCCGATGGGTGGTGGTTTATTGCTCATTCAGCTGACGGCGGTCATTTGATGCTCATTCGCACGTACCAAATTGACCAAACCATTACATCAAACCACATGCAGTACAATGCGTGGGGCATTTGTGACATTGATGGCTATGGCTGCTTCGTGTTCGAGAAAGATCCCAGCTCCGTTGGGCCAGACCTATTCAACTGGAGGCGGGTTTACAGCCTCGGCAACCACTCCTTGTTCCTCGGGCTCAATTATCCAATCATCCAACCAATCATCGATCATATCACCGGCGATGATTACTGTGCTATGAAACTTCCATTCGCGAGGGGGGGGCTGCGTTTACACATCATACCATGGGTTTCATGAATCACCATATCCAGAGATTCGTCGACACAGCTTGTTGCCAGATAATCTTCAGTGTGTGAAAGGCATCAAGCTTCCATGCGATGGATGGCTTTTGCAAACCCGACATGTGGCGATGTGGTACATGCCAACAGCAAATATGCACAACTTGATTCGTGCTGATATCTAGATTGGGCCATGTATTCTGCTGCTATAGCACGACCCTCTTTTGTTGGATATTATGTACTATTGTTAGTTTGAAGCACTCCTTTGGTTTTGAAGGATAGATACCTTCCTTGGATCAAGTGCATCCTAACTCACTTGCATAGGATGTACTGATAATGATGATGGAGATGCTGTGCAGAAGCCATACACACACACACACACATATAGGGCTGGACTATTCTGTTACCGCAGGATATTATTCTGTTACCCTCCTGTCTCGCTCCGCCGCAGGATCCATCGACATGGCCGTGATCCCCGCCTCCTGCCTCCCTCCGTCGCCGGATCCATCGTCGGAGCCGTCATCCCCGCCTCCTGCCTCCCTCCATCGCCGGATCCATCGTCGGAGCCGTCATCCCCGCCTCCTGCCTCCCTCCGTCGCCGGGTCTCCTTCTTCGGGGCGGTTATCCCCGCAAGGTGCTTCCTCTACGAACCTCTTCGCCAGGCTTCCACCACAAGAAGGTGCTACATCAATGGTTCCGCCTCGCAAGAACATGCCAGTAAGACGCCCACAAGAGGTAGAAGAAGAAGACAGTACACTGGAGGTAATGTCTGCTCCCCACGTTTGTGTCACTCCATCAGTTCGTCAGTCCTGCTATGAAGAAGAACCCGATGGTACATTGCAAATGCTAGCATCAGTTCATTGACACCCCTGCCACTTGATGCACGATTAGGATGTCGAGGTTACTGTTAGTGCATCTAATATGCTATCTTCAGTTCAAGTTAAAAAAATAACACATATGTGTCAGTCCAGGTATAGTGACAAGGTTCAGCTACCTCTGAGAGTTGTATGTTGTTATTCCTAAGAGTACAAGTCATGTAATTGCGTCAATTCGAACGAGTAACAAAACTATTACCAAAAGAAATATAAAATTGCTACACAATAAGTTCAGTGATACATAAGCTAGCAGTACTTGTAATGTATATGCATTGATGCACGATTAGGATGTCGAGGTTACTGTCAGTGCATCTAATATGGTATCTTCAGTTCAAGTTTAAAAAAATAGCACATATGCGTCAGTCTAGGTAGATAGTGATGAGAGAGTGCCACAGTTACACAGTAAGTTCAATGATACATAAACTAGGAGTACTTCTAGTGTAGTTGCATAAGTTACAGAAGAACAAAGGAGAAGTCATGCATGAGTTCAATGTCCAGTTTACAAAACAGTGCTAAAAAAATAGTACATCAGTACATCCGTGTTTGAACATGAACGTTCATCAGTTCGAGTGAAAATAAAGCCAGATTAATCCCAAAAACTTTTGAATGTTGTTTGCAGAAGCATGCAAGGCAGCGCACGCAGCAAGCATTTCATGAGCAAAACAGATATGGGGCACCACCTGGTTGGGTAACACCAGAAATACCGCCTGGATATTTCAACAGTACAGGCAGATTTGAAGATACACCGCAATCATCAGAAGCACGGACAGGTCCTTCTATACAGCAAACAGCAATGTCTGGGAATGCAAGCTTTGCCGCTACTAGGTTGCAACTAGGCCAACAATATCACCAAAAACAAATGTTTTCCTTCCCCAGCGCATGCAAAAAGCCAAGGACAAGAAGGCTTCCACCAGTCGCTCCGTCAACATCAATCATCCGTGCTGCAAAAGCAATTGCGACAGGAAGTCCAGGGCAAAAAGACAGAAATTTTGGCCACTCTAGCAGCTTTGCTATTACCAGGTTGGGAAACAGCTTTCACACGTGGACTACGCCTCTGTGTGCCATCAGGATTTCGATCTGACATCTTCCTCTTCAAAATAGCTTTCTTCTCCTTAACTCCATCATGATCAAACACTTGCGTCAAATGAGTTTGCATCAAGTTTGTCTTCACAGGCATGTCACTTCCATGAGATCCGACATGAACAGTTGAAAAACCCGCGTCACCACCTTCGTCGCCTACACATTTAGGAGCTTGAGCAACATCAACATCACTTTCTGGCACACAGGCAGCCTTTTGACGCTGTTCCAATTCCTTTCTCTTCTGGAATTCATACTTCTTCTTTCTTATCCTTTCATCATCAAGCTGTAACTGCATAGGAATATCCTCAGCTTGGGTAACAGGCTCAGTGCCATCAACACTTTGAGACTGAGTAACAGACAACTTCAAGCTGCCATCACCATCATCAACGTTAAGTGAATACATTCCATCATTAATATCTTTAACAACATCAACAATGTCCTCTGGAACACCATGGCTGTCATTAACTACATAAACCAATAACATAACCATGCACATAAAAAATTAAAACACAATTAACATTGCAGACACAAAAGATAAATAAAGCGCATTGCATCAGACACAAAACAAAACGGAACAACTAATGTAACTAAGCATATATATGTATTAAAGGCTGATAAAAATAGAGCAAATATAAGGGAAACACCAGCAACATTCGCAAGTTCTTCTAGAGGATTTGGTGTCTCAAAAATAACATTCACAAGATCTTGAAAGCGTTCTGATTTGTCAGAATCAGGAGGCACCGGCACTCCAACATCTGCAACAACATCATAATTAGCAAAAAAGTACAAGAACAATCAATCAGTTCAACTATGTGAACACTACAAGTTCACCGAATAAAACAAATATGAACCCACCACTTGCAGAACAAACTTCAGAAAACACAACTCTTTCAACACCATACTAGTTCTTCATTGACTACTACAACCTATTCAAATGCCAGGACAGCAGTTCAAAATACACATGGTGATAAGTACTACATCATGTCTGCACGTTGCATCAACTGCCAAAACCATACACGCCATACAATCCAGGAAAAATTAACACATATCAAAATACATACAACTTATAAAGTCGATAAGACAACATCTGTACAACATAAAAACCAGATCTATTAAAACATCATCCAAAATACAGGGAAAATCACCTGCATTCAATTTGTCCGGACTGGATGATGTACCCATTGAGATCTACAGTCCTAAAATCGGTCGAACCAGATCTGCAAGACACATGAACAAAAATTAGGGATTTGAACTATTTCAGAAACGAAGCACGCCATACAAAACCAAAACTCTTACCAGCAAACACAAAATCCGCCACGCAATCCAGTATCACTGCCGCCAAACGCTCGTTCAACAGCAAAGGAACCCTAGCGAGTGCAGCCTGGGACAGCAAAGAGAGCAAGAGATTAGAAATAGAGAGAAAATCTGAACATAAGAGGACGCAAGCAAAGTCAATGGCAGAGCAAAAAGAACAAAAAAGAGCACCCGGACCTCCACCCCTGGGGTTGAGCCCTCCGGCCGACGCTCCCGCGGCGAAACAGGAGTAACAACTCCCGCTCTGAGAAGAGAAGAAGAGGGGAACGAAGACGGAATCGATTTGGGGACGGGAGAGGAGCGGAACGGGGAAGATAGGAGGTTAAAAGGTGAGTGGGAGGGTTAAAAGATGACTGGGAGAAAATGGACGCCTAAAGCCCACAACCGTGGCGAAGCCCACTATCTCTAGCCAGTTACAAAAGATAATACCAAAAATCAAATACAAATAAAAATAATAATATAGATGGTGAAAACAAACGACTAAAGTACAAATAAAAACTCACAACAGTACAAAAACAATTATCAAAAAAGTACAAATGAAAAAATAATTCATAACGGTGATGTTTTTCCCCTAAAAAATAAAGATAAGATAATGGGGCAAGTCATGTTACGGACTCGCCTCCGCATGCGACGCCGTGGCACGCCACGTCGTCGCCTGCTACGGCTCGTTCCTGGCTCGGCCTCGCCGGGATGGGGGAGGGGGGTCCTGACCCCCCTCCCCCCTGCTCGGCCTCGCGCTAACGCGGCAGTGCGCTCGTTTGACAGGCGCAGTGCGGTTATTCGGTTCCGCCCCACACCACCCCACGCACCCACACCCCTAAGATAGATAATGGGGCAAAGTCCATACAAGGAAGATGGGTCAGTACAACTATGCCCCTCGGTACGGTTCGGTGCGGGGGCAAGTCATGTTTCCCCCACGCACCCACACCCCTAGAGATAGAAAACGTGGTTATTCTGTTTCCCCACGCACCCACACCCCTAAGATAAGATAATGGGCAAGTCATGTTACGGACTCGCCTCTGCATGCGACGCCGCGGCACGCCGCGTCGTCGCCTGCTATGGCTCGTTCCTAGCTCGGCCTCATCGGGATGGGGGAGGGGGTCCCTTCCCCCCTCTCCCCTGCTCGGCCTCGCGCTAACGCGGCAGTGCGCTCGTTTGACAGGCGCAGTGCGGTTATTCTGTTTCCCCCCACCCCACCCCACGCACCCACACCCCTAAGATAGATAATGGGGCAAAGTCCATACAAGGAAGATGTGTCAGTACAACTATGCCCCTCGGTATGGTTCGGTGCGGGGGCAAGTCATGTTTCCCCCATGCACCCACACCCCTAAAGATAGAAAACGCGGTTATTCTGTTTCCCCACGCACCCACACCCCTAAGATAAGATAATGGGGTAAGTCATGTTACGGACTCGCCTCCGCATGCAATGCCGTGGCACGCCGCGCCGTCGCCTGCTACGGCTCGTTCCTGGCTCGGCCTCGCC
The DNA here is from genome assembly GCF_056163025.1 of Triticum urartu. Taxonomy (NCBI): domain Eukaryota; kingdom Viridiplantae; phylum Streptophyta; class Magnoliopsida; order Poales; family Poaceae; genus Triticum; species Triticum urartu. The sequence continues at coordinate 479,556,088 of NC_141875.1, read as the reverse complement.
AGGATGGGGGAGGGGGTCCCGACCCCCCTCCTCCCCGGCTCGGCCTCGCGCTAACGCGGTAGTGCGCTCGTTTGACAGGCGCAGTGCGGTTATTCTGTTTCCCCCCACCCCACCCCACGCACCCACACCCCTAAGATAGATAATGGGGCAAAGTCCATACAAGGAAGATGTGTCAATACAACTATGCCCCTCGGTACGGTTCGGTGCGGGGGCAAGTCATGCCACAGTACTATATTCAAACAAACAAAAAAAGAAAAAATTGACAGCACAAGGACAAAAAAGTACTAGTCCAAGTTACTTGTGTAGTCAAGTACTAGATCCAAAAAAAGTGTCGCGTCGTCGCCTGCTACGGCTCGTTCCTGGCTCGGCCTCGCCGGGATGGGGGAGGGGGGGTCCCTCCCCCCTCCCCCCCCCCGGCTCGGCCTCGCGCTAACGCGGTAGTGCGCTCGTTTGACAGGCGCAGTGCAGTTATTCTGTTTCCCCCCACCCCACCCCACGCACCCACACCCCTAAGATAGATAATGGGGCAAAGTCCATACAAGGAAGATGTGTCAGTACAACTATGCCCCTCGGTATGGTTCGGTGCGGGGGCAAATCATGCCATAGTACTATATTCAAACAAACAAAAAAAAAGAAAAAGAAAAAATTGACAACACAAGGACAAAAAAGTACCAGTCCAAGTTACTGGTGTAGTCAAGTACTAGATCCAAAAAAACAAAAAAAAATTGACCGCCCAAGGACAGGCGCAGGCCCTGACAATGCTAGATACTTGAACTCGAGCCCGTGGGCGAATCCCTAGTAATCCACATACCCGCAGGGCCTGCCGTCTAGGGCCCACAGGTCAAGAGAGAGAGAGAGAGCGAGCGCCGTGTATAAGCGCTCAGGTAAGTGTTCAGAGGAGTTCGACTGGTGAGCGTCGGCTGCGCTTATAAACAAGTCTAGAGCCCCCTCGACTAGCGAGGTGGGACTAAACACATAGCTCATGCGCACGCCGTGCTGCACAGCCGCGCGAGAGAAGCTATCCGGGCCGAATACAACGACCCAGGCCGATGGCCCAACAAAGTACTTCGCCCCATTACAAAAATCCAGTAGATCACGCACGACAAAAAATAAAAAATGAAAATAATTTTAAAAAAAACTCACAAGAAAAATCAGTTAATAAACAAAAATATTGTGAAAAAGTTCAAACACATCTTAATGGTAAGAAGTAAATATATATATAAGACTGTAAATAAAAATTTCAGAAACGAATTTACAAAAAATTTCAACTACTACAATTCATAAGGTTCAAGTACAAAAATAAAAAGAAAGTACTGTGCAGCGAAGATTAATTTTTTTTATTTTGTAAAATACCAAAACTATCATTATTCATCTATAAAAAAGAAAAAAACGTGCTCCAAAATTCATGTAAAAAGTAAGAAAAAAATAATATACAACAAACAAATTTGATTGGTAATTGACACCCTAAAATAGATCAGTACTATCATTAACGGAATGTAAGTTCAGCAAACTCAATAACAAAAAAGGGTTCTAAAAAAATCATCAGCGTATAGCACCGTCTCCGAGTTATGAACATGAAAAATATACCAGCCAAAACAAAGGATGCCCATCAGTTCAACTATAGAAAATGTTCCAGTACTAATATAAAGAATGTATAAATAAAACACTTATAATTGAGCAGAACAATAGGAAAAACATTACATAACTAGTTCCATACCATTCTGATAAAACCATACAATTCAACCATCTCACATGCAAATGTTTTAAAAGAAAAAATACTGCAACATAATCAACCATACACAAATCTCAAAGCCGGCGTCATTTGCCACATTTAAACCTACATCACATAAATTCTGAACGTCAGAGAGTCGTCTTCTCTCAAGAACATAACCATAACCACATCACCATCCTCAAATCCAGACTTAGCCGCAAACTCCTTCCACCCAGTACTTAGGTTGATACAACCATCAAAGTCGATGTGGTAGGCAACATCCATCAACTGATACCCATTCTTGTCTGAAGTCTCCATCTTCAGAACACCGGAACTAGGAGCAACTATCCTGATCCTGGGTGACATTTTCTGCAAATGGACATGGGAGTACAAAACAAAATGAACACCTGACATAACTGAATTTTTACATAGATATAGGAACGATTTGCATAACAAACTAAAATGGAAAAAATCTGAACCAAAACAATAACACAAAACTAACTAGACATGTGAACTGACTAAACTGAAAAATATACATATCAATACACCTACAGTAAAAACATCTATTCATAAACAGATCAGGGATTATACAAAAAATGGTTTAAATACTGTTAAGTAATGAACAAATACACACAGAAATCCCTACTGTTAAAATCCAACAAAACCAAATTAAAAAAAATATAGACAAGCTATTCATAAGACAAAACTGTAGATCCAGTCCATGGGTTTCGAACAGAAACCAACAAGAACATAGAAAACAAAACGAATAGAAACACATACCCATGATTCCTTCAAGTCACCATCCGTCAGGTGACAAACATAGGGTGTACGAAACCCATGGTTGCCGTACAGCAAACAAGAAAGTTGCCCACACCGCTGAGTCTGAGTGAGCTCCAAACCAGACTCGTACACACAGCCGTCAGCTATGCGCGCCATCTTTACCAGGCATCCGCATGAACAATCCTCCATCGAACACACAAGAATAGAGAAGAAGGCAACGAAGAGAAGAGAGAGGAACCTAGATCTGATTCTGGAAGAATGAATAAAAGGGAGGGGGAAGACTTGGCCACACACCACACATAGATGGATAACGTTTATAGTCAGGGACACTCGCAGATTATAAAAATAATAAATAGGCAGATGGGCAGCCAGCTGGTAGGAAATAGTTATTACACAAGCCATCCAACATTTGGCCGCAAATCAGTTCAACTTCAGAAAACCAAGCAGTTCAAAGGTGCACATGTCGAACATATGCAGACAAAACAACACATTCAGAGACAAAAACAAAGTTGAATTCATTTAGTCATTCGAACATCTGCTCCCTCACAACAAAAATCTTAAAAACATAATATTCACTACTTCAGTCATAACAATCAAAGAAATGACGCCATTTTGCCCTGGTGGATGGATGTGGAGCCATGGCTGCTCTCGCCCTAGCCCAACTAATGATCTGAATATGGTTCCTTCCCCTGCCCTCTGGGAAAAGAAGCTCCAATTCATTGGAGTTGCAAGTATCCATCACCTCACACGCAAGTCGTCTGTTGAACTCTGCCTCCAGTTCCTCCTCGGCAGCACGTCGCGCCATCTGCCTGCGCCTGTGCCTCCTCCTCCTCTGCTCTGCTACTGCAGCCCTAACATCTATGGCGTCCCCCTCCTCCTTTGTAACCTCTCCCAGCTCAGGATCCATCTCCCTTTTCTTTGGTTGTAGCTCGTAGAATGAAACTGACAGAGGGCTCAGGCTTTATAATCAAAGTGCAGAGCCATCGGTGCGGCTCCCATGTCAACACACAGTAACAAAACTTTGACACGGCAGCAGTCCAACTACACATACGGGCATCAATTCAAAACAGCACTGAAAAACACGCAACTTAATTACACAGTTTGACCAGATTACCCGAAATCGCAGCTTACAGTCAGCCGCCATACACAACCTCCGCCAACGACAAAACAACATGGGAATCCGGGGTAGAAACAACTCAAAAAAGCAAAATTGACAACGCAAATCTTTTCATACAGTCCTTATATCTCTCCCTGCAACACCAATTCGAAAGTAAAACAACAGAAAAAGAAGAACAGATTTCCATGGCGGGCGTGGAAAACGACCAAGAACACAAGAACTTGTAATCATAAATTACAGATGAAAAAAATCTCAAAAAACTATAACATACCGATAATTCTCACATCAAAAACGACAAACACGACGTAAATTGAGGCCCACGAACACCACAGTAAACACTGACGCCCAAAATCACGTCCGCCGCCAAAATGCCCACGCCGTCACCTCCGGTGACTACAGATCGCAAAACTCATCCAGCTAAGCGCGCGGACGTGCGGAACCCCTTACATGTCTCCTCTAGCAATGAATGGCCCGCAGCATCGCGCCGGGGAACGACCGGAAGCTCCACATTGCATCCCCTATTTCCGTCCATCGTGCACGCAGGAAGATCAGTTCTTGTTGAAAAACACGTCAGTCCAAACTATGAACCACGTCAGTTCAAAAAGGGTAACAGAATAATATTCTGTTACGCGTAACAGAATAGCCCAGATGTATATATATATATATTGTCATATGATTTCTTATGCTCAAGTAACAATCTATTCACAATGTCGAGTATGATTCAGAAACTTCATTGAGAACTAACAAACTATGATCTTAGTCACTTAAGAAATTGCAATTTATCATAACATCGGAAAGAGTCAATATAAGAGCTTTTTAGCAAGTCCACATACTCAACTATCATTTAGTCTTTCATAATTGCTAACAATCACGCAATACTTATGGTTATGGAGTTTTAATCGGACACAGAGAAAGATAGGGGCTTATAGTGTTGCCTCCCAACCTTTTACCTCAAGGGTAATGTCAACAATAATAGTTCATGCTAACTTACATCCAATTGGATATATATATCATGATCTTTCCAACATGAGGTGCTTGCCAAAGGATAAAATATAAAAGGGAATGGTGAAGATCACCTTGACTCTTGCATAAGGTATAAGACATAAAGTAAAAGATAGGCCCTTCGCAGAGGGAAGCAGAGGTTGTCATGTGCTTTTATGGTTGGATACACGAAATCTTAATGCAAAAGAATGTCACTTTATATTGCCACTTGTGATACGGACCTTTATTATGCAGTTCGTCGGTTTTATTACTTCCATATCACAAGATCGTATAAAGAGAATTTTCTCCACACTAATAAGTCATACATATTTAGAAAGCAATTTTTATTGCATGCAACATGACAACTTACTTAAAGGATCTTACTCAATCCATAGGTAGATATGGTGGACTCTCATGGCAAAAATGGGTTTAATGATATTTGGAAGCACAAGTAGCATCTCTACTTGGTGCAAGGAATTTGGCTAGCATGAGGGGGAAAGGCAAGCTCAACATGTTGGATGATCCATGACAATATACTTTAATTAATATGTGAGAAAACATAACCCATTACATTGTATTCCTTGTCCAACATCAACTCTTTAGCATGTCATACTTTAATGAGTGCTCACAATCATAAAAGATGTCCAAGATAGTATATTTATATGTGAGAAACTCTCTTTCTTTATTACTTCCTATTAATTGCAACGATGACCAAAACTATGTTTGCCAACTCTCAACAACTTTTAATCATCATACTCTTCATATGTGAAGTCATTACTATCCATAAGATCAATATGATCTCTTTTATTTCTTTTATTCTTTTATGCACTTAAGATCATAGCAAGAAAGCAAAGCCCTTGACTCAACACTAATCTTTATTATATATAGCTCATGGACTCGATTACATAGAGGGATCACAAATCAAACTCAAAACTAATTCATACCAAAACTTTATTCTACTAGATCAAGATATTACCAAAAGGATCGAATTAAGTAAAACGGAAAAGATAGGAGTGTGATGGTGATACGATACCGGGGCACCTCCCCCAAGCTTGGCAGTTGCCTAGGGGAGTGCCCATACCCATGTGTTTATGTCCTTGGAGGTGGTGATGATGGAGTTGTTGATGATGTAGGCTTCTTCCTTAATTTGCGCTTGAGAATGGAATTTTCCTCCCTTAGATCATCGATCTCCTGCTCAAGGCTTAATATCCTTTTGCACAGTTCCTGTTTGTTTTCCTGCAAGAGACGAAAAGGGATAAACTCGATCTTGGGTTTCTTTGCCCCATCAGGGAGGCTTGACTTTTTAAGCTCCACATGCATGTCCCCCGGTTGAGGTAACGGGGCTTCATCTTCATCTGAGTTCGTCTCCTCCTTTACCTTAGGCTCCTAGTCTTCTTCTTCCTCAGTGGTCCAGCCACAATGCTCCAAGTCCCCGTAGACCCTAGGGTCTGCAAGGTAATCAGCCACATAAGTTTCTCCCTCCGAATCCTGGGACGACATATTGCTCTAATCTGCGGCAGAAACAACTTAAGACAAAAACAGAGGATTTTTGTGTGATACAGTGGTCAAAACCTTCGGGAGATTATATAATGAATTTTTACCGACCAAAAGAAGTATCGTGCAAGAAAACGGAGTCTGGAAAGCACACGAGGTACCCACGAGGCAGGGGGCGCGCCCGGGGGGGTAGGGCATGCCCTCCACCCTCATGGATGCCTCGTGTCCTTCCCGGACTACTTCTTATTTTCCTATTTTCTTAAATATTCCAAAACGGAGAAAAATTGCTATTAGAACTGTTTTGGAGTCGGTTTACTTACCGTACCACATACTTATTCCTTTTCTGAGTCTGAAACGTTCTGGAAAGTGCCCCTTATGTATTCCTCCGGGGTTACGGTTTCAATAACATTAGTTTCAACATTTATAGGATTACCTAAGATATAATGTTTGATTCCTTGACAGTTCACCACCTTTGGATTTGTGCCTTCGAAGTTGTTGATTTTTATGGCACCAGAACGATAGACCTCCTCGATAACGTAAGGGCCTTCCCATTTAGAGAGAAGTTTTCCTGCAAAAAAATCTTAAACGGGAGTTGAATAGCAACACATAATCAGCTACGTTAAACTCACGCTTTGATATCCTCTTGTCATGCCATCTTTTAACCTTTTCCGTAAACGGTTTGGCATTCTCATAGGCTTGGGTTATCCATTCATCAAGTGAGCTAATGTCAAATAACCTCTTCTCACCGGCAAGTTTGAAATCATAATTGAGCTCCTTAATGACCCAATATGCCTTATGTTCAAGTTTGAGAGGTAAGTGACATGCTTTTCCATAAACCATTTTATATGGAGACATACCCATAGGATTTGTATATGCAGTTCTATAAGCCCATAATGCATCATAAAGTTTCTTGGACCAATTCTTTCTAGATCTATTAACAGTCTTTTGCAAAATTATATTGAGCTCTCTATTACTCAATTCCACTTGACCACTAGACTGTGGGTGATATGGAGATGCAATTCTATGATTAATATCATACTTAGCAAGCATTTTACAAAAAGCACCATGAATAAAATGTGAACCACCATCAGTCATTAAGTATCTAGGGACTCCAAACCTCGGAAAAATAACTTCTTTAAGTATCTTAATAGAAGTGTTATGATGAGCACTACTTGTTGGAATAGCTTCTACCCACTTAGTAACGTAATCAACAACAACTAAAATATGTGTATAACCATTAGAGGCAGGAAACGGTCCCATATAATCAAAGCCCCAAACATCAAATGGTTCAATAACAAGAGAATAATTCATAGGCATTTCTTGACGTCTACTAATATTACCAATTCTTTGACATTCATCATAAGACAAGACAAACTTACGGGCATCTTTGAAGAGAGTAGGCCAATAAAAACCGGATTGCAATACCTTATGTGCAGTTCTATCACCAGCGTGGTGTCCTCCATATGCCTCGGAGTGACACTTGCGTAGGATCTGTTCCTGTTCATCCTCAGGTACACAACGTCTAATAACACCATCTAGTCCTTCTTTATAAAGGTGTGGGTCATCCCAGAAGTAATGTCTTAAATCATAGAAGAACTTTTTCTTTTGCTGGTATGTGAAACTAGGTGGTATGAATTTAGCAACAATGTAATTAGCATAATCACCATATGATGGAGCAGTACGAGAAGCATTTATGACAGCTAATTGTTCATCAGGAAAGCTATCATTAATAGGTAGTGGGTCATCAAGAACATTCTCTAACCTAGACAAGTTGTCTGCAACGGGGTTCTCAGCTGCCTTTCTATCAATAATATGCAAATCAAATTCTTGTAGCAAGAGAACCCATCTAATAAGTCTAGGTTTAGCATCTTTCTTTTCCATAAGATATTTAATAGCAGCATGATCGGTGTGAACAATTACTTTAGAATCAACAATATAAGGTCTGAACTTATCACAAGCAAATACAACAGCTAAGAATTCTTTTTCAGTAGTAGCATAATTTCTCTGAGCACTGTCTAAAGTTTTACTAGCATATTGAATAACATTTAATTTCTTATCAACTCTTTATCCTAGAACGGCACCTACAGCATAATCGCTAGCATCACACATAATTTCAAAGGGTAAATTCCAATCAGGTGGCTGAACAATAGGTGCAGAAATCAAAGTTTTTTTAAGTATTTCAAATGCTTCTACACAATCATCATCGAAGACAAAAGGAATATCTTTTTGCAATAGGTTAGTCAGAGGCCTAGAAAATTTAGAGAAGTCCTTAATGAACCTCCTATAAAAACCGGCATGACCAAGGAAACTTCTTATACATTTAATGTCCTTGGGACATGGCATCTTTTCAATAGCATCAACCTTAGCTTTATCAACTTCAATACCTCTCTCAGAAATTTTATGTCCCAAGACAATGCCTTCATTAACCATAAAGTGGCACTTTTCCCAATTCAAGACAAGACTATTATCTTCACATCTCTGCAAAACTCGATCAAGGTTGCTCAAGCAATCATCAAAATAGGATCCATAAACGGAGAAATCATCCATGAATACCTCAAAAATCTTTTCAAAAAAGTCAGAGAATATAGCCATCATGCATGTTTGAAAGGTAGCAGGTGCATTACATAAACCAAAAGACATACATCTATAATCAGAAGTACCGAAAGGGCAAGTAAAAGAGGTCTTTTCTTGATCCTGTGCTGACACAGGTATTTGAGAGAAACCAGAGTAACCATCTGGAAAGCAAAAATGTGTATGTTTAGATAATCTTTCTAGCATTTTATCAATAAAAGGCAGAGGGTAATGATCCTTTTTAGTAGCTTTATTTAATTTGCGGAAACCAATTACCATCCTATAACCTGTAACAATTCTTTGCAGGATCAATTCATCTTTATCATTAGGAACGACAGTAATACCTCCCTTCTTAGGGACACAATGGACAGGACTTACCCACTGACTATCAGCAACGGGATAAATTATACCTGCCTCCAGGAGCTTTAGTATTTCCTTTCTTACCACTTCTTTCATCTTAGGATTTAACCGTCATTGGTGATCAATAACTGGTTTGGTGTCTTCCTCCAATTTTATTTTGTGTTGGCTCAGAGTGGGACTAATGCCCTTAAGATCATCAAGAGTATATCCAATAGCAGCACGGTGATTCTTTAGAGTTTTCAATAATCTTTCCTCTTCCAGCTCTGAAAGGTTAGCACTAATAATAACAGGATATATCCTCTTTTCATCAAGATAAGCATATTTAAGAGTATCAGGTAATGGTTTAAGCTCAAACACAGGATCACCCTTGGGTGGTGGAGGATCCCATAGGATTTCAACAGGCAAGTTGTGTTTCAAAATAGGACCCTGTTTAAAGAATACTTCATCTATTTCCCTTCTTTCATTTATAAACATATAATTTTCATGGTCTAGCAACTATTGTTCTAAAGGATCATTAGGAGGCACGACAATAGAAGCAAGACCAATAATTTCATCCTTACTAGGCAATTCTTTATCATGGGGTTGTCTACGAAATTTAGCAAAATTTAGCTCATGAGACATATCCCCTAACCCAATAGTAACAACATCCTTTTCGCAATCAATCTTAGCATTAACAATGTTCAAGAAGGGTCTACTAAATATGATGGGACAAAAGTCATCTTGTGGGGAGCCAAGAACAAGAAAATCAGCAGGATATTTAACTTTACCACACAAGACTTCAACATCTCTAACAATCCCAATTGGTGAAATAGTATCTGTATTGGCAAGCTTAATTGTAACATCAATATCTTCTATCTCAACAGGTGCAATGTCATGCATAATTTCTTCATATAAAGAATGAGGTATTGCACTAGCACTAGCACCCATATCACATAAGCCATGATAACAATGATCTCCTATTTTAACAGAAATAACAGACATGCCTACAACGGGTCTATGTTTCTTAGCATCGGGTCTAGCAATTCTAGCAGCTGCATCAGAGAAATAAATAACATGCCCATCAATATTATCAGCCAAGAGATCTTTAACCATATCAATACTAGGTTCAACTTTAATTTGCTCAGGAGGTGTATATGTTCTAGTATTACTCTTACGAATCACAGTTGAAGCTTTAGCATGATCCTTTATCCTAACAGGGAAAGGTGGGTTCACTAGTGCAGAACCGGGCAATAGCACCGATTCGTAAGGACCTTTAGTGCCGGTTTAGGAACCGGCACTAACGTTTCGGCACTAAAGCCCCCCCCCCCTTTAGTACCGGTTCAGCACGAACCGGTGCTAAAGGGCAACCACGTGGCACGAGCCAGCTCCGGGGGCCGGGAGCCCTTTAGTACCGGTTGGTAACACCAACCGGTACTAAAATGTTTGGGGGGGGTTTTGGTTTTATGATTTCTTTTTCATTTTAATGTGTTTTCCATTTTAATTCTTTTTCGTTTGCTTGTATTTTACGGTACTACACATTGTACACGTTATGCATATATATATATATAGAATTTCTAGTAGAACCAATCATATATATATATATATATCATCAATGTCTCACAAACCATATTAATTCACACATACACACATGTATAGCTATATACAATTTCTCCTACATATGCATGTTGCCTTCGGAGCCAGTGGCATTAGCCTAATTGGTGCCTTCGGAGCACGATGACAATTGGAAGTGGTTCATGGGGGCGGTAGCGGGTAATAGTATTCTCCCTTCGGATTTATGACCTGGTCGAGCAAAAATCCTGCTATTTCCTCTTGAAGTGCTTCTACGCGCTCCGTTTCTAGGAGCTTGTCCTGCACCTCTTTGAACTGTTAAGAAGGAGATCAATATGCATGTGTATTAGTTGTGTGACTAGATATCGATAATGGTGTAAAAATTGTGAATAGTGTTCTGACAAGCGTACCCATTCCTGTCTTTGAGATCTGCTCCTTTCGGACGCCATCATGCGAATGTTCTCGCAAACGCAGAATGCACACAGATCAGTCCCCTGCGCCTGCTTCAGGGCCTTTATTACGAGAATGGAATTTTTTGATCAGATAATAATTAATCAAGCATGATAATTAAAGAGATGGCAGCTAGCTAGCTAGTACTACTTAATTACTTACCTTGGATCGAAACCATTTCAGCTTTGGTTTCCATTCGCCTTCCGTGACGCTGATGAACCTTTCCCAAGCCCTGCCCGCCGACAAAGAAAATGAATAAAGGGGTTATTAAATAGTTCATATCATGAAATGACGAATTACTAAATAGGCCGAGATATATAGTTAATAATGATTGAAATTACCTGTTGACTATCCCAAACAAGATGTTATAGTCACTTTGTTTTTTAAGTAGCGAGTCCAGTATTTCAACTGTTCCGGCGTCAACTTTAATGATACACAAGATCCAGTGAAATCTGCATGCACACACGTTTGCATGTCTTAATTAAGCGGGCATATGTAAGCAAAAACATGTAGCTAGCTAGCTAGTAGGCAAAAACAGAGAATTTGTAGTACAAGAAAGTGTGACTCACTGGAAGTTGTAAGGAAGTAGTATATCTTCATTGTATTTGAGGCGCTTCAAGAACTCTAGCATGCTGTCCTCTACCTGTTTTTCTTGATGCTTGTTTATTTTCCATGTGTATTCATTAACGGTGTTTGGGTCAATGAACCCAATGCCATAGCGTCCACCTTTTCTCATTTCATACATCTTCATCCTGCATAATACCACAGAAAAGAATATAGTGAGGATAATTACAGGTAATGATTTATCAAAAGGATCACTACAGCTAGCTTGAGACTTAAATTACAGAAAGAAATCACTTACAGACAATAGCAACTGACGATAGATTTGTCGAGTGCGTCTTGATTGTATAACTAAAACAGTTCAGGATACTCAACGGCCACAGCTTTCTCATGGTAGTAATCATCCTTCTTGACATACACCATGAGGGACTCTCGATCGGATCTCTTGGTAATGTCCATGTACCATTGATGCAATTCATACATTCTCGTTGGGAGCTTGTTGACATCTTCTGGCTCGACCAAAGGTTGGCCCCGGACATATTTCTGTTTTATTTCCTCCTCTATAATCCCAGGCATGTCCTCGATCTCGAGGAGTTGTCCAACAGTGATCTTGAGTTCTTCAGCCTGCATTATATGCTCCTGGGTTATTACAACATCGCCCACCTCGGGAACATAAACTGTTTGGCCACAATAATATTGGGCGCGCGTACTGTCACGTGTTGTTGGCGGCACAACAAGCGGGGGGATCGATTGCGCCGCCTGTTTTCCCAGCTGGGCAACGGTTTTCCCGCATTTTTGACAGCTGCTTATTGTTTGCTCGAGCTCGAGCTCGCCTCCTTCTGTAGACGTCGTCGATGTAACTTCCTGATGTGGCGCTCATAGTCTGTGTCAACAGGCTTAGGAGATGGTGGTTGAGCCATACGAATGAAGTGGTCAACTACTTCCACAGGCACTTTCTCCCTTGGCGGCGGTGGCGGTTTCGGTCCAAAATGGGCGTCGAGTTCTGCCTGCACTATGGCATTGGTTTGCTCCTCGGTCCTGTCGTAAGCCCTCACAGGAAGAGGAGTAGTGAGGTTTGGACCATATTTATATCGCTTGCCTCCGCTTGTACTTCCTGTACTATGACCTTGACCCGTACCGCTACGCACCATAGCTGCGGGGTGTCTCTTCTGCGATTGCTGAGGCGGCGGAGGCGGCTGACGGGGCTGAGTTGGACGAGGAGGAGTGGCCTGAAGCTGTGCCGGACTTGCAGTGGCCTGAGGTTGTGCCGGACTTGGAGGAGGAGTGGACGTCTGACGCTGTGTCAGACTTGGAGGAGGAGTGGCCTGACACTTTGCTGGACTTGGAGGAGGAGGAGTGGCCTCACGCGTTGGTGGACTTGGAGGAGCGGGAGTCTGCTGACTCTGTAGCGGACTTCGAAAGATGATGCAATCCTTTCTCCATAGGATGACACAATGTATGGCCTCTCCTAATGTGTGCTCGTCGTCACCTCCAGGAATGTCAAGCTGTAGCTCCGAATATGGGTCCACCACCTCATCAACCAAGACACGAGCATAGCCCGCTGGAATCGGGTTGCAATGGAAGGTTGCCTCGGGGGAATTTGAAAAAGCAACGGCGTCCGCCACCTTCATGGATATGTTCTTCATTTTGAAGTGTAGCTCGCAGTTAGTGTTCTCCGTGATGTCATCCACGGGGTATCTATCCAGCACTAGTGCGTCGCCCGGGGCGGAACCCACGCTGCTTCTCGGCATGGATGGGGCGGTGGTATCCAATGCTGGATCATCCGCTAGCTGCTGCAGCTGCTGAGACCCCCTTTGCTAGCTAAGTGAGTCGATCTGCTCCTGCTGCCGCTAGAATTTAGCGGCCAATTCCGCTTGACTTGCTTCATAGTCCCGCTTCCTCTGCTCCTCCTCCATCTTCCTCTTCTTCTCCTCCGCAATCTTCTTTCTCGCACGGGTTCTGTAGTCGACGTTCCAATCCGAAAACCCCTCATACCACGGAATAGCGCCCTTGCCTCGTGTTCTTCCCGGGTGTTCAGGATTTCCCAGGGCACGCGTAAGCTCGTCGTTCTCTCTGTTGGGCTGGAACACCCCCGATCGAGCCTCTTCTATTGCAACAAGTAGCGCATCGTTGGCTCCGTTCAGACATGCCTTCGTCGAAACATTGCCTGTCTTCGGGTCCAACTCCCCCCCCATGCGCATAGAACCAAGTCCTGCACCTGGGGGGCCAGCTCTTAGTAACCGGAGTGACACTTGCATCCTCCATCTCTTTCTCAGACTTATCCCACTTAGGCATTGCCACCGCGTAGCCACCTGGCCCCAGCTTATGGAACTTATCCTTTTTTTCGGCATTCTTCTTGTTTATTCTCGACCGTTCCTTAGCTAATTCTGAATCCTTGAATTTCAAGAAATCGTCCCAATGAGCACTTTGATTCTCTAGTATCCCCTCGAATACTGGAATCTTCCTTCCTCCCTTAACGTACTTCTCCCACGTCGTTCTCTTGTGGTTCTTGAATGCAACCGCCATCTTCCTAAAAGCAGCGTCCTTGACTTTCCGCACACCTGCTTCTGTGAAATTATCTGGTAGGGTGAAATGTTCCATGAGAGTATCCCAAAGCAGTTTTTTTTATTCTCGTCGACAAAAGTAACATTTGGACGTGGCTTTGCTGGCTTTCTCCATTCTTGAAGGGAGATCGGGAGTTGGTCCTTCACAAGAACTCCGCACTAATGAACGAACTTGTCCGCAATCTTCTTAGGCACTAATGGTTCGCCATTAGGTTTTAATGCCTCGATATTGTACTTTATGCCCTCCTTCAACTTTTTGTTCGGGCCTCGTTTCGTCATTTTGCCTGAAGATTTGCTCGATCCGGATGGCTGAAAGAAGAAAGATCGATTCGTTAATATATCTTCAACTCATTTAAAACATGCGATGATCACCAGATTCCTGCTTATATAAATATATATACCTCGCCGGTGTTTGTTGTTTCAGGATCAACATGTTCTTCGTCGTAGTTCATGACTTCATCTTCTCGGTCGTCGCGATCGAATATCATATCACCCTCTCCGGTGTTGTTTAGAAATTCAGAGCCGTCATAATCTTCTTCATTCTGATCATCATCTGGCCCACGTATTATATCGAACATGGTCTGTTCTCCCTCTCTGTTGGTATTGTCCGCCATAGCTTTTATTTAACTATGCCAAAAGAAATATAAAACAATTTAGTATTCAAATTACATCGTCTCTAATAATAGATATAATCTCCAATACATCATCTCGAATAATAGATATAATCTCGAATACATCGTCTCGAATAATAGATATAATCTCGAATACATCGTCTCGAATAATAGATATAATCTCGAATACATCGTCTCGAATAATAGATATAATCTCGAATACATCGTCTCGAATAATAGATATAATCTCGAATACATCGTCTCGAATAATAGATATAATCTCGAATACATCGTCTCGAATAATAGATATAATCTCGAATACATCGTCTCGAATAATAGATATAATCTCGAATACATCGTCTCGAATAATAGATATAATCTCGAATACATCGTCTCGAATAATAGATATAATCTCGAATACATCGTCTCGAATAATATATAATCTCGAATACATCGTCTTGAATATTATATATCGAGTGCATCACTGGCTAGGTAGCTAATAAAGATCGAATACTACAGAAGAATCTAGGACACTCGCGGTTCCTGTGGCGCGGGCGGTGGACACCCAAAGAGAAGGAACCCTCAGAGGATGATAGCTGAAGTGAGATCCCTGAAGAAACTGCCAGGTATTGGAGAACATGCCGCCCTCTAACGCAACCATGTAGCGATGGACGTGCTCGTCCTCCTCCCTGACACAACGACGTACCACCTCCGGCGGGGCCGGCTCCCTCCGCACCGAAACTGGCCCACGCGAACGCCACCAAACGAGATCAGGGTCGACGACGGGACCCGGGGCCGGGTTCCTCATCAAGCGGCGCGCCCCTCCAAGCAGCACCTCCCAGTGCCAGCCCGGCGGAGCCCATTCCCGGACATGGGTCAGCTGGACGTCGTCGCGGACGTGTCGACGACGAGGATGCGGGCCGGGCATCGTCGACAACAAATACTAGCTATATGCCCGCAAAAAGTAACATTTTTTTAATGATTGGATTTTGATAACTAAAATTTCTAACATTCTATAACATTTCTAACAATGCTATATATAACTAACATTTCTATAACATTTCTAATATTTCTATAACTAAAAAAGAGAAAAATTTCTAACTTTTTTATAACTATTTCTATAACTAAAAAACAGAAAAATTTCTAACAATTCTAACTTTTTTATAACTATTTCTATAACTAAAAAACAGAAAAAAATTCTAACAATTCTAACATTTCTAACTATTCTAACAATTCTAACATTTCTAACTATTTCTAAAAAACAGAAAAATGTCTAACAATTTCTGAAAAACAGAAAAATCTATAACTAAAAATGTATGTGTGTGTGTGCGCGCTCACCGGCCGGCGAGGCGAGAGGCGACGGGGGGCGCGCGGCGACGGGGATGGCGACGGGCGCGGCGACGACGGGGCGGCGACGACGGGGACGGGGACGTACGGGCCGGGGCGGCGACGACGACGGGGACGGTGACGACGCGGCCGGGACGGGGCGGCGGTGACGACGGGGACGACGGGGACGGGACGACGGGGCGGCAACGACGGGGACGGGGCGGCGACGGGGGCGGCGACGGGCCGAGGCGGCGACGAGGGATATGGAGACGGCGGGGGCGGCGGGCGACGGTGCAGAGGAGAAGAAGCAGACGGAGAGATGAGAAACTGACGAAATTTTGAAGTGTTTTCTTATATAGAACCCACCTTTAGTACCGGTTGGAGCCACCAACCGGTACTAAAGGTCTGTTTTGGCTAGCCCAAGCGGCGGGAAGCGACCCCCTTTAGTACCGGTTGGTGGCTCCAACCGGTACTAAAGGCCCCCCTTTAGTACCGGTTGGTGCCACGACCCGGTACTAAAGGGTGTGCGCTGCCAGGCGAGGGGCACAAAAGTTTAGTCCCACCTCGCTAGCCGAGGGGCACTCGCACCTGCTTATAAGCCCCGCCGTCGCTGCTGTCTCGAGCTCCTCTCTTAAGCAGGCCTACTGGGCCTACCTCTTCTGCGATGCCCTGTTGGGCCTACTGGGCTAGCGGGCCTGCATCCTGGCCCAACTTGAATTTGGGTTTCTAGTCGTATGCAGGCCGCTGTGGCCCAGTAGGTGGGCTTTTTTTTCTTATTTTTTTGCTTTATTTATTTTTGTGAATAACTTAACTTTGAAAATAGATTTTTCAGTGATTCTTTTTTCTTATGTTTAATATTAGTGTGTTTTATCATTATATTCAATTTGGTAATGCTTAGGTTATTTAAAAAATGAAATGCCTTTGTAACGGATGAGTTTTCGTCCGAAACCCTGATACTTCGAAACAGATTGTCCATTTTGTACACGAAGTGCATCCAGTTTTTGCGATAACCCTCTCTACTTTTTTGCACATGCTATGTGGGTGAAATTATGATACCGTGCCAACTTTCATCCTTTTCTGAGTTCATTTGAAATGCTTTTCAATTTCAGGGTCATTTAGCTGAAAAAAATCAGTAAATGCATGAAAGAATTTGCTTGCACATAAAATTTCTTCGCGTTTCAAATGCCAAAACACATAACTAGCTACCCTAACTATTACAAAGATTCCCTCCTGGGTGTGAAACACAGAAGAAAGTGATGATAGTTAAGCCGATCACATCCCAGATCTTTGGGTGTGAAACTTTTTCTTCGCGTGTGTCCTTTTGCGTCGTAGCCATGGAAAATCTTCATCATTTAACGGGATGCTCGGGTCAATATTCACTGTGAATGGAGCAATTTCATCAAACTTTTCATAATCTTCTGACTTGTCTGTCTTGTCATCCACTCCCACGATGTTTCTCTTCCCAGAAAGAACTATGTGCCGCTTTGGCTCATCGTACGATGCATTCGCTTCCTTATCTTTTCTTTTTCTTGGCTTGGTAGACATGTCCTTCACATAGAAAACCTGTGCCACATCATTGGCTAGGACGAATGGTTCGTCTGCATACGCAAGATTGTTGAGATCCACTGTTGTCATTCCGTACTGCGGGTCTTCCGTTACCCCGCATCGTGTCATATTGACCCATTTGCACCGAAACAAAGGGAACTTCAAACCACGTCGATAGTCAAGTTCCCATATGTCCTGTATATAACCATAATATGTTTCCTTTCCCGTCTTGGTTTCTGCATCAAAGCGGACACCACTGTTTTGGTTGGTGCTCTTCTTATCTTGGGCGATCGTGTAAAATGTATTACCATTTATCTTGTACCCTTTGAAAGTCATTATATTCGAAGATGGTAACTGGGACAGCAAGTACAAGTCATCTTGAATAGAGGTGTCATGCATGGTACTTGCTTGCAACCAGCTGGCGAAACTCCTGGTTTGTTCACGTGTAATCCAGTCATCAGACCGCTCCGGGTGTTTGGAGCGTAGCAAATTCTTGTGTTCATCCATATACGGAGCCACCAAGGCGGAATTCTGTAGAACTGTGTAGTGTGCTTCAGTGAGAGAATGTCCGTCCATACATATTATTTGTTCCCCTCCTAGCGTGCCTTTTCCATCCAGTCTGCCCTTATGCCGCGATTCAGGAACACCAATCGGCTTAAGGTCAGGAATAAAGTCAATACAAAACTCAATGACCTCCTCATTTTGACGGCCCTTGGAGATGCTTCCTTCTGGCCTAGCACGGTTATGAACATATTTCTTTAAGACTCCCATGAACCTCTCAAAGGGGAACATATTGTGTAGAAATACAGGACCCAAAACGTTAATCTCTTCGCATAGGTGAACTAGGACGTGCGTTATGATGTTGAAGAAGGATGGTGGGAACACCAACTCGAAACTGACAAGACATTGCACCAAATCATTCTATAACCTTGGTATGATTTCTGGATCGATTACCTTCTGAGAGATTGCATTGAGAAATGCACATAGCTTCACAATGGCTAATCGAACGTTTTCCGGTAGAAGCCCCCTCAATGCAACCGGATGCAGTTGCGTCATAATCACGCAGCAATCATGAGACTTTAGGTTCTGGAACTTTTTCTCTGCCATGTTTATTATTCCCTTTATATTCGACAAGAAGCCAGACGGTACCTTAATACTGAGCAGGCATTCAAAGAAGATTTCCTTCTCTTCTTTGGTAAGAGCGTAGCTTGCATGACCCTGATGTATGCCGTCTTTTTCGTGCATACGTTGCTGGTCCTCCCGTGCCTCAGGTGTAACTTTTGTCTTCCCATACACGCCCAAGAAGCCAAGTAGGGTCACACAAAGATTCTTCGTCATGTGCATCACGTCGATTGCGGAGCGGACCTCGAGGTCTTTCCAATAGGGCAGGTCCCAAAATATAGATTTCTTCTTCCACATGGGTGCGTGTCCGTCAGCGTCATTCGGAACAGGTTGTCCACCAGGACCCTTTCCAAAGACCACCTTCAAATCCTTGACCATATCATGTACATCAGCACCAGTACGGTGGCGGGGCTTCGTCCGGTGATCCGCCTCACCTTTGAAATGCTTGCCTTTCTTTCTTACGGGATGCCTGCTCGGAAGAAATCGATGATGTCCCAGGTACACATTCTTATTAGCCAAATATATACGGTCGGTATCATCCAAACAGTGCGTGCATGCACGGTATCCCTTGTTTGTCTGTCCTGAAAGGTTACTGAGAGCAGGCCAATCATTGATGGTCACGAACAGCAACGCCTTTAGGTCAAATTCTTCCCCCATGTGCTCATCCCACACACGTACACCTGTTCCATTCCACAGTTGTAAGAGTTCTTCAACTAATGGCCTTAGGTACACATCAATGTCGTTGCCGGGTTGCTTAGGGCCTTGGATGAGCACTGGCATCATAATGAACTTCTGCTTCATGCACAACCAAGGAGGAAGGTTATACAAACATAGAGTCACAGGCCAGGTGCTATGGTTGCTGCTCTACTCCCCAAAAGGATTAATGCCATCTGCGCTTAGACCAAACCATACGCTCCTTGCGTCATCTGCAAACTCCTTCCCGTACTTTCTTTCGATTTTTCTCCACTGCGACCCGTCAGCGGGTACTCTCAACTTTCCGTCTTTCTTACGGTCTTCTCTGTGCCATCGCATCGCCTTGGCATGCTCTTTGTTTTGGAACAAACGTTTCAACCGTGGTATTATAGGAGCATACCACATCACCTTGGCAGGAATCTTCTTCCTGGGGCGCCGGCCCTCGACATCACCAGGGTCATCGGGGTGATCTTATAGCGCAATGCACCACATACCGGGCAAGCGTTCAAATCCTCGTACTCACCGCGATAGAGGATGCAATCATTAGGGCACGCATGTATCTTCTGCACCTCTAATCCTAGAGGGCAGACAGCCTTCTTTGCTTCGTACGTACTCTCGGGCAATTCGTTGTCCTTTGGAAGCATATCCTTTATCATTACCAGCAACTTTCCAAATCCCTTGTCAGATACACCATTCTCTGCCTTCCATTGCAGCAATTCCAGTGTGGTGCCCAGCTTTTTCTTGTCACCTACGCAATTCGGGTACAACAATTTTTTGTGATCCTCTAACATGCGTTGCAACTTCTTCTTCTCCAAATCACTTGCGCAGTTTGTCTTTGCGTCGGCAATGGCCCGACCTAGATCATCAACGGGCTCATCTGATGCCTCTTCTTCAGCTTCTTCCCGCATTGCCGGCTCAGCTTCTTCCCGCATTACCGGCTCAGCTTCTTCCCCCATTGTTGTATCATCATATTCAGGGAACCCATGGCCAGGATAGCTGTCGTCGTCCTCTTCTTCTTCATTGTCTTCCATCATAACCCCTATTTCTCCGTGCTTGGTCCAAACATTATAATGGGGCATGAAACCGGACTTAAAAAGGTGGACGTGAATGGTTCTTGACGTAGAGTAATTGTGACCATTCTTACAGCGAGCACATGGACAAGGCATAAAACCATCCGCCCGCTTGTTTGCCTCAGCCGCAAGCAGAAAAGTATGCATGCCCTCAACGAACTGGGGAGAGCACGGTCATCGTACATCCATTGCCGGCTCATCTTCATTACACAACACCGAATAGACCAAATTAATACAAGTTCATACATAAAGTTCATACAACACTTAAATGCAACAAACAAATAACTCTCTAGCTAAAGCATTTAAATGCAACAACAAATACGATCAAGATCGCAACTAAGGTAACAATGGATCCAACAGCATAATGATACCAAGCCTCACTATCGATGGCATATTTTCTAATCTTTCTAATCTTCAAGTGCATTTTCTCCATCTTCATCTTGTGATCATTGATGACATCGGCAACATGCAACTCCAATTCCATCTTCTCCCCCTCAATTCTTTTCAATTTTTCTTTCAAGTACTCGTTTTCTCTTTCAACTAAATTTAACCTCTCGGCAATGGGTCGGTTGGAATTTCTGGTTCACATACCTCCTAGAAAAAATTTCTATGTCAACTTGATGGGCATAATTTGTCATAAACACAAAATGCAACTAGTTTTAAAAGAGAATATACATACCACATCCGAATCATAACAAGGACTAGGGCCGACGGGGACGGATATCAAAACCATGGCACTATATGTATAACAAACAACGTACGGGTAAGATAATTATACGAGTAACTATATATCCAAATCACACAAACATCAATTTTTATATAAAATTTCATGAACTAGAGTCTCACCACAAGGTGCTGCCGGCGACGGGACGGTGTGGGCGATCGACGGTGGCTACGATGGAGATTTAGAAGGCACTAAGTAAACCACACCTACATATGCAAACTAAGTGTTATTTTTGACCTCAAATTGCATATAAATCAAATACTAGCACATATATATATATATCCTCCCAAATTACTAAACTCACAAATTAATCACTATATAAAGCATTGCAAGAGCTAATCTAGCAATGAGAGATGAAAGGACAAAGTTGCTAACCTTTGTGATCATTTGAATGGATGGGGGCCTTCAAATCTTGACAAATTTTGGGCAAAATGTGTGATGAGCTTGAGAGGAAGAGGGGAAGAACAGAGAGGAGAGGGGAAAGGGGAAGAACAGAGTGAGCTCGGGTGGACGAAGGGTCTATGTAGGACGACCTTTAGTACCGGTTCGTGCCAAGAACCGGTACTAAAGGGGCTGGAGGGGCACCTGTCTGACAACATCCTGCCACCACTCTCATTAGTACCGGTTCGTGGCACGAATCGGTGCTAAAGGTTCGCCACGAACCGGTACTAATGAAAGCGGCCCGGCTAGCCGTTGGAACCGGCACTAATGTATACATTAGTGCCGGCTCAAATACAAACCGGCACTAATGTGCTTCACGTTTGACCCTTTTTCTACTAGTGGTTCTCAATATAAGTAGTAGGAACAATAGGATCATTATAAGTGATAGTCTTTTCTTCAACTATAATAGGTGCAACTACTTTTACTTCAGTGGGATGATTATATTTAAACCACTTCTCCTTAGGGAGATCAACATGAGTAGCAAATGATTCACAGAAAGAAGCTACTATCTCAGAATCAAGTCCATATTTAGTGCTAAATCCACGAAAAGCATCGGTATCCATAAAACATTTAACACAATCAAACTTAGGTGTCATACCTCACTCGTTACCATCGTCGGAATCCCAATCTTCAGAGTTGCGTTTAATTCTTTCCAATAAATCCCATTTGAATACAATAGTCTTCACCATAAAAGACCTAGCACAAGAAGTATCGAGCATGGAGCGATCGTTGAGAGAAAGCCGAGCATAAATTTTTTGAATAATCATTTCTCTTGAGAGCTCATGATTGGGGCATGAATATAACATTGACTTAAGCCTCCCCCAAGCTTGAGCGGTGCTTTATCCTTCGCGAGGCCAAAAATTATATATATAATTGCGATCACGATGAACAAGATGCATAGGATAAAACTTCTGGTGAAATTCCAATTTTAATCGTTTATAGTCCCAGGATCCCATATCATCACATAGCCTATACCATGTCAATGTGTCTCCCTTAAAAGATAAAGGGAAAACCTTCTTCTTGATAACATCATTGGGCATACCTGCAAGCTTAAATAATCCACAAACTTCATCCGCATAGATAAGGTGTAAATCGGGATGCAATGTTCCATCTCCTGCAAAGGGATTAGCTAGCAATTTCTCTACCATACCCAAAGGAATTTCAAAGTAAACATTTTCAGTAGGTTCGGTAGGTTGAGGAGCAACTCTTTTCTCTACTGGTCGGGGTGAAGATACCCCGAACAAGCCCCTCAAAGGATTATGTTCCATAGTAACAAGTGACAGTAAATTTTAGCACACTATATAAATGTTTCCTTACCAAGTTCCACTTACCAAAGGCGCTTCACTCCCCGGAAGCGGTGCTGGAAAAGAGTCTTGATGACCCACAAGTGTAGGGGATCTATCGTAGTCCTTTCGATAAGTAAGAATGTCGAACCCAACGAGGAGCAGAAGGAAATGACAAGCGGTTTTCAGTAAGGTATTCTCTGCAAGCACTGAAATTGTAGGTAACAGATAGTTTTGTGATAAGATAATTTGTAACGGGTAGCAAGCAGTGAAAGTAAATAAGGTGCAGCAAGGTGGACCAATCCTTTTTGTAGCAAAGTACAAGCCTGGACAAGTTCTTATAATGAGTAAAGTGCTCCCGAGGACACATGGGAATTATTGTCAAGCTAGTTTTCATCACGCTCATATGATTCGCGTTCGTTACTTTGATAATTTGATATGTGGGTGGACCGGTGCTTGGGCACTATCCTTTCTTGGACAAGCATCCCACTTATGATTAACCCCTATTGCAAGCATCTGCAACTACAAAAGAAGTATTAAGGTAAACCTAACCATAGCATGAAACATATGGATCCAAATCAGCCCCTTACGAAGCAACTTATAAACTAGGGTTTAAGCTTCTGTCACTCTAGCAACCCATCATCTACTTATTACTTCCCAATGCCTTCCTCTAGGCCCAAATAATGGTGAAGTGTCATGTAGTCGACGTTCACATAACACCACTAGAGGAGAGACAACATACATCTCATCAAAATATCGAACGAATACCAAATTCACATGACTACTAATAGCAAGACTTCACCCATGTCCTCAGGAACAAACGTAACTACTCACAAAGCATGTTCATAATCATAGGAGTATTAATATGCATTAAGGATCTGAACATATGATCTTCCACCAAATAAACCAACTAGCATCAACTACAAGGAGTAATCAACACTACTAGCAACCCAGAGGTACCAATCTGAGGTTTTGGTACAAAGATTGGATACAAGAGATGAACTAGGGTTTGAGAGGAGATGGTGTTGGTGAAGATGTTGATGGAGATTGACCCCCTCCCGATGAGAGGATCGATGGTGATGATTTCCCCCTCCCGGAGGGAAGTTTCCCCGGCAGAACAGCTCCGCCGGAGCCCTAGATTGGTTCCGCCTCGTGGCTGCGGAGTTTCGTCCCTTAAGCTTGCTTATGATTTTTTTTTCCATTGTAAAAGGCTTCATATAGCAGAAGATGGGCACCGGAGGGCTGCCAAGTGGCCCACGAGGCAGGGGGGTGCGCCCCCACCCTCGTGGGTGGTGGGAGGCCCCCCTCAGGTAATTCTTCCGCTGAATATTTTTTATTAATTCCCAAAATGACTTTCGTGGAGTTTCAGGACTTTTGGAGCTGTAAAGAATAGGTCTCCAATATTTGCTCCTTTTCCATCCCAGAATCCCAGTTGCCGGCATTCTCCCTCTTCATGTAAACCTTGTAAAATAAGAGAGAATAGCCATAAGTATTGTGACATAACGTGTAATAACAGCCCATAATGCAATAAATATCGATATAAAAGCATGACGCAAAATGGACGTATCGCAGTGCCTCTGGGTCGACGGAACCACTAAACCTAAGCTTTAGTGTTTATGGTGGCTAGGTGTCGACGGAGCCACCTTAACCTAAGCATTAGTGTTTGCGGTGCCTCGGGGTCGACGGAGCCACCTTAACGTAAGCATTAGGGTTTACGGTGCCTCGGGGTCGATGGAACCACTAAACCTAAGCATTAGTGTTTATGGTGGCTAGGGGTCGACGGAGCCACCTTAACCTAAGGTGGAAAATAGGTCTCTTCTTCAATGAAGGCAGAACTATTCACTAAGCCAACAGGTTAGCGAAGGAACTTTTTCCGGTCTTGCTGCTTTAAAGCGAACGAGTCTTCCTTATTCCTATGGTCATTAGTGTTTACGGTGCCTCGGGGTCGATGGAGCCACCTTACCTAACCATTAGGGTTTATGGTGGCTACGGGTCGACGGAACCACCTAAACCTAACCATTAGGGTTTATGGTGGCTAGGGGTCGACGAAACCACCTAAACCTAACCATAAGGGTTTATGGTGCATCGGGGTCGACGGAGCCACCTAGACCTAAGCATTAGTGTTTATGGTGGCTAGGGGTCGATGAAACCACCTGAACCTAAGCATTAGTGTTTATGGTGGCTAGGGGTCGACGAAACCACCTTAACCTAAGCATTAGTGTTTATGGTGGCTAGGGGTCGACGAAACCACCTTAACCTAAGCATTAGTGTTTATGGTGGCTAGGGGTCGAGGAAACCACCTTAACCTAAGCATTAGTGTTTATGGTGGCTAGGGGTCGACGAAACCACCTAAACCTAACCATTAGGGTTTATGGTGCCTCGGGGTCGACGAAAGCACCTAAACATAGGCTTCCAATGCATGATATAACATAACCATCTAATATTCCAGTGCTAACATAACCCTTAAATAGTCTTCCAATGCTAACATAATCATGGAATATAAAACCTAGTGCATGAGAAATCATAACTTTTAGTCTACCTATCATGGCACATAATATCTGATCCATCTTCCAATGCATGATATATATCATCATTTCAAGTCTAGCAAACATAACACACAATACTTACTGGAGTTCAACATATTATAGGGTACACAACCATTGTTCACAATACATAGTGGAGTTTGAGTTTAGATGCATAGTCCATCCTTTTCTCACAAAAGGATGAAAAGCATATCTACTACATACATACACAACCATAATTCACAATTAGTAGAGCCATACACTACACAACCATCATGCCCAAAAGGTCAGCATTGCCCACTAGTCTCATATTCATTTTCTTCACTTCTCTAAGATGGCCTGGATCCCCTTGATCTTCTCCTTCAGCGTCTCCTCTGCCTTCATCAGCTCAGCAATCTGAAGCTCTAGCTGCCCCTTCTCTTCACCATGCTTTTACTTTCCCTTAAGCAAATCAGCAACCTGAAACTTCAACTCTAGCTTATCTTGGGTGAGCTTCTCCTCAGACTTTGTGAGCTCTGCATTCTTGAACTCCAAGTTCATCTTAGCTTCACTAAGCAATTGCTTGTCTGTAATATGCTTCAACTTCAAGTTTTGGATGACTGTTGCTTGAGCTCTTGCCAGGTTAAGTAGCACTTCATAATTCTGCTTAAGCTTCTTAGACTCTGCATCTTTCTTTTCCATTTGTGCCTTCATATCAGCCACCAGTTCACTTCTGCATTACTGCCGATATGTAATGTTAGACTGCAGATATCTGAAATCCACCACCCTCTCATCCTGGAAGCTCATAAGCTCATGCACATCTTGGACTAACTTGTCATAGTTGGCCTCCAGCTTGTTCTTCTCTTCTGTCAGATGGTGGATAGTGAATTTTTTTTCAAGATTATCATTCACCCTAGCACTCTTGCTATCTTCAACCATTGCCCACAGCTTCAACAATGCATTTTGCATTGTTGGGGGCCACTGGTGATCAACCCATTCAACAAACCCACGATTTTGCCCTTCCTGCAAAAAGAGCAAAAAGATAAAAAAAATAAACAAGTTAGTTCATACCATAGGTAAATAACTAGTGCAAAGCAATAGCACTGTACATTGGTAATAATAGCACCACTAAGCTACACTGGTAATTGAGATGTACCTACCCACTAAATAACATCATGGCAAATTACAGCACCACTCAGCTACAGAATTGAACTAGATTTTGCTAATCAACAACAAAACAAGAGCAATCTCAAACTGCAAACTTGGTGAACTGCCAAAGCATATGCGGTACATACTATCCATTCAACTGAATATTTGTAGCATTTAGATACATAGCAGCAGGTCCATCCCGACATAAAAGTAACAGTTCACTCAATATTTAGTTCCAAACAGGAGCATCCCAACATAAAAGTAACAGTTCACTCAATATTTAGTTCCAAACAGGAGCAAAAGTAACAGCAACATAATTAACAGTAGCACTGTCATTCAACTACATAAAAATGCCACAACAGCAACATAAAACCTGTAGAAGTCCCAAACTGAATATTTCACATGATAGCAAGAACAATGCCACTGCAAAATAATAGTACCACTGTCATTAAACTAGACAAGCTACTGTTGTTGCAAAAGTGAATATGCCCTTAATAATCAGGCCTTGTACTCATGTTCAATATGGCACTGTCAAACCAACAATAATATGACACTATCAACCTAAATA
The DNA here is from genome assembly GCF_056163025.1 of Triticum urartu. Lineage (NCBI taxonomy): Eukaryota > Viridiplantae > Streptophyta > Magnoliopsida > Poales > Poaceae > Triticum > Triticum urartu. Next base: position 479,528,918 of record NC_141875.1, on the reverse strand, counting down.
TAATATCCCACTATCAGGATACAATTCATACCGGCTCTGCACATGCTAAGAACCTTCTCCCTGTGTATGTTCCTTCAAATGTGACAAGCCTCTCAGATGCCTTGCTGTGCTTCTCACATGGCGACTTCATTTCCAGCTCAAGCCCCAGGTAATCTGGATCTTCAACGCTGAAAGGGACCTGCCGAAGCTCGTACAAACAGAATGCCCAAATCAAAACCTAGCGAAATCAACCAGATCAAAAAGGCCCAAATCTAAAACCCTAACCCTAAACCTAGCTCAAGGAAAATCACCTGGTTAAGCCCGTCCGTGGATGAGGTCGAGTGCATGTACGGCGGGCTGGACCTGTCCTCACTGCTTTCGTCTTTGAAAACCATGGCGGGCGGCGGCGGTCCGGTCCGGCAATGCTGCGGGCGGCGACGAGGGCGGCGAGAGAGGAGGGAGCCACGAGCGAGGAGGAAGAGAGTGGAGACAGAGCACGGGCCGGTCCGGTTCGAGCCGGACTGCACCTATCGAGCGAGCGGGCGGGTGCCGATTCGTCGGCGTGGCAGCTGACGCGCGGGCCCGGGCGGTCAGTTCCAGCATCAATACGTAGTAGAAATACGAAGTTTAGCCCGATTTGCAACGGTTCGACCCAAACGTGGTACTGACACGTAAAATTTTTCAAAAGTGGTACCAATTCGCCACCACCGCCCCAATTATGGTACTATCGTGTAATTAACTCACTTCTCTGTGATGCAGGGCACCGCGGCCGCAACGGGGAAAGCCGCTTATTCGCGGGTTGGGGCTGAGATTTTGCCGCCCCCTAAAATTTTTTGCGGGCCAGGACGGGATGCGGGGTCTGATCGGGCAGGTTTTTCGGCCTTGACCCGCATTTTGGCGGTTATTTTTCAGGTCGGGGCGGAATGCGGGGTCTGCTAGAGTTGCTCTTAGTCGACGGAGACTGGGCAACACTGAAATTACCGGGGATAAATCATGCCATCAGCTCCCCTCAATCTTTACCTTAACAATAAAGGAAATTGGGTTTCTGTCGTCCGTCATTAAAACTGCCCCTGAGGTTGTAAAGAATTACCCACCATGCCATTGGTAAGTGAAAAAAAGGGTTCAGTTTGCCCCTTCTAAAATCCGCGACAGGCTCGGTTATTAAAATTAAGCCCCGGTACTCAATAATGTGGGTGCTTGGCGTAGTGGTGTGAGCCTCACCTCTCGACCTGGGAAACCCAGGGGTTCGATTCCCCTTTCTCTCTTTTCTTCTTTTTCTCTCCTATTAATGTTGGTAGGCGTAGGATATTACTACTCGCCCCAGCGTCACTTAGCAGATGGGCTGCACAATGTACCAGTTACTCTATTTTCATTCTTTCTATTTTTGTACATATTCAAATATTTCAAAAAAACTCATAACTTTCAAACCCTAACTCCAATAACATGTTATATATGGAAATCCCTAAAAAATATGTGTAGATTTCAAATATGGTATTATATATTAATCACTTCAATGTAAAAAAAACTCATAACTTTCAAACCCTAACTTCAAATCTAACATGTTATATATAGAAATCCCTTAAAAAGATGTGTAGATTTCAAATATGGTATTATATTAATCACTTTCAAATCCTAACTCCAAATCTAACATGTTATATATGGAAATCCCTTTAAAAAGATGTGTAGATTTGAAATATGCTATTATATTAATCATCATTCCTAAAATTCCATTTATGATGCAACCTTTATTAATATCTTCTTTATATGGAGTATTTTGAAAATCCCGTCTTAACGTTGATATTTCTGTTGTCTAATAAATTGGAAACATGTTGAGTACATTTCACAAATAATACAACCTTTTGAACTTTGCGCGACACCACTTATCATGTTGTTTCTCGTGTGGCATTGTGAAAGATTTTAAGGGATTCGCCGATGCTGTTAGGTGTGTGTATGATGGATGATTTTTTTTTTCGTTTCAACGCATGGGGAATAATGCCTTTTCGTGGAATCTGAAGCATGCATGGTTAAAAAACAAATTCCGAATCATACACCCGATTTCATGAAAATCCCGTCTTAACGTTGATATTTCTGTTGTCTAATAAATTGGAAACATGTTGAGTACATTTCACAAATAATACAACCTTTTGAACTTTGCGCGACACCACTTATCATGTTGTTTCTCGTGTGGCATTGTGAAAGATTTTAAGGGATTCGCCGATGCTGTCAGGTGTGTGTATGATGGATGATTTTTTTTTTCGTTTCAACGCATGGGGAATAATGCCTTTTCGTGGAATCTGAAGCATGCATGGTTAAAAAACAAATTCCGAATCATACACCCGATTTCATGAAAATTATTGTGACCTCTTCAAATAAAAAATTCGTTTTAGTGTGATATGTGCAAATCCGTTTATTATGTTTCCTTCTATATGAAAGATAATTGAGTTGTACTTTAGACTTTATAGGTCTCCGTGCATGTATGTTTAGAAGAAACTTGGTAACGAAAATCAGTAATGGGCATCTGGTAACTTACCAATTAAACCTTAATTTCTTATATATGTACATACATGTACGATCCTCATGATTTAGGCTCTCAATGATAAATCAAATGATGAAGGTAATGACTCCTTATACTGCAAATTAACTAGGAAGGTAATTTAGATATTTAAATTAATCAATTCTTTCATGATTGAAGTGTAGCATTTCATACATGCATTTTAAGACCATTGGTAAAATATATATTACATGGCTGATGCAACAGAATGTTGTCTTGGGTCATTGGGCCAGGGAAGTGTGTTTTGATTCTCCCGGTGCACGCACAGGCATATTTGTTAGTAAATAAATAAATCATGTCATCAACGTGCTATCCCACTGAATTGTTCCACTTCAATCTCTTTATTGAACACAATTACATCTGAACACACTGACAATGCCTCACATTTTGCTCTCTTTATTCAACACGCACACTTCCAAGCAGAGCTTAAATATTTCTCACATATCACTGACGAAAAAGTAGGCGAGCATCGCAATTAGCTAGAACCAGCAGGTGCAGCCAGTTTCGCGAGAAACCCTTTGTAGTGCTCCATGATCCTCCCGGCCTCGGGCATCACCTCCTCCACGGCGTCTACGGCCATGAACCGCTCGGCCCACGCCGCCAGGCCCGGGACCCTGGCCTCGTCCAGCAGGTTGGTGCCGCCCAATTCGTCCACCGCCCGGATCCACACCACGAAGCTTCCGAGCGCGAGGTCGACGATCCCGACGGCGTCGCCGCCGAAGAAGGCCTTCCCCTTGGAGCACTCCGTGAGAGCCCGCTCCAGCGTCTCCACCTGAGGCAGCACGTTCTCGAACGCCTCCGCTCTCTGCTCCGCCGTCGTCGCCCTGAACAGCGGCCTCCACGACGGGAAGAACTGCAAGCGCATCACACAGATTCAGCAAGTCGTAAATTGTTGCAAATGATCTAGCCGGCAATTTGACTTGTCGTGGTGCGAACGGATGAGTCGAAAAAAGATGAATCATCAACAAGCCAAGACCGAAGAAGCATGGAAGACAAAGTGTATCGAGATTAGAGAGAGATTGTTAGAGTAATCTTGATTAGAGATGCTAGTACTGATTAGTAGTCAATTAGATTAGGAGAATCACAAAGTAATAGTCCGGCTCGGATGCATATTGGTAGTACTATTAGGAGTCCTAGTCGTTTGTACTAGGTTAGCTGGTAGTATACGCGTGAGTGTCCGAATTGTATTTGGACATCTAGTACGTATAGGATTAGGTCTGTGTTGGGTCGGTGGCTGCTGTGCATATATATACGCACTTGGCCGTGAATTTTGTAACACGGAGAAAACATAGAATAAAAAGAGGAGAAACAAAGGGCACGACAAGAGCCCTTAGCTATCAATTATCTTGTGTGTGTCTCCGTCGTAATTTGATGTGATCGATCCTGTGGGTAGAATTTCAACACTTGGTATCTAAAGCAAGGTCCATTTGAAGGTGTGCTTGCCCCGGGGTCGCGACCCGACTAGCGTCTCGGGGCGGGCGATATGGTCGTTGGGTGGTGCAGCGACGATGAAGAGCGTGCCATGATGTTGTTGGGTGATGCAGGGACGAGGAGGGATCTGGCGATCGTCGTTCGGCGGAGCGACAAGGAGGGAGACGGTGGGCTATCGTCGGCAAGGCGGCGGATGGAGATCGTTGACGGGAGCGGTGGTGCGGTGATGCAGTGCCGGAAAGTCGTCAAGATGGTCATCCATGGAAGTTAGAGTCAAGGAGTTGTGCGGGTTAGCACGATCAGTCGGTAAGTCGTCGTCGTGTCAGCGTCGTCATGTCCAAGTGCTCGTCTCTGTGAGGAGGCGTTGAAGATGAAACATGCCCAGGTCGTCTATGTGTCTCGACGAGAGGATCAAGTTCAAATATGTGGGGGCTGTAAACCAGTGAAGGTGAGTCTCTTCAATGAGGCCATGTCTCTAAATGAGGCTGGGGTGCATGGTGTAGTGCACAGGGTGGTGTGATCCATAAGGAGCCGGCATGTATCTTGCTAGGGTGGATGGTGAAGTCCATCGGGTGGTGTTTTCCACAGATTACTAGCGAGATTGGGTAGTCTAAGATATATTTGAGGTGGTCCGTAAATTCGCCAAGTCAAAATTGGAGGGGAGATTGTTGCAAATGATCTAGCGGCAATTTAACTTGTCATGGTGCAAGCGGATGAGTCGAAAAAAAGGTGAATCATCAACAAGTCAAGACCGAAGAAGCACGGAAGACAAAGTGTGTCAGGATTAGAGAGAGATTGTTAGAGTAATCTTGATTAGAGATGCTACTACTGACTAGTAGTCAATTAAATTAGGAGAATCACAAAGTAATAGTCCGGCTCGGATGCATACTGGTAGTACTATTAGGAGTCCTAGTCGTTTGTACTAGGTTAGCTGGTAGTACACGCGTGAGTGTCCGAATTGTATTAGGACATCTAGTACGTATAGGATTAGGTCTGTGTTGGGTCGGTGGCTGCTGTGCATATATATATATATGCACTTGGCCGTGAGTTTTGTAACATGGAGAAAACATAGAATAAAGAGAGGAGAAACAAAGGACACGACAAGAGCCTTTAGCTATCAATTATTTTGTGTGCGTCTTCGTCGTAATTTGATGTGATCGATCCTGTAAGCGGAATTCCAACAAGGTCGACGATCCCGACGGCGTCGCCACCGAAGAAGGCCTTCCCCTTGGAGCACTCCGTGAGAGCCCGCTCCAGCGTCTCCACCTGAGGCAGCACGTTTTCGAACGCCTCCGCTCTCTGCTCCGCCGTCGTCGCCCTGAACAGCGGCCTCCACGACGGGAAGAACAGCAAGCGCACCACACAGATTCAGCAAGTCGTAAAACCAACCGATGTCTCATGTCTGTCTGCTGATTTTACGGTACGAAACTCGAGCTACGATGAACAAACAGAGCAGAGGGTGTTTGTACCGTGTCGTTGACGTAGGTGGCCCAGAAGCGGGCGACGGCGCGGTCGTAGGGGTCGGCGGGGAGGAGGGGCGTCCCGGCCCCGGCCCAGGCCTCGTCGACGTACTCGAGGACGACGAGCGACTCGCACACCGGCCGGCCGGCGTGGATCAGCACGGGGACCTTCTTGTGCACAGGGTTGGAGCTGAGCAGGAGCTCGCTCTTGTGCTGCAGGTTCTCCTCGATGTACTCGTAGCTGAGGCCCTTCATCTGCAGCGCCACCTTCACGCGGATCACCCAGGGGCTTAACCACGCGCCCAACAGCTGCAGTTCGCCTCCTTCTCCTCCTCCTGCCATTGTAGAGTGCAGAGGGAGCCTTCAGAGTTCAAAGAGACTTGTGTAGTGCTTTCTTGTTTGATTTTGCGCTCAGCCACTCAGGTGATATAATCCGGTTTCTTAGTTTGACTAGTGGATTGATTTTGACTGGTTAACTTGGAAGTGGAGAGTCGTGGATGCTTCGGTGTCGTCGTTTCATTGTTCGAGAGAGTTGCATCACTCGTCAGCGTTGTCGTATACCCAGGAAAGGAATAGGTGGCAGGTAGCGAGGTCACTGGTGCTTCATGAGGAGTAGTTGGCTTGTGTCCTAGCTCATGTTGTGCCACGCGTCTCCAACGCTCACCGCAAATTTGCTCCTGCGGAGTTCAAATGCTTAAATGGAGCGTAGTTCTAATTTAAAATATTTAAATATTAAACTTCAATATTTTGTCTCTCTTAACTGTCCATTGATGCTCAATAGATCTTCTTTTAGTTGTTCGTGAGTTGGTCAATGCCGAATTTGTTGATGCATTTGAACAAACTCTTTAAATATGGTCGAAAAGTATGATAGGATCACTCACGTTCCTAAATCCAAAACCCGCCACAACATTCTCACCCTCATCCTCCACGATTATGTTGTGCATGACCACACACCATGTCATCACCTTGATCAAGGTCTACACATCCCATTACTCCAAATTCTAGACATTCTTTCTAGCTGCTTCTTGTCTTTGCGCAAAGTGAGACTTTTTCTGACCAATTGGGTTAGAGATGATGTTCCCAAAGGTAGCCCAAGGAGGATAAATACCGTCAATCAGATAGTAGCTCATGTTGTACTTATGCGCATTGACATTATAGTGGGAAGGAGTAGTTTTTTCCTTCAGCCAGCCCAACAAACAATGGTGATCGCTGCAACACATTGATGTCATTGTGAGACTCAGGCATGCCAAATCCAAAGATCTTGTGATGCAACTGCTTCAAGAATGATGATGGGCTTCTTAACATGACCTTGATATTCCCCTTGCAAAGCTTTTGGATAGTTCTTCCATTTCCAATGCATGTAATCAAGTGATTCGAGCAAACCTGACCACCCTCTTGCTTCTGAGATTGCCAAGAGCCTCTCGGTGTCTGCCACAGTTGGTTCCAGGTACTGTGGCCCAAACACCGAGACCACGACAGTTGCAAACCTTACCATGGCATATTCGCATGTCCTCTCGGACATCCGCAGGTACTCGTCCCACAAATCAATGGTCGTGCCATATGCAAGCATCCGCAATGCAGCCGTGCACTTCTGGTAACTAGAGAAACCAATCCTTCCCATGGCGTCCTTCTTCAAGATGAAATACTCATCAAAGGACCAGATTCCATGGTAGAGACGATCGAAGAAATTTTTGCGCATCTGAAAGCGCCGACGAAAATTGTCAGCGAAGAGGGCATTGGGGGAAAAGTAATCATCGATCGGCGTCGGCCGCGCCAGTTGCGATTGAGCACTCGATGACCCTTAATCGATCCCTTAAAATTGAGAACATGCTCTTCCGCACACTCCGCGTCTGCAAGTACCGCCTGCGTCATCGCCGTCTCATCCGTGTAGTCCTCCTTGTTAGAAGACTAAACATTGTGCTTGTAGACGTACTCCATATCCGAATCCATTGCTTCAAAGAAGAATGGATAATTTTTTTAGCTCAGGCAATTCACGAAACAAATGTTGGGCATGGTGAGCATTCACTGGTACAACGAGGTGCTATACAAATGGTTTTTAACCCCTTTTCAGGACGATGTTTTGAACCGTCGCCAAGTGAGTGACTGCGACGGGGGGGGGGGGGTGCGTCCTTCCCACATGACCCAGAAACTGTCGGGGAAAGGCCCTCCTGGCACACACGCTCGGAAAAATGAGGTCGTCTGCGATGATGGGCGAGCGATGAAATACGATTATACAAGCCCAATCGGTTTCGGTCGTAAGTACATCCCACACAGTCAGTCCCAAACAAACGTTTTTGTTTGTTATGTACATCCCACACAGTCAATCCAGGGAAAACGTTTGCGTTCTTATGTACATCCCACACAGACAATCCTGGGAAAACATTTTCGTTCTTATGTACATACCACACAGTCTGCCTCTGGAGTCCACTCCACGGGTCCTGCCTTCTTCAAAATCTTGAAGAACGGCAAGGCGCGCTCGAGAGACTTGGAAATGAATCTGCTAAGCGCGGCAACACATCCAGTCAAACGCCTCACATCCTTAACCGTCTTGGATGCTTGGATTTGCTCGATAGCCTTGATCTTATCGGGGTTGTCCTCTATCCCTCGGTGGGACACAAAGAAGCCAAGCAGCTTGCCGGAGGGAACGCCAAACACACACTTCTCTGGGTTCAACTTCAAGTTGATCTTGCGTAGATTAGCAAACTTTTCTTCTAAATCTTGAATGAGGGTTGACCTGTCCTTGGTCTTGACCACAATATCATCCATGTAAGCTTCAATGTTTCGGTGCAACTGTGACTCAAAACCAATCTGGACTGCCCTTGCAAATGTGGATTTGGCGCTTTTCAACCCGAAGGGCATACATACAAAGCAGTACGTGCCGCATGGAGTGATGAATGCCGTCTTCTCTTCATCTTCCTTGGACATAAAGATCTGGTGGTATCCTGAGTAGGCATCCAGAAAGGAAAGCAAGTCGCACCCGGAGGTAGAATCCACAATCTGATCGATGTGCGGCAAGGGAAATGGGTCCTTTGGGAAGGCCTTGTTCAGATCAGTAAAATCTATGCATAGTCTCCATTTTCCATTAGCCTTGTGTACCACCACAAGATTGGATAACCATGTTGGATGCAGTACTCATCTAACCATACCACCTGCCTCAAGTTTCTTGATCTCCTCGGCAATGAACTGTTGCCGCTCCAAGGCTTGCTTCCGGATCTTCTGCTTGACGGGTCGGGCATGAGGGCAGACAGGAAGGTGGTGCTCAATTACCTCCCTCGGAACACCGGGGATGTCAGATGGTTGCCAAGAAAATACATCGACATTCGCCCGCGGGAAGGCAACGCGCGCGCTTTCCTATTTGTCATCAAGGGTGGCACTGATAGTGAAGGTACCATCAGTGCCAGCCTGCCCTGTCGGGACCTTTTTCACAGCGGGTGCACCAGCCTTGGATCTTTTGCTGTTAGAACTCTCTAGCAAGTCCTCGACGGCCGCAACGTACTCCGAAGATGTACGTTTGCCGGATTCCTTGCGGGCATCCTTGCTATTTTTCTTCTTCTTTCTTTCCTTGGCAGGATCCTTAGCTTCTGCGGCATCCGCCGCGACTGCGTCCCTGTACATCTTGTCCATGCAAATGATTGCATCCTTCTCGTTGGATGGAATGGAAATGACGCCTATTGGCCCTGGCATCTTCAAGGTGTTGTAGGCATAGTGGGATGCCGCCATGAGCTTGGCCAGAGCTGGGTGATGATGACATGTACCTAGGGTAAGGTCTTAGGCCTGACCTAGACACCCTACCCAAGGACACTGCCCTAAAGTCAGAGACATACAAAGTACAACAGGAAATATCGACTGAAACCACCTTGAAGTGGAATCCACTCGACGGAAGATTCCACTCGGATATCTCAATTCCACTTGACCATACAAAAACCCACTCGGTGTACAGAAGGCCTAAAGTCACCCCAGGATGGAAACGGTCAGGCATTCACTCAGTCGTCATAAAGATCATTTACTACGGGCGTTACCAGTAACGTTCAAGTTATAACTCACATTGAACCCTTGTGTAACTAAGGGCCGTGAGGGACCTGGTGCACTCTATATAAGCCACCCCTCCCCTCTGGCACAAGGTTCGCACCCCCTGTAACTTCAACACATATCTAGTCGACAAGCCACGGCGGCACCGAGACAAAGGGCTTTTACCTCCTCTGAGAGGGGCCTGAACTCGTAAACTTGTGTGTACAACCTCGCCGTAGCTAGGACACTACCTCCTCCTACGTAACCCCTACTCTTATTGTCAGACTCGTTCCCTTGACAGTTGGCGCCTACTACGGGGCAGGCGTCTGAGCGACTTCCGGTGAGGTTGCGAATTTCGTTCTCCATCAACATGGTATCCGACGGTGGTTTGGCTCTGGGCCGCGAGATCCGTCTCGGCGTGCTCGTCTTCATCACCGACGACTCCGCCTGGCTCCAAGAAGCCCTCCTCGATGTGGGGCAGCTCACTTCCGTGCGATTTCCTGTGGCGTCCTTCTGTGGCAGCCGTCGACCCAGTATCGGTCGGCTCCCACGGTATCCTCGCTCCCCGCTGGTCGCCGCCGCAAGCAATCTTTTCGTTCGCGACTCCAGCGGTGGGCATGTGGTGGCTCGCCAGTCGGCCACCCCTCAAGTCACGGCAATCGAGCCCGACGAATCTCTCTACGAATCATTCGACCCGCCGATTGGTCACTCATACACTCTTTCCGAGTGCGAGAGCAACGACCCTGCGGCCGAAGTCCTCATGGTCAACTCCCGGCGCAGCCCCCCGGATTCCATCGCAGCGGCGGTGGCGGCGACGGCGACCCGTTGCGCAATCATGATGAGTATTATCCCCAGGCCCTCACTACGGAGCAAAGGGAGGAGCTGCATCACCGCAACGTCCAGGCGCTCCAAACCCGCATCGTTGGGGAGACCTCCGAGGCTCGGGCCCTGGAGGCTGCGCGCTTAGCCACCTTGGCTGAGTGTATGCGTCTGGAGAATCTCCAGCAATCGCTCGACGAACGCGCCCATCAGCAGATCCCTGGATCCAGCCAACGGCCACGACAATTGTTTCTGACTGAACCTCGGGACAAACCTCTGGTATACCATACTCCGATCCAAAATGTCGCAGCAACAACACTCATAGCAGAGTCAATACAACCGTCACGTTTAGAAGCTGGTAGAGGTTTGCTGCAAATCTGAGCGCTGCTCCGAGCAGCAGGGGAACATAACTCGGTTGTTTCTCAGTCGACCAACAGAATCCATAGCAGATTTGTGGTTGTGGACATAGTTCAGTCGGCGCATAGCCCATGATCGCCTCCAAGGCGTGAAGATCGTGGTCACCACCAAGATCAGTACCTTGGTCGGAGCCATGGGCAGTTTGATCCTCGTCATTCCCGTGATGATCGCTGTCGAGTGACCACGCCTCCTCCGAGGGGGGGGGGGATCGTATGCGCCCAGGCGGTACGATGACACGCGCACCTTTGGTGACGAGTGGAGGGTTCCAGTCCACCCAAGAGAGCCTGGGTTCGATGGAAGGTCACTCCTCGTATAAGGTTTGGTTGACAAAGGCCGAGCTAACAGAGAAGGACTTGACAGAGATCGTCCGACTGGATGAGAGGCATTCATTTCTGGTCCCGAGTGTTTCAGCAGAGCCATCCGAGCCACTGAGATCCCGCCCAACTTCAGATTAGCTACTGGTGTGAGTAAGTTCACCGGTGAGTCGAAGCCAGACACTTGGCTAGAAGATTACCGAGTGGCAGTACAGATTGGTGGGTGCAATGATGACGTGGCCATGAAGCACCTCCCCTTGATGCTTGAAGGCTCAGCCAGAGCTTGGTCGAATCAGTTGGCTCCTGGGAGTATCTTCTGTTGGGAAGATTTGGCTCGAGTGTTCAACAAGATATTTGAAGGCACTTGCAAGCGACCTGCTGGACTAACTGAGTTGCAACATTGCATCCAGAAGCCGAGTGAAACTTTGAGGAATTTTATCCAGAGATGGACCACCCTACACCATGTGGTGGAAAATGTGTTAGAGCATCAAGCAGTTTGCGCCTTCAAAGAGGGCGTCAGATACAAAGAGCTTATCCTGAAATTCGGTCGTTCGGGAGATATGCTCTGAGCAGAATGATGGAGATAGCCACTCGGTATGCAAATGGTGAAGAGCAAGACCGACTCCGCAATGGCAAGGGGAAAACAGTCGACCAAGATACCGGAGGTGGAAACACCAGTCGGAAACAAAAACATAAGACTGAACCTGCTGGTCCTGCCAAAGGTGCAGTACTAAATACTCAAGGGAAGTTTAAAGGAAAACCTAAGGGGTCATGGGTGCCCAAAAAGGTGAAGAATCAGTCTGGCCAAGATGTCCTGGAATTACCGTGTCATATTCACATGAAGAAGGATGAAGAGGGTAACTTGATTCTGCCCAAGCATACCAGTCGACAGTGTCGACTCCTGATTCAGTAGCTCCGAGAGGGTCAGCCCTGTGAAAAGGACTCTGATAAGGACGAGGAAAAAGAAGAATAAGATGATGGTTACCCTATGGTCAATGCTACCTTGGTAATTTTTGCTAATGTTGAGAGCAAAAGTCGACTGAGAGTTATTAACAGAGAAGTGAACATGGTTGCCCCGGCAACTACGACATACTTGAAGTGGTCTAAAACACCCATTACATTTGACCAGTGAGATCACCCGGCGCACATCGCTACCCCAGGGCAGCAAGCGACGGTGGTCGACCCATTCGTTGTGGGCACCCGACTAACTAAAGTCCTCATGGATGGCGGCAGTGGTCTGAACATTCTATACACTGAGACTCTCCAAGGGATGGGCATTCCGATGTCCAAACTCAGTGAGAGCAACATGCCATTCCACGGTGTCATCCCGGGGAAGAAGGCAAAGTCACTCGGTCGCATTGCTCTTGATGTGGTTTACGGTGATTCCAAGAATTACCGCAAAGAGAAGCTAACGTTTGAGGTGGTGGTTTTCCACAGTGCCTATCACGCTATTCTGGGTAGGCCCGCATATGCTCGTTTCATGGCCCGACCATGTTACATGTATCTTAAGTTGAAGATGCCTGGGCCCAGAGGTGTGATCGCAGTCACGGGGAATAGACAGATAGCAGAGGAGTGCCTCCAAAAAGGTTCCAAGATTGCTGGTGAGCAAATGGCAGTGGTAGAGCTGGAGGAATACAAGAAAAATGCCGATCCAAGTGATCTGTTGTGAGCCAAGAAGCCTGCTTCAGAGTCAGCATTTCAGTCGGCCGGCGAGATGAAACCAGTTCACATTCACCCGGATGACCCCTCTACTGCTCCGACCCACATTTCATTGACACTCGATAGCAAATAGGAAGAAGCGCTCATCAAGTTCCTCCGTGATAACTTGGACATCTTTGCATGAAAACCATCAGACATGCTGGGTGTACCCAGGGGGATTGGCTGAGCACCGTTTGCGCGTCGACTCAAAAGCAAAACCTGTCAAGGAACATCTCCATTGGTCCGCCATCGAGAAGAGGAAGGCGATTGGCCAGGAAGTGGCTCGGCTCCTGTCAACTGAGTCTATCCGCGAGATATACCACTCCAAGTGGCTCGCCAACGTCGTCATGGTCCCCAAGAAAGATGATTCACTTCGTATGTGTATCAATTTCAAGCATATCAATCGGGCCAGCCCGAAAGATCATTTCCCTCTCCCCCGCATTGATCAAATCATCGACTCAACTGCGGGGTGTGAGTGTTTATCTTTTTTAGATGCATGCTCTGGGTACCATCAGATCCGACTCTATGGGCCCGATGAAATAAAAACGGCCTTCATCACCCCATTCGGGTGTTTTTGCTATGTCACCATGCCTTTTAGTCTCAAGAATGCCGGTGCCACGTTCATGCGCATGATCCAGAAGTGCGTGCTTACTCAAATCAGTCGGAACGTGGAAGCATATATGGATGATATCATGGTCAAGTCACGCAAGAGTTCCGACCTGCTGCCCGACCTCACTGAAACCTTTGCCAATCTAAGAAGATATGATATCAAGCTTAATCCGTCAATGTGCACATTCGGAGTCCCAGGAGGGAAGTTACTCGGTTTTCTCGTTCCCGAACGAGGGATCGATGCAAAACCCAAAAAGATTGGAGCAATTCTTCGAATGAAAGGCCCTGTGCGTGTGCATGATGTTCAAAAGCTTACAGGTTGTTTGGCTGCATTGAGTCGATTAATTTCCCGCCTTGGTGAAAAGGCATTGCCTCTTTACCGATTGATGAAAAAGTCTGACACATTCGAGTGGACTCCTGAAGCTGAAGCAGTGTTTGTAGAGCTCAAAACCCTGCTTTCCACCCAGCCGGTGCTTGCTGCTCTGGTCAGCAAAGAACCTCTACTGTTGTATATTGCGGCCACTGGATGAGTTGTCAGCACAGTGCTTATAGTCGAGCCAGAAGAAGAAGGCAAAGACTATAAAGTGCAACGCCTAGTATACTACATTTCTGAAGTCTTGACTCTGTCCAAGAAAAGGTATCCACATTACCAGAAGCTTGTCTATGGAATCTATTTAACTACGAAGAAAGTTGCACATTACTTCAGAGACCACTCGCTTACAGTCATCAGCGATGCTCCATTGTCTGAAATTTTGAACAATCGAGATGCAACCAGTTGAGTGGCTAAGTGGGCGATTGAACTTTTCCTCTAGATGTCAAGTTTGAAGCTAAAAAGGCAATCAAATCTCAAGCAATCGTAGATTTCCTGACCGAATGGATTGAGTAACAACAACCGGCTCAAGTTCACTTGAAACACTAGACCATGTTCTTTGATGGGTCCAAGATGTTAAATGGTTCTGGTGCTGGAGTGGTCTTGGTATCCCCAAGAGGCGACAAACTCAGTTATGTCCTCTAGATTCATTTTGATTCCTCCAACAATGAAGCTGAGTATGAGGCACTCTTCTACGGGTTGCGTATGGCCATTTCACTCGGCGTCCGTCGCCTGATGGTATACGGTGACTCAGATTTAGTGGTTAATAAAGTGATGAAGGAATGGGATGTCCGGAGTCCTGCCATGACCGGATACTACAATGCAGTAAGGAAGTTGGAGAACAAGTTTGAAGGGCTAGAGCTCCACCATGTTCCTCGACTCAAAATCAAGCAGCCGATGATCTCGCGAAAATAGGTTCCACTCGGAAGCCTATTCCCAGTAATGTGTTCTTGGAGAATCTCCACGCCCCGTCAGTACAATAAGACCCCTTTACAGAGGAGCCCCCACAGCCAATAAGTGCTACCAATCCGACCGAGGTCGAAGTACCAGTAGTGGTCGACTTAATCATGGAAGTTCTGGCAATCAACCCTGACTGGACAGTGCCATATATTGCATATTTTCTCAAACATGAGCTTCCAGAGGATGAAGATGAGGCACGTCAGATCGTCCGTAGATCCAAAGCCTTCACAGTCATAAGCGGACAACTTTTCAAAGAAAGTGTTACTGGCGTGGCTCAGCGATGTATCTCTCTAGAAGAAGGTCGACTGATCTTAAATGAGATTCACTCGGGGACCTGTGGTCACCATGCGTCCTCCCAGACCATCGTGGCCAAAGCATACCGAGCGGGATTCTACTGGCCACAGGCTAATGAAATGGCAAAAAGATAGTCAAGAAGTGTGAAGGCTGCCAGTTTTACTCAAACATGTCCCACAATCCTGCATCAGCCTTGAAGACTATTCCACTCATCTGGCCGTTTGCTGTGTGGGGACTAGACATGATTGGGCCTCTAAGGACCGGCAGAAGTGGCTTCACTGATCTGCTTGTGGCTGTCGACAAGTTCACTAAGTGGATCGAAGCTAAACCTATCAAGAATCTTGACTCAAGCACAACCACTCAGTTTTATCAGAGAGTTGGTGTTCCGATACGGAGTTCCGCACATCATCATCACACACAATGGCTCAAACTTTGATTCTGATGTTCAGAGCATTCTGCGCTTCCTAAGGTACTCGGGTTGACTACGCATTCGTTGCCCACCTGTAGTCGAACGTACAAGCCGAAAGAGCAAATGGTCTGATCCTCCAAGGACTGAAACCCCGATTGATGCGTGACCTCAAACATGCAGCTGAAGCTTGGGTGACCGAGTTGCCGTCTGTCCTATGGGGATTGAGGATGACTCCCAACCGGTCGACATATCAAACCCCTTTCTTCATGGTGTACAGGGCTGAAGCCGTGCTTCCAAGTGATCTGCAACACAATGCTCCCTGAGTGGAACTCTTCTCAGAAGACGAGACAGAGCAAGCACGCCAGGACGCTCCTGGAGGAAGAACGAGAGATGGATTTGATCCGGCGACCATCTATCGGCAAGACCTACGTCGATTCCACGCCCGAAACGTCAAAGGTCGAGCATTTCAAGAAGGAGATCTGGTGCTCCGAGTGGATCAACAACGACACCATAAGCTCGCCCCTGCCTGGGAAGGACCCTTCATCATCACCAAGGTGCTCCACAATGGGGCATATCACATTTACAACGTATCCAAGAAGAAAGATGAACTGCGCTCTTGGATCGCAGATCTGCTCCACCGCTTTTATACCTAAACACTCGGATAGTCGAGATGTAATAAGAGTACTTTTCAGATTGTTTATCAAAGACATGATTTCTGGAGTCTCCTAATGATTGTTTTTCACATAAACATGTGTCCAAATCCCCCAGTGGGTGGCTTAGTTGCGAACCAGATTCGCCCAAGTTTCAAAAACACTCCGAGTGGAGAGCAATCCTCCCACTCGGGGGCTTAGCTGTGAACCAGATTTGCCTAAGTTTCAAAAACATTCTGAGTGGAGAGCAATCCTCCCACTCGGAGGCTTAGCTACGAACCAGATCCGCCTAAGTTTCAAAAACATTCCGAGTGGAGAGCAATCCTCCCACTCAAGGGCTTAGCTGCGAACCAGATTTGCCTAAGTTTCAAAACATTCCGAGTGGAGAGCAATCCTCCCACTCGGGGGCTTAGCTACGAACTAGATTCGCCTAAGTTTCAAAACATACTCCGAGTGAAGAGCAATCCTGTCACTCGGGGACTTAGCTGTGAGCCAGATTCGCCTAAGTTTCATAACATACTCCGAGTGAAGAGCAATCCTCTCACTCGTGACTTAGCTGTGAGCCAGATTTTCCTAAGTTTCAAAACATACTCCAAGTGAAGAGAAATCCTCTCACTCGGGGGCTTAGCTGCGAGCCCGTACTCACCTAAGTTTCAAATATACTCCGAGTGAAGAGCAATCCTCTCACTCGGAGGCTTAGCTGCGATCCCGTACTCGCCTAAGTTTCAAATATACTCCGAGTGAAGAGCAATCCTCTCACTCGGAGGCTTAGCTGCGACCCCGTACTCGCCTAAGTTTCAAATATACTCCGAGTGAAGAGCAATCCTCTCACTCGGGGGCTTAGCTGCGACCCCGTACTCGCCTAAGTTTCAAATATACTCCAAGTGAAGAGCAACCCTCTCACTCAGGGGCTTCACTGTGACACCATACTCGCCTAAGTTTCAAAAACATTCCGAGTGAAGAGAAATCCTCCCACTCGGAAGGAGCAATCCACAAGTACAACGAGGTGCACTCTGAGCTGCACCACAAGTACAACCTCCGATCCACCCCATACTCGGGGACTTAGCCGTGAACCAGCTTTGCCTAAGTTAAAAAATCCAAGTACATTGGAGGCAACAAAGCTGCATTCAGATAACACAACCAAGTTCAGATAAATCCAGCAAAGTTTAGAACCACAAGCAAAAGTATTCGTGCGTCAGGCTCGAAAGAATTTAACGGTTACATAATCACTCGGCATTCTGAGGCAAATATATTCAAATCTTCAAGTTTTTCATTCGGTAGGAGGAGGGCTTGCTGGCTCGACGAAGGTGTCCAGGTCAATACCGTCGGTGATCCAAGTGGCTGCGTCGATGAAAGTCTCCATAAAGTCTTCAAACTGGAGCTTCTTTGTGTTAGCCACATGGAGAGCCTTCAGCTTGTCCTCCCTAGCCTCCTTGCAATGGACTCGCACGAGTGATAGGGCCACATCGGCTCCAAAACGAGTAGGTGACTTCTTCCAAGCTTGCACTTGACCAGGGATGTCATTAAGGAGATTCATCAAAGACTCGAGATCATTTTGAAGATCGTCCTCTGGCCATAGCTCCTTGTCCACCCGAGTTAGCGCGACCTTAAACCGAGTGATATAGCCCAATACACTGGCAAGGCGAGATTCCAGTCGCAACACGTTCATTTCAGCTTCGTCTCCGACAGGAGAGTTGATGGGGTCCAAATCCGTCTCGATCCGCCCAGTTTCCTCCTCAAAATTTTGGCAGAACTATGCACGGAGGGGAGAAAGTAATGAATTGGCAGCAACATTGTGAGGAAATTCTTTGAAATCAGTCGGGTGAAGAAAGGTACCTTCGATCATGAGGAACATCTTCTTGGCAAGGCCTCCCAGATTGACCTCCAATTCATCCCTCTTCCGAGTGAGCGCCTCCACCTTGTCAGCCAGGACCACCTTCTCCTCCTTCAGCTGCGCAGTTTCTTTCTTCGCCTCATCAATGACAGTCTTCAGCTTGGCATTCTCCTCCTCCAAATTACAGACTGAAGCTAACTTCCTATCAGCAAGTTCAGTCTTCTCACGCGCCGTCCTCTGCACCCCCACAAGGTCAAGGTCCTTCTGCTCCAAAGCCTGGTTCATTTTGTCTAAAGAAACAACATTCCTCAGTCGGGCTTGGAGTTGACGGTTTTCACTACGCACATCTGTTCGAGTGGGATCACTCACTCGTCTCAAAAGAGGATGGAAAAGGGAAAAGTAACAAGGCATGCAGTCGACAATTCGTCCCCTCCCATGATTGCCACTTAATCTTGAGCCTTCTTCACATTCTCCTTGGCCAGATCTAGGTCAATCTTGAGCTGGATTTTCTCCTGTTCCAGAGCAGCATACTGAGTCCCAAGCTCACAAGATTTCTGCAATCAACAACAAGACAAATCAATCAACGGAAACAAAGATCAGTTATTTCCGAGTGAAAAAATCGCAAAATAAAATGGCTATGACAAAAGAGTTCTAAGACTACCACCGAATTAAACATTCAACAGCAGTCTCGGGGACTACGCCCAGTGGGTGCACTTAGCATGCCCCCACTGGTTTGATTTCCCACTTGGCACGGTCCGCCCAGCCCGAGTGGAAGGAGCAAAAAACATTTATTCTGAGACCATCATCGACTGCCCGCAGTCGACAGCGGACTCGGGACTAGACCCAGTGGGTGCACTCAGTGTGCCTCCACTGGACCAAGATCTCACTCGACATGACCTGTATAAACTTGAGTGAAAGAGCTACACAGCTACGTGAAAAAACACCCAGTGGGTGTACAGATGCAAGGCTCAGACCCATGATAGATACACAATGAAAGTTCCAAAACGGACATCTTACGAATAATAAAGCAGTGGTTTTCAAGAAACATATCCTAACAGAGCAAGGATCAAGCTGGAAAAGCCAATCGGAAATCAACTTATAGTCCCACTTACTCGAACATTAGCTTGGAGAGCAAAGTTGGCGTTGTAGGCGGCCTTGTTGGTGTCAAACACCACCTTCACTCGGTCCATCATCAGACCCGCCTGGATCATGGCTTCCTTGGCGGCTCCTACTTGGTCCTCCAGGACATGATGCATAACAAATGGAGCTGATGATGTGGTCAGTGGAGTCGGAGCTTGAGGTGATGTAGTCAGACTAGAAGTCTGAACAGTAGACGTTGAGGGTTGGTCAGTCGATAGAGGATCAGGAAAAGAGACAGTAGCCCGCACTGGATCATTAAGTTCTTGTACTACAGGCTCAGATGCCAAGCGAGACGCTCTATTGGCAGGTACCCTCTTGCTCAAAGCTCTGCCCCTTCTCCCTGTATTCCTTGGAGGCACATCCTCATCGTCATCATCTAGAAGCTGGATAACATTTGTCAGCACTACAAAACACACGACAGTTTTAGTCATCCATCAAAATAGTTGACAGAGTAAAACCATGACTGTGGAATCATACCTGCCCGAGAAGTGGCTGCATCTGTGGTCTCTGCATCACCCCGATCCTCCTCAATATCCATAGATGTTGCACAAGTAGCAGCACTGAAAGTTTCAAATTTCACTCAGTCAAGCAAGTAAAAGAGTTCACAGTGGTAACAAAAGACAAGAAAAAGAAGCACTTACACTAAAGCAACGAGCACAACCACCTTAATCTTGGGCAGGGCCTTCCAGGGCTTGGGTGGAACAATTTTGGCCTGCTTTGTGGCCTTTTCTGCCGAGTCTGGGGTTGACGTCCGAGTGCGCTTCTGAATCTTCGCACTCAACTGAATTGCTTTGCCATGTCCTCCCGCAGGATCTTGCGACTGTTTGGAACATCGTTCCAAGCGGGGCGGCGAGTCGACTTCCTCGCTGCTGCTAGAGTCCTCACTGTCATCCTCACTGTCATCTGCGTATTGCGAATCAACACTTCCACCATCGCTCTCTACTCCTTCCTGGGGCTGTTCCCTGTTCGGCATTGAGTACATTTTTGTGAAAACCTGCAAGGCACAAGTTACAAGTATCAGTCGGATTCCAGAACAATTGCGTATTGCAAAAACAGTCGATAGTTCGGGCCCGACCTCTCCGAGAGCGTTGTTGGCGTCGAATGGCAAGATCCTTCTGGCCCCGCGTGGGTTGTCCTTATTTCCAGTGATTCTTCTCAACCACTAAGCCACCGTCTCCTCGGAGACCTCCTCTGGGTGGACCCGAGCGATGTCTTTAGGGCCTGAATACATCCACATCGGGTGGTCACGCGCTTGGAGAGGTTGAATGTGTGGACTGAGGAACACCTCCAGTAGATCCATGCCAGTCACTCCACCTTGGACTAATGCAACGACCGTGTCGACTAACATTTGCACCTTCCCCTTCTCCTCATTCTCTATAGTCAGTGAGCGAGGAGTGCGAAGTCTCTCCAGAGAGAAAGGAGGAAGACCAGTCGACTGACCAGGAGTCGGAATATGTTTGCAATAGAACCAAGTCGACTGCCATCCCTACCTGATTTGGGAAAGGTCATGGGAGGAAAAGTGCTCCTACCTCTTGTTTGGATCCCTAACCCCCCACACATCTGAATCACGTGTGTCTTTTCGTCATCTGGGTTAGCTTTTTTCATCGACTGAGATCGGCAAGTGAAAATGTGTTTGAACAGACCCCAGTGCGCTTGACAATCGAGGAAGTTCTCACACATGGAAACAAATGCGGCAAGATACGAGATTGTGTTGGAAGGAAAGTGATGGATCTGAGCACCGAAGAAATTCAAAAGACCCCGAAAGAATGGATGCAGGGGCAAAGAGAAACCTCGGTCGACGTGGGTGGTGAGGAGGATGCACTCACCCTCGCGCGGCTGGGGCTCACATTCCCCCTCCGGCAACCTCTAGGACCCGTGAGCAATCAAGCCATCGGCGGCGAGATTCTCTAGGTCTTCCCTCACGACAGTGGAGCGGATCCAGTCCCCCTGGATCCAACTAGGGGGCAGACCGGACCGCGACGACGATCCCCGAGCCGTCTTCTTGCCCCTCATCGTCGCCTTGTTTGCGTGCTCCGGAGCCGCGGTCTTCTCCTTCACCATGGTGGAGGAGCTCGAGAGGAACGGGCGAAGGCGCGGGAGCAGGAAGGGACGGAGCGGAGGAGCAAGGAGAAAGGAGAAAGGAGAAAGGAGAAAGGGGAACGAAGGGAGTGCATAGTACCTCGCATCGGCACTGGCACGTTTTATGGACCCGCTTCCGAGTGGCTCACTGATAACCCACAAGTATAGGGGATCAATTGTAGCCTATTTCGATAAGTAAGAGTGTCGAACACAACGAGGATCTAAAGGTAGAACACATATTTGCTCAAGTTCTATCGACCACCGATACAACTCTACGCACACTTGACGTTCGGTTTACCTAGAACAAGTATAAAACTAGAGGTACTTTGTAGGTGTAACGGGATAGGTTTGCAAGAATATAAAGAGCACGTAAATAAAAACTAGGGGCTGTTTTAAGTAAAGAAGCAATAAAGTTAGTATAACGAGTGTGAAAAAGTGGTGGTAGGAGTTGCGAAATTGTCCCTAAGCAATTGACTAGTTTACTAGACCGATAGCAAGTTTTATGTGGGAGAGGCCACTGCTAGCATGTCATCCCTGACTTGGAATTCTATGCACTTATGATTGGAACTATTAGCAAGCATCCACAACTACTAACGTTCATTAAGGTAAAACCCAACCATAGCATTAAGATATATTGGTCCCCCTTGAACCCCGTATGCATCAATTTCTGTCACGACCGGTTTTCCAATAAAAATATTTATTGAGAAACCAATCTTTTGAGTCCAGTATGGGAAAAATTCTCCTTACCGGTAGACAAATTCTTGATACAATAAGCCAGTAGCATAAAATATATTACAGGGTTGAGCTACGGTTGCTCAACCAAATTATTACAAGCACGCCAATAATTATACATAATGGCGGACATGACACAGTGGTGTGGAGGCATACTACTGACTCGAGGATAGGGTGGTGGTGGAAAAACACAGCGGGGAGTGAGATACATGAATCTAAAACTGGCATCTCATTGAGCGTCGAGGTGAGGCTCGATGAATTTATTTGGTAGCGGAAGCGGATATAATACAGTGACCAAATCCAGGGTCGCACGAGACTGACTGGGACTCCTCTAGGCGTCGGACTCGCTATCAAAATCTTCATCCATGAGATCGCCTTCGGCAGCATCTGGCCAAATCAACAAGCCAGTGAGTACTTTGAAAGTACTCGCAAGACAGTTCGGACGTAAGATATAACAAATGCATGCATGAATGCGTCATGATTAATTCACCAATGTACATTCAAAAAAAATTTGCATAACGAAGTAAGTAAAAGGGAAGCGGCGGTAGTCCGCCTGAAATCCCAACAAAACATAAATGAAAACCGATCGGGTGTCTGAAGCGACGCCTCGAAAGGTGAACAAATAAATATAAGGAAATGATGCCACAGTCGGGCGTCTTAGCGACACCACATAAAGGGCTTAAAAGAAATGCCATAGTCGGGCGTCTGAGCGACGCCACATAAAGGGCTTTAAAAGAAATGCCACAGTCGGGCGTCTGAGCGACGCCACATAAAGGGCTTTAAAAGAAATGCCACAGTCGGGCGTCTGAGCGACGCCACATAAAGGGCTTTAAAAGAAATGCCACAGTCGGGCGTCTAAGCGACGCCACATAAAGGGCTTTTAAAAGAAATGCCACAGTCGGACGTTTGAGCGACATCACAGAAAGGGCTTTTATTCACAAGTAAATAATACTCATAATAAACATTCAATTCATGAAAATAAACAGGTTAGTCCATCCACAGGAATAATCATTTAACCGGACTTAGCACTCATGCGATTCACCGGAGTCTCTGTCATCAAACTGGCACTTGTCAGGATAAGATAGTACTGAACTTGGACATGGAATAGATGATTCAAGGAATATATGACTCTGCAGAGTTTGTACAAAAATTTCCCACAGCCAACGGATTTCCGTAGTCACGAAGGACTAGTTCCGTTTACGGTATTTCGGAAGAAAACACAGCTAACCAGTACACACCCATCCTACCTCTCGATGCTAGGAATCACCCTAGACATCGTCCAAGAAAAACTTTTGAGACGGGGAGATCACAATCTCGAATAGCATGGGATCAAATTTATATACGCGCGCTCTAAGGGGTGCCCCCCTCTCGGTCCCAACCGGAAACACCCATGCCCCCTGACCGGATGACTGGCTTTAATCCAGGGCCATGGAACCATCATCCCGGCCTCTCCTTTTGCCAGGAAAGCGGTTTGCAACTTACTAAGCCATATTCCTTGCGGAAAACATGTGGTAGTACAGGGAAGGAAATGGGAGGAACTGGACCGATACGGTTTGACACTGTAGTCATACAGCCTGGCATAAGACTGGCATGCTACAACACTGCCATCTTACCCATCCTCATGCCAACACATGGCCATTCATACTCACATCCATCCACTTATGGATCATCGAACTCACTTACCTCAACAATGCATGGAAATAGCGTTCATCGGTATGCTCAACAACATGCCATGAGACTAACTAAATGCAAAACATGCCAAGACACTCATCATATCAAAAGTTCAAACATGCTTGCCTGGTTCGGAGTAGTCGGAGCCTAGCTCGGTGAAGTTTGCGGTTCCGTCACCTCCTTCGGTATCTACGGTATAAAGAAAATATATGCGCTATCGTAAATACCACGATGTGCAAAAAAGTATTCCAAATATTTTTCAAATAAATCTGATAAAAAACTAGACAGAATTTTAAAGAGGACAGAAAAAGAATCAATCAAAAATACTTTTCTGTTTAAAAGTTATAAAGGTTTTTGTCCAGGGACTCATCTGTAATGGAACAGAAAGTTTCCAGGGGCTAGCTTATAAAAACAGAAAACATTCCAGTCTTGAATACGCCAGCCCAGGGAGAAAGCGTATTTTGCCCAAAGGCGTTTTCAGAAAACGATTCGTTTAGAAAGATCTGAGAGGCTGACTGGCGGGTCCCACTCGTCAGGTTTAAGCTTTCAAACGGGGGACGAAGCTCGTCGGCGCCCGAGAGCCGCAGTGGTCGCCGGCGGCGATCCACGGCGAGGCAGGGGGATCGGAGGGTACCTCCGTGTTCAGGGCACCATTCCGCGTCGGTTGGTGGTGGTGGTGGTCGCCGGCGAGTACCACGCCGACGGCGAGCCTTGCTCCGGCGGACGGTGGTTCGGGTGATCGAGGGCCTCGTCGGAGAGAGCTGCGGAGATCAAATTGAGGAGGGGGTTAGGCTTCTGGTAGCTAGAGGGAGTAACTGACGGGGTTTGGGCGCCGGAGACGGCCTCACCGGAGCGAATCGAGGTGGAGGCCGAGGCGGATCGGGGCGGTCGGAGTTGGGGGAGGAGACCTCCTCGAGGTCCTCCTAGTGGCCTGGCGGGGCTTTGGTGAGGTGTAGTGGTGGTGTGGGGGTCGTGAGCGAGCTCGGGGTCCTT
This sequence comes from Triticum urartu, assembly GCF_056163025.1. NCBI lineage: Eukaryota > Viridiplantae > Streptophyta > Magnoliopsida > Poales > Poaceae > Triticum > Triticum urartu. Next base: position 479,504,500 of record NC_141875.1, on the reverse strand, counting down.
TTTATAGGCGATTCTGAGGCGGTGGCCGTGAACGGGGATCTCCGGTGAAGGTTACAGCGGCGCAGTGCTTGGTCGGGGGAGATTAGGGAGTTGGGCGTCATCGTGGAGGTTTACTGGTTCCATTCAGACGCTAACCTCAGCGGGATTCGGTTGCTTAGGGGGAGCTCGACGGAACGGAGCGGCGCGGGCCCGTCGGCGGCAGAGAGCGTGCCCAGTGCCCGCCGGGCCACGGCGACGGTGCAACGGGGTGTGCTGGCGTGCATGAGGCCACGCGGAGCTACCAGGAGGATTGGGCGGCGCCGAACGGCGTTGAGCCGCCGTTCTGCTCTCTGTCGGCCGCTACGGTGGTTCGGCCGCCGCAAGACACGCCGGCGCAGGCGGGCCAGGTCGCCGCCGACGCCGGGAAGGCGCCAAGCGCACGTGTGGTGCTCCAGACAGGGGGAAGAGGCGGCGAGGAACGTGCCAAGGGCACTGTCTACGCGTGATTGAAACTGACGAACGAAAACGACACTGAACTCTGAATTTTTCTGAGTATGAACAGCAACAGTGCACGCCAAGTGTTCGACAGAATGAATTTGGCCTCTGGGGATTTTTCCTTGAGCTGATTTTTGGTGGAGTGGCTACTCATTGCTCCAGTAGGCTGCCTGAATTTTGGTGGAATTTTTGGAGAAGTGTAGATATGAATTTCACCAAATTTGGCAAATCTGGTCCAAACTTGCAGAGACTGAAATTTGAAAAATTTTAAAAGAGGAGGAGTGGATCAAGATGGTTCTGGGTTGTGGGTACAAAGGACTATCCAGGAGAGTTGGTTTGAGGTCAAAACTCAAATGCAAAAGGGTACTTGCTTTGAAAATCACTTAAGCTCAAAATAATTGGCAGAAATGATTTGAGGGGAAAATAATTAGAATAAAAATCCAAAACTTGCTTGGATTAGTAGGGACAGAGAACTTAGGTTGATTACAAGGAGGAGGGGAGGTTTTGGAGGGGTTTTACCACATGGGCAAAATACAAAGTCATGGGTGGTTTCCAAGATATGAAAATCCCAAATTTTCATAGAGTTTCTTTTTTTAAAAGAAAAAGATTAAACTCCAAAAATAATTTGAGAGGGAACCAACAGAGAAGAAGTTTCAAAAGATCAAACACCATAGTTTGAAGAAAAAAAATTCCTTGCCAAAGAAAAGGAAGTTTTTAAGAGGAAGGATTTCTGGAAAAGAAATTGTAAATGCCCTCTTTAAAAAAAATCCAACAAAGTTTTTGATGAAAACCAATTAAAATTTTTGGAGTGTCACAACACCTACCCCCTTGGGAAAAATCTCGTCCCCGAGATTTCAGCTGTTCCTCAAATAAGTATGGATGTTCTGTCCGAAGAAAATCCTCTCTTTCCCAAGTTGCTTCACTTTCGGTGTGATTGCTCCACTGAACTCTGAAAAATTTGATGGTTTTCTGTCAGGTTCTTCTTTCAGACTCCTCTAATATTTTTACGGGGCGTTCCCGATATGTGAGGTCTGGCTGCACGTCAATGTGCTCATGGGATACTTGCTTCTCTGGTTTGCTAACGCACTTCCTTAATTGAGAGACGTGGAATACGTCGTGAATGTCGGACAAGTCTTCGGGTAAGTCTAGCTGGTAGGCTACAGTGCCTCTTCGTGCCACTATGCAGAATGGTCCAATGAATCTTGGTGCTAACTTCCCTTTAATCTTAAACCGTTGCAGTCCCCTCATAGGTGATACTCGTAGGTACACAAATTCACCGGGTTCAAAATTGACCCCACGACGTTTCTGATCGTAATAACTCTTCTGTCGGCTTTGAGCGGTCTTGAGTCGGTCCCTGATTAGCTTGACTTTTTTCCTCGGCTTCTTTGAGCATGACTGGGCCGAAGATACGGCTGTCTCCGGTCTCTGACCAATTTAGCGGGGTACGACACCTCCGTCCGTATAGGGCTTCAAAAGGTGCCATTCGTAGGCTGGCCTGGTAGCTGTTGTTGTATGCGAACTCGGCATATGGCAGACTTTCTTCCCAACTGGTTCCATAGGTGAGGACACATGCTCTCAGCATGTCTTCTAAAATTTGGTTTACGCGTTCAGTCTGTCCATCAGTCTGGGGATGGTAGGCTGTACTGAAGGCCAATTGAGTTCCCAGAGCCTGTTGTAAATGATCCCAGAATCTCGAGACAAATTGAGTGCCTCTGTCGGATATTATAGTCTTCGGGACTCCATGCAGACAAACTATACGGGAGAGATAAATCTTGGCAAGCTTCTGAGTGTTGTAGGTTGTCTTTACTGGAATGAAATGTGCCACCTTGGTTAATCTATCGGTGATGACCCATATGGCATCATTCCCGTGTCGTGACCGAGGTAGTCCGACAATAAAATCCATCCCTATTTCATCCCATTTCCACTCAGGTATTTTGTTTGGTTGCAGTAGTCCGGCTGGTTTTTGATGCTCAACTTTTATGCATTGACAAGAATCGCAACATGCAACGAATGTGGCTATGTCCCTCTTCATACCGTGCCACCAAAATCTTTCCTGAATATCCTTATACATTTTGGTTCCTCCAGGGTGGATTGAATATGGAGTGGTGTGTGCTTCAGCTAGGATTTGTTGTCTGAGGTCCTCTATGTTTGGCACGCAGAGTCTGTCCCCGTACCGTAATATTCCATCATCGCCTATGACAAACTCCGAGGCTTTGCCCATACTCACCTTTCTTTTAATTCCTTCAATGCTGGGGTGACCAGGCTGAGCTTCTTTAATTCTCTCCACAAGGTCGGGCTTTACTTTCAAGTTTGATATGGTGCCTTCCGCGATCATTAACAAGTTGAGTTTGGCAAATTCTTGTTGGAATTCAGGTCTCAAGCTTTGCAGACTGTTTTCGTCGGAGCTGGGGTTCCGACTAAGAGCATCGGCCACTACATTTGCTTTCCCTGGATGATAGTGGATACCAACATCATAATCCTTTACCGATTCCAACCAGCGTCGTTGCCGCAAGTTTAGTTCTGGCTGTGTGAAAATATATTTGAGACTTTTATGGTCCGTGTATATTTCACATCGATTCCCAAGTAAGAAATGCCTCCATTCCTTAAGTGCATGAATGACTGCTGCCATTTCTAAGTCATGAGTGGGATAATTTTCCTCATGCTTGCGGAGTTGTCGTGAAGCGTATGCGACAACCTTGCCTTCTTGCATCAACACGCACCCGAGACCTTTTCGGGATGCGTCACAGTATACCTCAAAGTTTTTGTGTATGTCTGGCACAATTAATACCGGTGCTGTGGTTAATTTCCATTTTAACTCTTGGAAACTTTTTTCGCAGGCTTCTGTCCATTCAAATTTCTTGTCCTTCTTGAGCAACTGCGTCATTGGCTTGGCTAGGGTGGAGAATCCTTCAATAAATCTGCGGTAATATCCTGCCATTCCCAAGAAACTTCGTACGTCCATTATGCTGGCTGGTGCCTTCTAGTCAAGTATGGCCCTGACTTTCTCCGGGTCCACTGCGATACCGTCTTGGGTCAGCACGTGACCTAGAAAGCCTACTTGTCTTAGCCAAAATTCGCACTTACTGAACTTGGCATACAATTGATGTTTCCTGAGTTCTCCTAGCACAATCCTGAGATGTTCCGCGTGCTCTTCTGGTGTTTTGGAGTATATCAGAATATCATCGATAAATACCACAACGAACTTGTCCATAAACTTCATAAATACTTTGTTCATGAGGTGAACAAAATATGCGGGGGCGTTTGTTAATCCAAAAGGCATAACTGTGAACTCATATAGTCCATATCTGGAGGTGAAGGCTGTTTTGGGGATATCTTCTGTTCGCACTTTTAATTGATGGTATCCTGACCTTAAGTCAATCTTTGAGAATACCTTGGCCTGAGCGAGCTGATCAAATAAATCATTTATTCGTGGCATCGGGTATTTGTTCTTGACTGTGACCATGTTAAGTGCTCGGTAGTCTATGCACAATCTTAGTGTTCCATCCTTCTTTTTGGCGAATAAAATTGGTGACCCCCAAGGTGAGGAGCTGGCTCGAATGTATCCCTTGTCCAGTAATTCCTTTATTTGTTTCTTCAACTCAATTAACTCAGATGGTGCCATTCTGTATGGTTTCTTGTATATGGGGGTGGTTCCTGGTGCTAGCTCAATGCTGAATTCTATTTCTCGGTCTGGTGGCATGCCTGGTAGTTCTTCGGGAAATACATCTGGAAATTCACATACTACTGGAACCTTGCTTAACTCAGAAACGTCCACCTTATTCAATCTCGGCTGCCGGGATATTTTTCTTTCCTTGGCTGATACTTTTATTGTCTTCCCGTGGTGGTGCGTGAGAATTACGGTCCGGTTGAAACAGTCAATAAAACCTTTGTTGGTGGTTAACCAGTCCATCCCTAGGATGACATCCAGTCCTTTATTTTCCAACACAATAAGATTGGCGTGAAATTTCAATCCTTCGAACTCAATAACCACATTCTGACAGTAACTCTGAGTAACTTGCTGAATCCCAGGGGACTTGATGATCATGGATTTTTCCAAGGGAAACATCGAAAAATTATTTTGCAAAGCAAAACTTTTCGAAATGAATGAGTGAGAAGCTCCAGAATCAAACAAAACCGTTGCAGGTATTGTGTTGACAGGAAACGTACCGAGTACAATATCCGGAGCGTTTTGTGCTTCTTCTTTGGTCACGTGGTTTAGATGACCCTTCCTGTGGTTGTTGTTGGGGTTGAAATTGTTGCGCTTGGGCGCTGAATTATTTCCACCATTATTTGGCTTCGGGGTCGAGTTCCTTGGCTTGGGGCACTGTTTGGCGTAGTGCCCTTCTTCTCCACAAGCGTAGCAAGTAACGCCTGGGCGATATGTGAACTCTTTGTCCCTTGCATGGAAATTCTTGATTGGGCGTGAGATGTTTGTCATAGATTTGTGTGTCCCACCTTTCTGAAAATCTGTCCTGCTTCGATGATTGCGAGCATGGTTAGTCTGGTCCCTTTTTCGCTTGCGGATATCTTCCAGGCTGCGTCTCTCATTTTCCAGAGTAATGGCTTTGTCCACCAGCGTTTTAAAATCTGGAAAAGTATGCACGACTAGTTGGCATTTTAGCGCGGGCGCCAGACCGTCAAGGAATTTCTCCATCTTCTTGCTTTCAGTCATACGCTCTTCATTGGCATAGCGAGACAATAGAGTAAATTGACCGTTGTAATCTGACACTGTCATGTTCCTTTGTTTGAGGTCATCGAACTCTCTCTTCTTGATTTTCATAATACTCTTAGGAATGTGTGCACCACGGAAACCTTCCTTGAAATCATCCCCGGTTATATCATTTTCGTTGGGGTGCATATGCAGAAAATTCTCCCACCATGATGCAGCTGCTCCTGTGAGATAGTGCGGAGCATATAGTACTTTCTCGAGATCTGAACATTTTGCAATAATTAATTTTCTCTCCATATCTCGAAGCCAATCCTCGGCTTCAAGAGGTTTGTCAGTATGAGAAAATGTTTGGGGACGTGTCTTCTGTAGCTCAGATAACTTGGAATGCTGCTGATACTGTCCATGGTGATTTCCCATGTTGATGACTTGGTTCATCATTTCCCGATGTTGTTGCTGACTCTGCTCATAAAGGCGGCACATTTGTGAAAGTGCCGATTCATTGCCCTGTTGGCTTGACTGTCCTTGTGTGAACTTGTTGCTGGGTTGTGTATCATAATTTTCCTCTGGTGGAGTTGGCATGAACGAGTCCAAGGACGAGACATATTTCACTCTGGGGATATATTTTGTAAAACCCATAAGAAAAGCGAAAAGAGTCGCAAAAACAATTCCATAAATGCATAAAGCTGGCAAATTAAATAGCCAAGCTTACTCAAGAAAAACAAATCGATTTGCGCACGGAGAAGGACTGCTCATTACATATCTTACACGCGAGCGGTAATTATACAATACATCACTCAGGATATGCGTACATAATCCTGACATGTTATTTAGGCTAGTGCGCTCCTCCAGATCCTACATGATGCGCAAACAAGCTACTTCTCACAACCTATGTACATATAAACATATCATACAAAGCGGTACATTGCATGGCGGCTAAGCGTACTCAGGCGGAGATGTTGACGATCTCCTTTGCCCTGCCGAGGGTGAGGCGTAGCGAGCCTGGGGACTCGACTTCCTCCTCGCTAATAGGCTCCATATGTGTAGTGTTGCGCTGAGTAGATGGAGCGGGTGCCAGGGGCGGAACAACACGAACAGGAGTGGGCGCGCAGGGTGGTGCAGTGCGCGCTGGAGTGGGCGCAATAACTTGGTTGAACTCTTCGGTAGAAGGCAGGCGGTGAGTAGGTGAATAAGATGCTGAGGACGAGACCAAAGTCAGTGGCGGTGCGATGGGTAGGAGCTCCCTCCTGTTGGCAGCACAGCCATGAACTGAGTCCATCCGGGCAGCCACGAAGTCGTCCACCAGGTTGTCGAAGGCTACCTCCAGGGCCCGGAGATACTCAATGAGCATCTCAAAAGCCTCATCTCGTTCTCCTCTGGGGCAGGAGAATGCGTAGTGACAGGTGTAAGGCACATGGCATGGAAGATAACGGTAACGACGAGTCTTCATCACGGGGAGGACATCCCTGAGACGAGCTATCGCCTCGCGGGCTGCCATCTGCATAGCATGCCTCTCCGTAGGCATGGCTCTTCCCAAGAACCGGAAGCGGCGTAACTCACCACGCCCTCCCTTGAACTGCACCGCGGCCTGGTGCATGGTCAGACTGTCGTTGACTCGGTGCTAGCAGAGTGTGAAGACTGGGCGCACAGATGGCCCCATCGCGACTTGAACGATGAAGGAAAGAAGCTTGACGAACCCATCGGGCACGTTGGCGAAGGTCTGAGACTCGCAGCTGTTGTCGGCCATCTACAAAAGTAGGCAAAAATTCTGCATGGTCAGATCATAAATTTATGCTGACTGACAGAAAAATGACTACAATCAAGAAAATATGAAAAAGCTCAATCATGCTAATAACCAATTAGCGATCGCTCCTAGTGGCTTCCTACAGTCAGCCTGGCTCTGATACCAAGCTTGTCACGACCGGTTTTCCAATAAAAATATTTATTGAGAAACCAATCTTTTGAGTCCAGTATGGGAAAAATTCTCCTTACCGGTAGACAAATTCTTGATACAATAAGCCAGTAGCATAAAATATATTACAGGGTTGAGCTACGGTTGCTCAACCAAATTATTACAAGCACGCCAATAATTATACATAATGGCGGACATGACACAGTGGTGTGGAGGCATACTACTGACTCGAGGATAGGGTGGTGGTGGAAAAACACAGCGGGGAGTGAGATACATGACTCTAAAACTGGCATCTCATCGAGCGTCGAGGTGAGGCTCGATGAATTTATTTGGTAGCGGAAGCGGATATAATACAGTGACCAAATCCAGGGTCGCACGAGACTGACTAGGACTCCTCTAGGCGTCGGACTCGCTAGCAAAATCTTCATCCATGAGATCGCCTTCGGCAGCATCTGGCCAAATCAACAAGCCAGTGAGTACTTTGAAAGTACTCGCAAGACAGTTCGGACGTAAGATATAACAAATGCATGCATGAATGCGTCATGATTAATTCACCAATGTACATTCAAATTTTTTTTGCATAACGAAGTAAGTAAAAGGGAAGCGGCGGTAGTCCGCCTGAAATCCCAACAAAACATAAATGAAAACCGATCGGGTGTCTGAAGCGATGCCTCGAAAGGTGAACAAATAAATATAAGGAAATGATGCCACAGTCGGGCGTCTTAGCGACACCACATAAAGGGCTTAAAAGAAATGCCATAGTCGGGCGTCTGAGCGACGCCACATAAAGGGCTTTAAAAGAAATGCCACAGTCGGGCGTCTGAGCGACGCCACATAAAGGGCTTTAAAAGAAATGCCACAGTCGGGCGTCTGAGCGACGCCACATAAAGGGCTTTAAAAGAAATGCCACAGTTGGGCGTCTAAGCGACGCCACATAAAGGGCTTTTAAAAGAAATGCCACAGTCGGACGTTTGAGCGACATCACAGAAAGGGCTTTTATTCACAAGTAAATAATACTCATAATAAACATTCAATTCATGAAAATAAACGGGTTAGTCCATCCACAGGAATAATCATTTAACCGGACTTAGCACTCATGCGATTCACCGGAGTCTCTGTCATCAAACTGGCACTTGTCAGGATAAGATAGTACTGAACTTGGACATGGAATAGATGATTCAAGGAATATATGACTCTGCAGAGTTTGTACAAAAATTTCCCACAGCCAACGGATTTCCGTAGTCACGAAGGACTAGTTCCGTTTACGGTATTTCGGAAGAAAACACAGCTAACCAGTACACACCCATCCTACCTCTCAATGCTAGGAATCACCCTAGACATCGTCCAAGAAAAACTTTTGAGACGGGGAGATCACAATCTCGAATAGCATGGGATCAAATTTATATACGCGCGCTCTAAGGGGTGCCCCCCTCTCGGTCCCAACCGGAAACACCCATGCCCCCTGACCGGATGACTGGCTTTAATCCAGGGCCATGGAACCATCATCCTGGCCTCTCCTTTTGGTGTGTACCAGGAAAGCGGTTTGCAACTTACTAAGCCATATTCCTTGCGGAAAACATGTGGTAGTACAGGGAAGGAAATGGGAGGAACTAGACCGATACGGTTTGACACTGTAGTCATACAGCCTGGCATAAGACTGGCATGCTACAACACTGCCATCTTACCCATCCTCATGCCAACACATGGCCATTCATACTCACATCCATCCACTTATGGATCATCGAACTCACTTACCTCAACAATGCATGGAAATAGCGTTCATCGGTATGCTCAACAACATGCCATGAGACTAACTAAATGCAAAACATGCCAAGACACTCATCATATCAAAAGTTCAAACATGCTTGCCTGGTTCGGAGTAGTCGGAGCCTAGCTCGGTGAAGTTTGCGGTTCCGTCACCTCCTTCGGTATCTACGGTATAAAGAAAATATATGCGCTATCGTAAATACCACGATGTGCAAAAAAAGTATTCCAAATATTTTTCAAATAAATATGATAAAAAACTAGACAGAATTTTAAAGAGGATAGAAAAAGAATCAATCAAAAATACTTTTCTGTTTAAAAGTTATAAAGGTTTTTGTCCAGGGACTCATCTGTAATGGAACAGAAAGTTTCCAGGGGCTAGCTTATAAAAACAGAAAACGTTCCAGTCTTGAATACGCCAGCCCAGGGAGAAAGCGTATTTTGCCCGAAGGCGTTTTCAGAAAACGATTCGTTTAGAAAGATCTGAGAGGCTGACTGGCGGGTCCCACTCGTCAGGTTTAAACTTTCAAACGAGGGACGAAGCTCGTCGGTGCCCGAGAGCCGCGGTGGTCGCCGGCGGTGATCCACGGCGAGGCAGGGGGATCGGAGGGTACCTCCGTGTTCAGGGCACCATTCCGCGTCGGTTGGTGGTGGTGGTGGTCGCCGGCGAGTACCACGCCGACGGCGAGCCTTGCTCCGGCGGACGGTGGTTCGGGTGATCGAGGGCCTCGTCGGAGAGAGCTGCGGAGATCAAATTGAGGAGGGGGTTAGGCTTCTGGTAGCTAGAGGGAGTAACTGACGGGGTTTGGGCGCTGGAGACGGCCTCACCGGAGCGAATCGAGGTGGAGGCCGAGGCGGATCGGGGCGGTCGGAGTTGGGGGAGGAGACCTCCTCGAGGTCCTCCTAGTGGCCTGGCGGGGCTTTGGTGAGGTGTAGTGGTGGTGTGGGGGTCGTGAGCGAGCTCGGGGTCCTTTTTATAGGCAATTCCGAGGTGGTGGCCGTGAACGGGGATCTCCGGTGAAGGTTACGGCGGCGCAGTGCTTGGTCGGGGGAGATTAGGGAGTTGGGCGTCATCGTGAAGGTTTACTGGTTCCATTCAGATGCTAACCTCAGCGGGATTCGGTTGCTTAGGGGGAGCTCGACGGAACGGAGAGGCGCGGGCCCGTCGACGGCAGAGAGCGTGCCCAGTGCCCGCCGGGCCACGACGACGGTGCAACGGGGTGTGCTGGTGTGCATGAGGCCACGCGGAGCTACCAGGAGGATTGGGCGGCGCCGAACGGCGTTGAGCCACCGTTCTGCTCTCTGTCGGCCGCTACGGTGGTTCGGCCGCCGCAAGACACGCCGGCGCAGGTGGGCCAGGGCGCCGCCGACGCCGGGAAGGCGCCAAGCGCACGTGTGGTGCTCCAGACAGGGGGAAGAGGCGGCGAGGAACGTGCCAAGGGCACTGTCTACGCGTGATTGAAACTGACGAACGAAAACGACACTGAACTCTGAATTTTTTTGAATATGAACAGCAAGAGTGCACGCCAAGTGTTCGACAGAATGAATTTGGCCTCTGGGGATTTTTCCTTGAGCTGATTTTTGGTGGAGTGGCTACTCATTGCTCCAGTAGGCTGCCTGAATTTTGGTGGAATTTTTGGAGAAGTGTAGATATGAATTTCACCAAATTTGGCAAATCTGGTCCAAACTTGCAGAGACTGAAATTTGAAAAATTTGAAAAGAGGAGGAGTGAATCAAGATGGTTCTGGGTTGTGGGTACAAAGGACTATCCAGGAGAGTTGGTTTGAGGTCAAAACTCAAATGCAAAAGGGTACTTGCTTTGAAAATCACTTAAGCTCAAAATAATTGGCAGAAATGATTTGAGGGGAAAATAATTAGAATAAAAATCCAAAACTTGCTTGGATTAGTAGGGACAGAGAACTTAGGTTGATTACAAGGAGGAGGGGAGGTTTTGGAGGGGTTTTACCACATGGGCAAAATACAAAGTCATGGGTGGTTTCCAAGATATGAAAATCCCAAATTTTCATAGAGTTTCTTTTTTTAAAAGAAAAAGATTAAACTCCAAAAATAATTTGAGAGGGAACCAACAGAGAAGAAGTTTCAAAAGATCAAACACCATAGTTTGAAGAAAAAAAATTCCTTGCCAAAGAAAAGGAAGTTTTTAAGAGGAAGGATTTCTGGAAAAGAAATTTTAAATGCCCTCTTTAAAAAAAATCCAACAAAGTTTTTGATGAAAACCAATTAAAAATTTTGGAGTGTCACAATTTCTATGCTAGTTTGAAGCTTCTGTCACCCTTACCCTCCAATACATAGTCCTATCAACATACAACTAACCCTATGGTGTGATCCACGCGCGCGCTCATATGATGGGCACCAAAGTACAACAAGATAACCACAAGCAAATTAAACCAATCATAGCAATTCACCAATTACCGACAGGACAACGAAAATCTAATCAGACATCATAGGATGGCAACACATCATTGGATAATAATATGAAGCATAAAGCACCTTGTTCAAGTAGAGGGTACAGCAGGTTGCAGGAGAGTGGACCGTTGTAGATAGATGGGAGTAGGTGATGAATATGTTGGTGAAGATGACAGAGGTGTTGGTGTAGATCGCCGTCAAACGATGATGGCCCCAATGGCGTTCCCGCGTCACCGGGAGAGAGGGGGAGAGAGCCCCCCTTCCCCCTAGATGGGAGAAGGGTTTCCCCTCTGGTCCTTGGCTTCCATGGCGGTGGAGGGGCGAGAGCCCCTCCGAGATTGGATCTGTCTCTCTCTATTTCTGTGTTCTAGATTCTGGACTTTCACCGTTTCTTATATTCCCGGAGATCCGTAACTCCGATTGGGCTGAAATTTTAACACGATTTGTATCCGCATATTGGCTTTCTTGTCGAGAAAGAAGGGCACCAACCACCTTACCGGGTGGCCACGAGGGTCAGAGGCGCGACCACCCCCTTGGGGCGCGCCCCCTGCCTCGTGGCCCCCTCGGGCATCGTTTCACGTTGATTCTTCCCAAAAATCACATATATTCCAAAAAAATCTCCGTAAGTTTTTATCCCGTTTGGACTCCGTTGATATGAATTTTCTGTGAAACAAAAAACATGCAACAAACAGGAACTGGCACTGGGCACTGGATCAATATGTTAGTCCCAAAAATAGTATAAAAAGTTGCCAAAAGTATGTAAAAGTTGTAGAATATTGGCATGGAACCATAAATAATTATAGATACGACAGAGACGTATGAGCATCCCCAAGCTTAATTCCTGCTCGTCCTCGAGTAGGTAAATGATAAAAAATAATTTTTGATGTGGAATGCTACCTAGCATAATCTTGATCATGTAATCTAATCATGGCATGAATATTAAGACACGAGTGATTCAAAGCAATAGTCTATCATTTGACATAAATACAATAATACTTCAAGCTTACTAATAAAGCAATCATGTCTTTTCAAAATAACATGGCCAAAGAAAGTTATCCCTACAAAATCATATGGTCTGGCTATGCTCCATCTTCGTCACACAAAATATTCAAATCATGCACAACCCCGATGACAAGCCAAGCAATTGTTTGATACTTTTGATGGTCTCAAACCTTTTCAACTTTCATGCAATACATGAGCGTGAGCCATGGATATAGCACTATAGGTGGAATAGAATATGATGGTGGAGGTTGTGTGGAGAATACCAAAAGGGAGAAAGTCTCACATCGACGCGGCTAATCAACGGGCTATGGAGATGTCCATCAATTGATGTGAATGTGAGGAGTAGGGATTGCCATGCAACGGATGCACTAAGAGCTATAAGTGTATGAAAGCTCAAACTGGAAACTAAGTAGGTGTGCATCCAACTTGCTTGCTCATGAAGACCTCGGGCATTTGAGAAAGCCCATCATTGGAATATACAAGCCAAGTTCTATAATGAAAATTCCCACTAGTATATGAAAGTGATAACTCAAGAGACTCTCTATATGAAGAACATGGTGCTACTTTGAAGCACAAGTGTGGTAAAAGGATAGTAGCATTGTCCCTTCTCTCTTTTCTCTCATTTTTTGGTGGGCTTCTTTGGCCTCTTTTATTTTTTGTGGCTTCTTTGGCCTCTTTTATGTTTTTTTTGTAAAGTCCGGAGACTCATCCCAACTTGTGAGGGAATCATAGCTTCCATCATCCTTTCCTCACACGGGACAATTCTCTAATAATGATGATCATCACACTTTTATATACTTACAACTCAATATTACAACTCGATACTAGAACAAAAATATGACTCTATATGAATGCCTCCGGCGGTGTACCGGGATGTGCAATGATCCAGAGTAGCAATGAAATCAAAAAACGGTCAAGCCACGAAAACATCATGCTAGCTATCTTACGATCATGCAAAGCAACATGACAATAAATGCGCAAGTCATGTATATGATGATGATGGAAGTTGCATGGCAATATATCTCGGAATGGCTATGGAAATGCCATGATAGGTAGGTATGGTGGCAGTTTTGAGGAAGATATAAGGAGGCTTATGTGTGATAGAGCGTATCATATCACGGGGTTTGGATGCACCGATGAAGTTTGCACCAACTCTCGAGGTGAGAAAGGGCAATGCATGGTACCGAAGAGGCTAACAATGATGGAAGGGTGAGAGTGCGTATAATCCATGGACTCAACATTAGTCATAAAGAACTCACATACTTATTGCAAAAATCTAATAGTCATCAAAACAAAGTACTATGCACATGCTCCTAGGGGGATAGATTGGTAGGAAAATACCATCGCTCGTCCCCGACCGCCAACCATAAGGAAGACAATCAATAAATACCTCATGCTCCAACTTCGTTACATAACGGTTCACCATACGTGCATGCTACGGGAATCACAAACTTCAACACAAGTATTTCTACAATCCACAACTACCCACTAGCATGACTCTAATATCAGCATATTTATATCGCAAAACTATTGCAAGGAATCAAACATATCATATTCAGGGATCTACAAGTTTTATGTAGGATTTTATGACTAACCATGTGAATGACCAATTCCTGTCATCTCTCTAAATAGATATAAGTGAAGCAAGAGAGTTTAATTCTTTCTACAAAAGATATGCCCACGCTCTAACAAATATAAGTGAAGCAAAAGGGCATTCTACAAATGGCGGTTTTCTATGTGTAGGGAAACAGGCAATCCAAACTTCAAATGATATAAGTGATGCACATGAAGCATTCTATAAAGCCATACTCAAAAGATATAAGTGAAGTGCAATGAGCATTCTATAAATCAACTATGGACTATCTCATACCAGCATGGTGCATAAAAGAAAAAGGGAAAAACTAAATGCAAAAGACGCTCCAAGATTTGCACATATCACATGAACGAAACGAAACCGAAAACATACTGATTCTTGTTGAAGAAAGATGGGATACCTTCTGGGGCATCCCCAAGCTTAGACACTTGAGTCTCCTTGAATATTTACTTGGGGTGCCTTGGGCATCACCAAGCTTGAGCTCTTGTCTCTCCTCCTTCTCCTCATATCGAGACCTCCTTGATCTTTGATCACTTCATCCACACAAAACTCAACAGAAAGCTCGGTAAGATCCGTTAGTATAATAAAGCAAATCACTACTCTAAGTACTGTTGCAAACCAATTCATATTTTGTTTTGCATTGTAGCTACTGTAATATAACTTTTCCATGGCTTAATCCACTGATAGAAATCTATAGTTCCATCAAAACAAGCAAAGAATGCATCAAAAACAGAATCTGTCTTAAACAGGACAGTCTGTAGTAATCTGAACATTCACCATACTTCTAGTACTCCAAAAGTCCTTAAATTCCAGATTCTGGCCTTTCACCATTTCTTATATTACCGGAGATCCGTAACTCTGATTGGGCTGAAATTTTAACCCGATTTGTATCCGGATATTGGCTTTCTTGCGGTGAAAGAAGGGCACCAACTGCCTTACAGGGTGGCCACGAGGGTCAGGGGCGCGCCCCACTGCCTCGTGGCCCCCTCGGGCATCGTTTCACGTTGATTCTTCTTCCCAAAAAACACATATATTCCAAAAGAAATCTCCGTAAGTTTTTATCCCGTTTGGACTCCGTTTGATATGGATTTTCTGCAAAACAAAAAACATGCAACAAACAGGAACTGGCATTGGGCACTGGATCAATATGTTAGTCCCAGAATTAGTATAAGAAGTTGCCAAAAGTATGTAAAAGTTGTAGAATATTGGCATGGAACAATAAAAAATTATATATACGACGGAGACGTATCACTGACCTGTGGGCCCGAGCGATCCTGTCACATCCCGTAACAGGCGCTGGCTCGATACCTGGCGAAAAAGGCAGCGCGAAGATCGAGGAGCCACTATCTACTCGTTTCGTTTACTGCGCCATGCCCCGTCCCGCGCGCTTCTCCAAAATTTTGAATCCTGTGAGATCCGGGTGTTGGGGAATGTAGTAATTTCAAAAAAATTCCTACGCACATGCAAGATCATGGTGATGCATAGCAACGAGAGGGGAGAGTGTTGTCCACGTACCCTCGTAGACCGAAAGCAGAAGTGTTATGACAACGCGGTTGATGTAGTCGTATGTCTTCACGATCGAGCGATCCTAGTACCGAACGTACGACACATCCGTGATCTGCAAACGTTCAGCTCGGTGACGTCCCACGAACTCACGATCCAGTAGAGCTTCGAGGGAGAGCTTCGTCAGCACGATGGCCTGATGACGGTGATGATGAAGCTACCGGCGCAGGGCTTCACCTAAGCACTACGACGATATGATCGAGGTGGATTATGGTGGAGGGGGGCACCGCACATGGCTAAAAGATCAATGATCAACTTGTGTGTCTATGGGGTGCCCCCTTCCCCCATATATAAAGGAGTGGAGGAGGGGGAGGGCCGGCCCTCTACTATGGCGCGCCCTGGGGAGTCCTACTCCCACTGGGAGTAGGATTCACCCCTTTCCAAGTAGTAGGAGTAGGAGAGAAGGAAGGGGAAGAGAGAAGAGAAAGAAGGAGGGGGCGCCGCCCCTCCCCCTAGTCCAATTCGGACTAGGCCTTGGGGGGGCGCACGGCCTGCCCTAGGAAGCCCCTCTCTCTCCCCTAAAGCCCAATAAGGCCCATATACTCCCCGGCGAATTCCCGTAACTCTCCGGTACTCCGATAAATACCCGAACCACTCAGAACCTTTCCGATGTCTGGATATAGCCTTCCAATATATCGATCTTGACGTCTCGAACATTTTGAGACTCCTCGTCATGTCCCTGATCTCATACGGGACTCCGAACAACCTTTGGTACATCAAAACACATAAACTCATAATACCGATCGTCACCGAACGTTAAGCGTACGGACCCTACGGGTTCGAGAACTATGTAGACATGACCGAGACTCATCTCCGGTCAATAACCAACAGCGGAACCAGGATGCTCATACTGGCTCCTACATATTCTACGAAGATCTTTATCGGTCAAACCGCATAACAACATACGTTGTTCCCTTTGTCATCAGTATGTTACTTGCCCGAGATTTGATCGTCGGTATCTCAATACCTAGTTCAATCTCATTACCGGCAAGTCTCTTTACTCGTTCTATAATGAATCATCCCGCGACTAACTCATTAGTTGCATTGCTTGCAAGGCTTATAGTGATGTGCATTACCGAGAGGGCCCAGAGATACCTCTCCGACAATCGGAGTGACAAATCCTAATCTTGATCTATGCCAACTCAACAAGTACCATCGGAGACACCTGTAGAGCACCTTTATAATCACCCAGTTACGTTGTGACGTTTGGTAGCACACAAAGTGTTCCTCCGATATTTGGGAGTTGCATAATCTCATAGTCATAGGAACATGTATAAGTCATGAAGAAAGCAATAGCAATGTACTAAACAATCAAACTCTAAGCTAACGGAATGGGTCAAGTCAATCACATCATTCTCTAATGATGTGATCTCGTTAATCAAATGACAACTCATGTCTATGGCTAGGAAACTTAACCATCTTTGATTCAACGAGCTAGTTAAGTAGAGGCATACTAGTGACACTCTGTTTGTCTATGTATCCACACATGTACTAAGTTTACGGTTAATACAATTCTAGCATGAATAATAAACATTTATCATGATATAAAAAAAATATAAATAACAAATTTATTATTGCCTCTAGGGTATATTTCCTTTAGTTTCCCACTTGCACTAGAGTCAATAATCTAGTTCACATCGCCATGTGATTTAACACGAATAGTTCACATCACCATGTGATTAACACCCATAGTTCACATGCCATGTGACCAACACTCAAAAGGTTTTACTTGAGTCAGTAATCTAGTTCACATCGCCATGTGATTAACACTCAAAGAGTACTAAGGTGTGATTATGTTTTGCTTGTGAGAGAAGTTTAGTCAACGGGTCTGTCAAATTCAGATCCATATGTATTTTGCAAATTTCTATGTCTACAATGCTCTGCACGGAGCTACTTTAGCTAATTGCTCCCACTTTCAATATGTATCTGGACTATGACTTAGAGTCATCCAGATCGGTGTCAAAGGTTGCATCGACGTAACTCTTTACGACGAACTCCTTATCACCTCCATAACCGAGAAATATTTCCTTAGTCCTCTAAGGATAATTTTGACTGCTGTCCAGTGATCTACTCCTAGATCAAAATTGTACTTCCTTGCCAAACTCAGGGCAGGGTATACAATAGGTCTGGTACATAGCATGACATACTTTATAGAACCTATGGTTGAGGCATAGGGAATGACTTTCATTCTCTTTCTATTTTCTGCCGTGGTCGGGCTTTTGAGTCTTACTCAACTTCACACCTTGCAACACAGGCAAGAACTCTTTCTTTGACTGTTCCATTTTGAACTACTTCAAAAACTTGTCAAGGTATGTACTCATTGAAAAAACTTATCAAGCGTCTTGATCTATCTCTATAGATCTTGATGCTCAATACGTAAGCAGCTTCACCGAGGTCTTTCTTTGAAAAACTCCTTTCAAACACTCCTTTATGCTTTCCAGAAAATTCTACATCATTTCCGATTGACAATATGTCATTTACATATATTTATCAGAAAGGCTGTAGTCACTACAAAAAAAGACACATCCGTGACATTTTGGGCCGAACAAATTTTTTTTTTGTCATACATATGACACTTCTATGACGATAATTGTGACAAAACCCAGTATCATCATAGATGTGGTGGGCTCCTACTTCTATGACAAAAAATCATGACAGAAAATGGGGTTTTCGTCCTGGGCAGGCCGGAGACGCAGCTGCATGACATTCTTTGGGCCGTCCATGACGGAAAAAACCATGGTAGAAGCGAGGGGGAGGAAAATTTCGGGGAGTTCCCGGTTACGGTGGGAGGTCGGGGGCCGAGCGATGCACGTTTCTCTCGTACACGTACGCGCGTGTGTGCGAGGCATTGGCTCTAACTGAACCCGAGCGAGGCGTTGGGCTCTAACTGAACCCGAGCGATTACACTGCAGGCTACGCGTTACTGAACCCGAGCGATCGATCGATGACTGTTAACTGAACCCGATCGAGCGATTCCTTCGCTACTGCTGCTAACTGAAGCCGATCGATGCTGCCTCTGGGATGAACAGTGAGCGTTGCGGGGGGGTTTGGATGAACAGTGAGCGGTGGCGTTGCCTCTGGATGAACTGGATCCCGTGGTGTGGTGGAGGGCTGGATGAATAGTAGACGGTGGATTGGTGCCCGTGGAGGGGTGGATGAACAGGACCCCGTGGTGTGGAGGGCTGGATGAACAGTAGACGGTGGAGGGGTGCCCGTGGAGGGGTGGTTGAATAGGACCCCGTGGTGTGGAGGGCTGGATGAACAGTAGACGGTGGAGGAGTGGTTGAACAGTAGCCGGTGGAGTAGCGCACGATAGAGGCTGGATGAACAGGAGCCCGTGGAGGCTGGAGGAGGTCGACGGTGGATATGAACAGTATCTCGTGGAGTCCCGTTTTGCGGTACGCCACACCCCTCCCAATGAACAGGACCCCCGTTTCGACCGTAGCGCTCCAACACAAGTCCGTTTCGTCCGTTTTGCGGTACGCCACACCCCTCCGGATCAACAGGACCCCGTTTCGACCGTAGGAGGTCCGTTTCCTCCGTTTTGCGGTACGCCACACCCCTCCCGATCAACAGGACCCCGTTCTGAACATAGGAGGTCCGTTTCCTCCATTGTGCGGTACGCCAGGCCTCGTTTCCATCGCCTGTTCCATCCAAGCCCTCCCGATGAACATGACCACGCATTCCGTTTCGACCCAGCCGGTTGGCTCCCACGCGTTCCGTTGCCTCTCGATGAACACGACACATTCCGTTGCCTCCCCATGAACACGACGCATTCGGTTGCCTCCCCATGAACACGACGCATTCCGTTGCCTCCCCATGTACACGACGATGACGTTGTTTCTCCATTCCGACCCAACCATGTACACGAGCCCTGGCCGTACGTATGCGCGAGTAGGCGTTCGATACCCTGCCCGTATGTACATACGTGGCCGTATTTTCTTTCTTGCACCCTGGCCGCTGTACGTACGTGTACATGCTACGTGCGCGCCTCTACTACGACATATACGCACCTCTACATCGACCAGTATATATGTACGTACACGTTCCCGACCAGAATGACAACGCTACATACGCTTCGACCAGGTGGGTCCTGACTGTCAGGCACTTCCTTGCTGCGAAGATGTAGCTGGTGGGTCCCAGCAGTCAGGGGGGTGAATCGTTTTTTTTTTGCCCGGATGCATTTCCTTGCGTGCGAAGGTGTAGCTGCTGGGTCCCAGCAGTCAGGGGGGAATTGTTTTGTTTTTTTTGCCCGGATGTACTTCCTTGCGTGCGAAGATGTAGCTGGTGGGTCCCAGCAGTCAGGGGGGCGAATGGTTTTTTTCGGACGCACTTCCTTGCATGCGAAGATGTAGCTGGTGGGTCCCAGCATTCAGGGGGAAATGTTTTTTTGCGAAATACGGTGGCCCGTCTGGTGGGTCCCCGCTGTCAGGTGGAGGAATAATTATTTTGCGCGTAATAAGGAGGCACTTCCTTGCTGCGGCCGTGGACCCAGCTGTCAGCCTCTCCACGTACAGTCCACGTCCGATGGAAGCCATTCCTTGGCCACGTTGACCACGCCGCGCCGAGAGCACCAGGGCGGTGGACGACGGTGAGGCCTAGGAAGGGGACGACGCGGAGCTGGGGAAGACATGGCAGTGGATGCCCACGCGTAGAGGAGTATGAGGGTTCACTCGTTCGGCTGCGGTGTGAGGCTTTCGTCGCCGCAGAATAACAGGGGGTGTGGGTGCGTAGAGAGATGGCCTGGCCAGCGGTGGGAGTAGTAGGGGGCGGTGAGGCCTCCGCGGCATCACAGCCGGCCACGGGCGGCAGGAGCAGGCGGCACGACCGGTGCTGCTTTGTGCGGCTGGAGCAAGAAGACCAGAGGTTGAAGAAGCAGTACGGCCATTGGATGGACATCGTACGGTCACTGGAGCTAGAATCGTTCATATATTGACTAAAGTTGACAAAGGCCTCCGTCCCAGTCAACTTAGTAGGCCCACAAGTCAGCCTCCCACCAAGGTGGGTCCCAGCTAGCAGGGGGGTATTCATTTTTTTTGTGCATAATAAGGAGGCACTTCCGGTGGGTCCGAGCTGACAGCGGGGGGAACGTTTTTTTTGCAAAATACGGTGGCCCATCCTGTGGGTCCCACAGTCAGGGGCAAACGTTTTTTTTCACGAAATACTGGTGGCCAGTCCGGTGGGTCCCTGCTGTTAGGTGGAGGAATAATTATTTTCCGCATAATAAGGAGGCACTTCCTTGCGGCTGCCATGGACCCAGCTGTTAGCCTCTCCACGTACAGTACTCTTCCGATGGAAGTCGGTCGTTGACCACATTGACCACGCCGCGCCGAAAGCACCACGGCGGTGGACGACGACGAGGCCTAGGAAGGGGACGACACGGAGCCAGGGAAGACGCGGCAGTGGAAGCCCGCGCGGGAAGGAGTACGAGGGTTCACCGGTTCGGCTGCGGTGTGAGGCTGCCGTCGCCGCAAAATAACAAGGGGTATGGGTGAGTAGAGGGATGCCCTGGCCAGCGGTGGGAGTAGTAGGGGGCACTGAGGCCTGCGCAGCAGCACAGCCGACCACGGGAGGCGGGAGTACGCGGTCCCGCCAGCGCTACTTTGGCGGCTAGAGCAAGAAGATCAGAGATTGAAGAAACACGACGGCCGTTGGATTGATATCCAACGGTTACGTCTGCTAGAATCATTTGTTGACATATATAATAACTAGAAAAATCTTGCATATGCATCAACTAAACAGGCCCACAAGTCAGACAACTCCCTCTTTTTTTAATAATTTATATATAGCTCATGGCAACTTCTTATGCAATTTATTGCAGTCGTTTTTTTGGTTGGCCAGGGACAATTTCACATATTTCTGTGGGTTTGAAACTATTTTTAAAACCGAAATGTCGAGCCAGATTTAAAGTACTTTGAGGATATATTTAAATTAGGTTAATGCCCAGTGAAATAGGAATCTGAAAATGTGAAAAAATTCAGAAATTATAAAGTAATTGCCAATTTGTCGTCTATTTTTATATTTACAACCCATTTCATATTACTTTCAAGATTTGCATGCGTCTTGAAAGAGTTGCAGCCCATCAGGGCGTAGAAAAATAAGTAGGACCTGTTCAACGAGTAGTAGTGGCACACATATCCCACGTGGCCTTCCACCATTGAAACGCCCCACAAGGACCTCAAGATGATCAATAAAGTGTAGGAACTTGTTGATGTCGATCCAGTCAACTTTAGTGCCATTAGTAACAGCCGAGTTATTACAGAGTAACAAATGAGCAGACTGCTTAACTCTGAAAAAACCTACACGTGCCACCAATTATAAGAAAATATTAGTTAGAAGTAGCATCTTCGCGAGAGACTCGTTTCTACTTCTAAAGTTAAATTGTGATTAGGTAGACAGAATAGGTGGATCAAGAAGTAATCGAGGCAACAAGCAAGAACCAGATACAAAACTAACATGGATGAACAATTGGAACGACGTCGGGGTGGAAGATCGCAGTGAAGATGAGACCAGGTTCTGCTATTTCCATCAACATTCGTGCGCCAACTTTCAGTCCGTAACACTTGAGAAAGTTTATCCAAGTTCGGCCATAAAAAAAGCAGCGATCTTCTTGGTTCATGAACCCAACTCGGAACTTATATCCATGGCTTGTCTTCACTGCGGCCATTAAACTAGTGTATTCAGTTATGGCAAGGCCGAGCATCTTGAGTACATGTGTTCTGGCAGAGCAAATAATACACTGCAGGAAAAATAATATGAGAAAACAGCATGTTCAAAAAAACCCACCCTCCCGGATAGAAAAGAGGATTCTAGGAACATACTATGCGCGTTTCAAAATACTGTGTTAGGATGAGAAGGAATAAGTGTGGCGTCTCGCCGAGGGCGCAGAAACCTGTAGGGTACTCGCACTTTGGGCACTACAAATGAAACACACTAGATTCGGTAGGAAGAAAAATGCATCAATGGCGGCGGCTGCCATCCTAGGATTACCTGCGACCAAGGGACTTGGATTTATCGGGGATGGATGAAGAATTCGTACCTGGTTCTCCATGAGAAAACCCTATGCAATCGCCGAGAGGGGTTTTTCTCTGAACAAGCAGACGAGGGAGAAGGGGATTCAGGCCCAGTGAAATATTGCCGCTTCGTCCGTCCAGCTTACTGCTTAAGCTGGAAAGGGGGGGTTGTGATTTGATGGCTCATTGGGCATTACTGCAGCGCTACGACCGGGGTGTGTCTACTGTGAAGTTGTGCACTCTAATTTGTGCATATGGCACGTGGACCCCGTTGCCGGTTGCCCCACGTATCAGCGAAAGGAAGTAGAAAGACAGGAGTAACTAGTTACACATAAATATATTTTTTGACAGAGAGATACTCCCTTTGTAAAGAAATATACAAATCTTTTATATCACAGGTTCACCTTGCCGAGAAATATACTCCCTCTGCAATGCACGGGCATTATGGGGGTTCAGCTTTTTTTATGGGGGTTCAGTTGAGAATATAATACTCAGATAGGCTCACGGTTCTGGACTTTGGGCCACAGGCCGACCCTGCATGTTTGGGGGCCCATGTGTTCTACCTCAGCGCTTTTCATATTGCAAGCGATCGGTACGGCGCTGGTTTTAGATGCTGTCGCAAGGCAAATACACAAAATTGATTAAAGCACGGCAGCTCTTGGAATGAAATCGAACGACAGTTCCTAACCAGGAATCAGAGTTGCAATTCTATCAATGATATACCATGTGATGAATAATACTGTCGTACTACTTATACACACATGACACTTGTTTCACCATGCCAGATTATTACATCAAAATCTCTCGGAGGATAGATCAGTTCGGCAGTTGCGTGCTGCTACTGAAGAATTTCAAAGTTGATTTGGACCAGCTCTCCTTACCGAGAAAGTTTGATTTTGACTTCATCCCCTACCGAAAGATATGATTTAGATTTGAACCTTGACCATCCTTTAGCATCAATCATCATGTGACCATCCTTTGTACTTACGGTAAGAGAAACTTGGCTGCGGTCGCCCGGATTGTTGAATGACTCCCTCGTTGCTCTAGGAATTCTCTGTTTGCAAACAAGAAGACATACCCAAAGAGTTAGATCAACACAGTGAATCATGTGAAAAAACATGGAAAGAAAAAAGAACGAAGCACTTGGGCGGCCAATGCTTACCAAGAAGGTGGACATGTCCGTTTTTGTAAGGACTTTGGTATATGAAGTGCGAATTGCAGCCTTGTCTGTTGCCGGTGCAACTGCACGGGCCGGAGCAGATGCAGGTGCAAGTGTTGGTGCAGGTGCCGAAGCCGCTGCTGCTGCCGGAGCTGGTGCTCCTTGTAGAGCTGGTGCCGCTGTCGGAGCAGGTGCCGGTGTCGATGCCCGATCCTCCGGTAGATCATACTGATCTGCTAACGCGGTCGGTGCCCAATCCTCAGCTGGATCAGACTGAGCTGCTACCGCTGTCAGTTCTAGAGCAACTGCCGGTGCTCGATCTGTGCGAGACAGCGGCGATCGTGTCTGGTCTGCTATGATCAGCTTTCTAAGTTGACTAGGATCCGTGACCGTGATCTAGTTTTTTTCTTCATTTCTTTTAAGCGCGAGAAGGACTAATTGTGGCATTTTTGTTAAACCAAACTGCAGTTCATCATAGGGATTCAGCTTGTACTCAGACAATAGACTGATCCAATTTTTTCCAGTAATATAAGTGATGGACAGTGCCTTCGTTACTGACACGACATAAGAAGTGAAACCTGCAAAAATAGCCATCGTAGAGCAAACCAAACGGTTTATTCTTTGATGAATGTCACATGGCAAAACCTGCATCGTAAAATTGCAGGAAAAGAAAGAAAACATGACATTAAATCAACAAGATTTAGACAGTAAATCAATAAGATTTACTTGATGTGACACAAGTGAATCCTTACCAGGAAATCACTATGTTGAAGTACTAAACAGAAGATTGATCGTCCAACTACGCGTGGCATGCAGGGGCCCCGCCTACTCCCACAAGCAGGACAGTCCAAAGGTCGTGACAAATCGTATGGACCGAACATCCATGGGACTGGAAATCCTGGTGGGTGTGACAAACCCTGCAATGCATACAGATATTGGAGTGTAACCATAATTGATAAACCGTCCTCACAAAAAATATGATCTGGATACTTCAAAATATACAGACTGAATTGAGTGGACAGACATTAACATAGACCGTTCTCAGGACTGACCACACACCAAAAGCGGCAGTACTAATAAACAATACAGGGTTCACAAACACAAATCAATTACTGAACAATAGTACTTACTACAGACAAGCTAAGTTGCACTAACTAGACTCTGCAGACTATTTCTTGCCACCGACCTACGTGATGAACCCCGCATAATTGACTAGGCCATGGACTTCGTGTGAGATGTCTACACGCACCATCACCATCTTGTCAACCTTGGAGAACCTAACAGAGTGGTCTTTCCACTCATAAACATGATGATGAAGACAGGCCGCATCAGATTTGTTGGGAAGCTTTACAAGAACCACACATGTCGTGGTTTTGTCACGGAAGATGTCCTCATGAAAGGACTTAGTCGTGGAGCCATCACTATGGGTTAGCTTGAAGGGGTTAAAGCGGACAAGGGACGCAAGAGAGTTTATACTAGTTCGGCCCCTTCGATGAAGGTAAAAGCCTACGTCTAGTTGTGATGGAATTGATGGGGTTTCGATGACCAGGGAGCGAATATGCTTCGCCTAGTCCTCAAGTTGTTGTCTGTCTCCCTTGAACCGCCGCCGGGTCGTCCCCTTATATACACGGGTGACGCCCGTCGGTTTACAGAGTCCCGAGACCGGCTCATAGACATGTCCGGTTCGGTCTCTACTATCGCTAACTTACAACACAAGTTATATACTAATGTTGGTTCATGGCTACAGGCCTTAAACCGGTTCCGGCCTTGGGCCCTTATAGAATATCCTCACGGGCTTCAAACATACTTGACTACTGATGAAGTTAACCCGGCCTGTCCTGGCCGGTTTACGCCCATTAGAAATATCCCCAACATTAGGCCCCAGATTGATTTGAACAGGTTCATGTCAATCCTTAGTAAAAAAACTTCGTCTTCAACATCTTCTTGGATAAACCACCGTGACATCATCTTCTCAGATTGTGGTGAACCGGCGTGACGTCATCTGTCATAAAGAACTGTATATGATATCTTTTCATTAATAGATCTGCAACAATCGAGGCGATAGCTCTGTTTCCAAACTTGCAGCCCCTTGATTTTCGCGCCTGACACACATATCCCTTGCCTTTATAAATAGGACCGAAGGGTCATTTTCCTTTCCCCTTCGTGCCCTTCCTCGTCGTCTTCCTTGCGCCGCTCAGCTTGTGAAGCTCCGCCGCCACCGTCGGCCATTGACTCTGCATCGACCTTGGCCGCTGCATCACTCTGAATGCACCGGAGCACTGCGGCGGCCTTCCGCTTCTTCCTCAACTCCAGTAAATCTTCTGCTCTTTCCGCCCCAGATCTATTCTAGGGTTTCTAGGTTCTTTAGTGTTCATCCTTCGCTTCTTGTTCATACAATGGTTCTCAGATGAACTCCTGAATCTCTGTTCTGTGTAATGGTAGCCTTTAGCCTCCGTTTTCACTTACGCTTCTCCAAACCATGGATCTTATTTGCACCCTAGCTCATTAGTTCGGTATCGCTCCTTTATGCTTTGAATATTTTCCTTTTTCTGACATGCTCCAGATCTAAAACTATGACATATCTTTGTGAAATCTGTTTCCGTTTTCTTACTTATCTGCAATCTTAACTCTTCAGTGCTTAGAATAGGCGGTTTAACCTTGTAGAAAAAATGACAATCCGGTATATACCATTAGTCCCCTTGTTGAACCGCCAGAATCCTTTATTAGGGCACTGTTTCTTCGTAGAATTCTAGTTTATCAAATATGCATCAGCATATATCTTTCCAACGTATTCTTGAACCGGCAATTCCTGTATTGTAGATCTTGCCATGGCCAAACAAGTGTATGAATGCAACTGGGTCCCTTCTCGAGTGACCGAAGACCAACTGAACAAACTGGTTAGAACGGGCGCTTTAAGTAAGAAAGATGCCATTCACTGGAGGGTCCCTGTCCCGGAATATCCTCCCATGCCCATAGACGAAGAAGTTGTTGTTTTTGCTGAACACTTAGCCCGGGGCTTCAATCCTCCTGGTTCAAAATTTTACCGGGATGTACTAGCCAACTTCCAACCGCGTCCACAAGATACTGGCCCCAACTCTATAGCCAACATCTGTCACTTTCAAGTGTTCTCTGAGGTGTATCTTCAAGAGGAACCTACAGTAGAATTATTCTGGGATTGCTTCCACCTGAACCGTCATACTGAATTTACAGACGGACCAAATACAGAACTGGGTGGTATGGCGATTCAGAAAAGGAAAGAGGTCACCTTCCCTCACGCCAAACTGCACACCCACCCCAAAGAGTGGAATCATACATGGTTTTATTGCAATGATACCTCTCCTTCTGAAGAAAATCCCCTGCCGGGTTACCGTCCGGAACATCTGAGCAATACACACCCCTTCCCACAGAGGCTGACTGCAAAGGAGAGGAGCAAATATGCTCCTCAATTATCCAAGATTAGGGCCTTCATGGCAAACGGGTTGACAGAGGTTGACTTTGCTCGCTGCTGGATATCTTGGAGTGTATTGCCCTTGAGCCAGTGCCCCGGTTTGATGTGCGAATATACCAGAGATGTAAAAGACCCTTTACGGAAGATTAGCATCCAGCTTACAGATGACGAAGTCACTGAGGCTGTGAAAAAGATATTAAATGAACCGGAAGCTGTCTGTGCTCAAACCGGTCTGCCCCCTTTCTGCGCCATTAACAAACCGCCACCTGTAAGCCTCAGACCTTATGCATTTTTTGAATTTTCCTTTGTCCCAATACTCTCTGAAAATGCTATTATCATTTTTAACAAGGCGATGATCCATTCTGGAGCAACAAACCTCCGCAAGATAAACCGGAGAAGCCAACCCGGCCAAAGACCAGAGTTGTGAAGAGACCTGTGAATAGGAAGAGAACCACTGCATCCTCCGATCCACCAGCTGACGATGATGTGGGTAACCCAGACCTTGAGGTAGAGCTTGACTCACTTGGTTTATTTTTCATACGCCTTATTGATGATGATTATTGCCAGGACGACGCCGAAGTCAGTCACGCTAATGCTGTAGAGGTAATCGTTCTTTCCTCCGATTCAAACCTTTTGCCTTCACTAAAAATCCATCGGGCAAACCGGAAAGTTAAATTTTCTCATCCTCTTGCTTATTTGGACCCAAACTTTCTTGTGAAGACACAACAACACGAGGCTCGCCGCACAACTCGGCACAACTGCCAGGTAGTTACCTCCGCCGGTTTACCGAACAGTCTGGTTTGGAAACACCGTTCAGAGGTCTCTAACTCTCTTGTCACTGCATGCCCTAAAGCAGGTTGTTTTTGTCAACCTCTAAATCCGTCTGATTCCGATTATCAGGGCACTTCCCATTCGTCATCCGGCGAGTCATCAGCCACCAAGCTTCCACCTCTCAAAACGGTGCTTGGGTAAGCCATATTCCTTCTCGTATCTTTGATATATTACTGTAACATATGCTGAACTGATCCTTTAATTTTTTTTCTCAGGGCGAAACCCAGACCAAGCAAGAAAGCTCGCCTGAACAAAGCGGCGGAGGAAAATGCCGCTCCTGAACCGGACAAAACACCAGATGCTGAAGAAGCCCAACTTGATGATGTGCCGAACGACCCACCACCGCAAGATCATGACTTTGTTGCTGAACGGGCAGATGTTGATGCCACAGGCCCTGTTAATCAGCCGACAAGCCCTATCCGGACCGACAACCCGGCTAGTCCGGTGAAGAATACTAATAAATCGGTGACTCCAATACAAACCGGTGAAGCAAAAGACGATGATGTCATTATCACTGGCGTTGGTCATACCGAACCAAGTAACCCGGTTGCTCTATCTAAACATACCGCCAAAAAGGAATTCTTTGCGGTTGGCAAAGGCAAATGGAATGCTGATTTGTCAACATATGCTGCTCTGAACGCTCAAGATCTCCATTCTGGCTATCTGAACCGGCTATACACCAGCCGCGATTATGAAGCCGGTCTGGTTAACATGATGAAGGAGAAATATGAGGTAACTTCCTATATGCTTCCCTTCTTGTATTATCTGACATAGCCCCCAAGGGCCGGTTCAACTTTGCGAAGTTAAACCGGGACTTTAAGATAAAAACAAGTCCTATATCAATAGTTTATGAACAAATAGCCATTAGCCCCCAAGTGCCGAGTTGAATACTTGTATTGAGCTTGGGACTTTGTAGAAAGTGTACGATGAAGAGAAAATATGCATTAGCCCCGAAGTACCAAGGGCATAACTTGTTATGTGGTTGGTACTTCAAGTATGTACTGTCATTTCATCGTATGAATGTCTCTGTGCAGGCTGAGCTGAGCAAAAGAGAAAGCCAAACCGCCGATTTGCAGGAGAACCTTAAGTCTCAACAGGCAGAAACTTCCAACGCAAAAGAAGAACTGACCAGTGCTTTAAGTGCCATGGAAAGGCTGAAAGAGGACTTCAACAAAGAGCGGGCGGATTGGGCGATGGAGAAATTCGCTTTAAAGGAAAGGGCTAAAAAAGCAGAGGCCGGTATTAAACCGGTGGTTGATGAATTGACCAGCGTAAAGCGACAAGTTCATGCCATGACTGCCGTTGTCTTTGGTAAGCATCCTTGTTCTCTGAATTACACATGCCTTTTCATGTATCTGCCGATTTACTAACCCTTGCAATGATATAGGAACTCGCATTGGCCACTTGGGATCAGATGTGCGGAAGAAGTTGAAAGCTGCCTATACGTTAATAGAGCAACTGTACACGGGTGCACAACGAATCATCTTCACTGCTTCCCACAATAATCCGCCGCCCACCTTGATCCAAGACACTATTAAAAGGTTGTCTATGCTCCCTGCCCGGGTTGAAGAGCTGAAGAAATCCGCTGCTAGAACCGGTGCTTTGAACGGCTTAATCCGGGCCAAAGCGTGGGTGCCTGACTTTGACCCTATTGAAGCGGCCCAAGGCTATCCCAGTTTGAAGGAAGATGGGACATAATTTAGTGAGGAGGATCTCCGAACTATAAACCGGGAAGTGCGCCCTCTGGCTTGTCAGTTGGTTGAAGAGGCAGATTTGTCCCACTATCAAGCCCAATATGATGATCAAAACAAACGGGTGGCTGCACCAATTCCTGAAGCGGAGAACCTTATACCCCCAATCCGTAAGTATACTTACGCTCCTAACATCGAACAGTCGTTGCTGATCAGTGATGAAGCTGTATTTCAAGCGTTAACTGGAATCGACTGGGCAACTGTTGATTTCCAGCCACTGGGTAGGGAGGAAGAAGCTGAACCAGCGCGAGATGACCCGCAACCATCAGGTCAAGCCAGAAACCAAGCGTGAACCGGTGGCCGGTTTAAACCATTGCAGGCTGTGACCTGTATTTGATAAAAACAATGATCTTGTTTGGGCACTGGAACGCCTTGTAATAGGCTAGCTCATATACTTTGTCTTGGTATGCCTTCGTGCATATTTATCCTCAACTGATGCCTGTTTGAATCATATTTGTCCAAACTGTTTTCTGCAGTTAAGAAGTCTGAAATGCCTTGGCGGTTTATCGCCAGGCGGGTCATGATATCCATGTATATAAGACAAAAGATGATAATTTATGTTAAAGCATATAACTAGATATGGAAATACATAATACCTGCCATCGTTAGGCATGATGTTGGCTGGCCAACCTTGAAGCGGGGTTTGAAAACCCAAACTTTGGAGAAAACAACTCCTGTTAAGATAAGGCCGGTTTATAATGTAAACCGATCTGGGTTATAATAAACACTAATTTGCTCCATAATAGGATGGCAACAGAAAATCAAACCGGGCAGGTAGTCTCTGGATTAAGATTTGACCGTGTTCCGCCAATTTGTAATTGACAGTTGAACCGGATTTAATAATGTCGGTTTGAAAACGCAACAAAGAAATGTTACCAAAAGTAAAACAGAATTTAAGCAAAGGGAAAGATAAAACCATTGCAAATGAGGCTTTGAGCCGATCAAGAGGCATTACCATGGTCGGACGAGACCATGCCCCCCAAAAGGTGTAGCTATGGTTCAAATCAGCCAGGTCCCCAAATGATGCTTTGGCATTACGCCAATCAAGAAGTGTAGCTATGGTTCGGGTTCGACGAAGCCCCCAAGTGATGCTATGGCACGAGGCCGGTCAAGAGGCGTGACTATGGTTCAGACGTGACCAAGTCCCCAAGTGATGCTGTGGTGTTACACCTATCAAAAGGTATTGCTATGGTTCGGACACGACCAAGCCCCCAAGTGACATAATATAAAGCTTTTTGAAAAGCTAACTCAAGGGGTAAACCGGATGTCACTTTAAGGACTGAAAATCCGTGTAACAAAGACCCCGCTTTAGCTGAGGTTCTGGTTTATTGTATTGATCATAATATATACATTGTCATAATATGTACATAAGCACATCCTATGGCTCAAGTATAGTAAGGCCGGAGATGAGCTATGTTCCACAGCTGGTTTGTCTCCTCCTCCGATGTGCGTGAGTCCTTGCGCTCTCGAATATCGATTAGGTAATATGACCCGTTAGAACCAGAACCTTTCGTGCTGATAAATCGCCAAACGGGCAGCCGCTATGTCGCGCTCCTCATCCAACAAGTCGAGAGCATCTTGTCGTGCTTCCTCTTTGTCCGCTTCAACATATGCTGATACACAAGGTGAGTCATGATAGATGTCACTTGGGAGAACCGCCTCCGCTCCATAAACCAGGAAGAACGGGGTGTATCCTGTCGATCTTTTGGGTGTGGTGTTGATGCTCCATAACACAGATGGTAGCTCTTCAACCCAACAACCCGGCGTCCGCTGCAAAGGAACCATAAGCCGGGGCTTGATACCTCGCAAGATCTCTTGGTTGGCCCTCTCCACTTGGCCGTTGGACTGTGGGTGAGCCACTGATGATACATCAAGCTGGATGTGCTCACATTGACAGAACTCCTTCATGGCACCTTTGGATAGATTGGTACCATTGTCAGTGATAATGCTATGTGGAAAGCCAAACCGGAAAATAACTTTTTGATGAATTTAACTGCCGTGGCTGCATCACACTTGCTAACGGGCTCTGCCTCTACCCACTTTGTAAACTTGTCAACCGCCACCAAGAGGTGGGTCTTCTTATCTTTGGACCTCTTGAAAGGCCCAACCATATCCAGCCCCCAAGTTGAAAACGGCCAAGTAATTGGAATCATCCTCAATTCTTGAGCTGGCACATGAGCGCGTCTTGAGAACTTTTGACAGCCATCACATCGTCTGACCAGGTCCTCCGCATCAGCATGAGCAGTCAACCAATAGAAACCATGGCGAAACGCTTTAGCCACCAAAGATTTTGAACCGGCATGGTGACCACAATCCCCTTCGTGAATTTCACGCAAAATTTCACAGCCTTCCTCAGGAGACACACATCGTTGAAACGCCCCGGACTCACTGCAATGATGCAGCTCTCCGTTGATAATAGTCATGGAATTGGACCGCCGGATTATCTACCTGGCTAGAGTCTCATCCTCTGGTAACTCACCCCGGTTCATGTACACGAGATAAGGAACCATCCAATCCAGGATAACATGAAGAGCCGCCACCAATTGAGCTTCCGGATCAGGAATAGCCAGATCCTCTTCACCAGGGAGCTTGACGGATGGATTATGCAGAACATCCAAGAATACATTAGGCGGGACCGGTTTACGTTGAGAACCTAATTGGCTCAAAGCGTCTGCCGCTTCATTCTTCCGTCGATCCACACGGTCCACCTGATAACCCTTGAAGTGACCTGCAACAATATCCACCTCACGACGATATGCTGCCATGAGTGGATCTTTAGAATCCCAAGTGCCAGACACTTGCTGAGCCACCAGGTCCAAGTCACCGAAGCACTTAACTCGGCTTAGATTCATCTCCTTAGCCATCCGAAGACCATGGAGCAAGGCTTCATACTCAACTGCATTGTTAGTACATGGGAACATTAAGCGGAGAACATAACAGAACTTATCACCTTGTGGGTAAGTTAATATGACTCCAGCCCCCGAGCCCTCCAATTGTCTGGATCCATCAAAATGAATAGTCCAGTAGGTGTGATCCGGCTTCTCTTCAGGTGCTTGTAGTTCCGTCCAATCGTTGATGAAATCCACAAGTGCCTGAGATTTGACCGCTGTCCGAGGTACGTATTTCAACCCATGAGGCCCAAGCTCTATAGCCCACTTGGCAATCCGGCCAGTTGCTTCCCTGTTCTGGATTATATCTCCCAAAGGAGCAGAGCTGACCACTGTGATGGGATGCCCTTGGAAGTACTGTTTAAGCTTCCGGCTTGCCATGAAAACTCCATACACCAACTTCTGCCAATGCAGATACCTTTGCTTGGATTCAATAAGTACCTCACTGATATAGTAAACCGGACGTTGAACTGGATACTCCTTGCCTGCTTCCTTGCGCTCCACCACAATAGCCACGCTGACTGCTCGAGCTTTGGCTTCCACATGTAACAACAGTGGCTCCTTGTCAATTGGAGCAGCAAGAACCGATGGATTAGCCAGCTGCCGCTTTAAATCTTCAAACGCTTCATCTGCAGCCGAACTCCAAACGAAGTTATCGGTTTTCTTCAGCATTTGATATAAAGGAATCGCCTTGTCGCCGAGGCGGCTGATAAACCGGCTCAACGCAACAATCCGGCCAGCCAAGCGTTGGACATCATTGACGCATTTCGGTTTAGCCAAGGAGGTGATGGCTGTGATCTTCTCCGGATTAGCCTCAATACCCCTATTAGACACCAGAAAGCCCAACAGCTTGCCTGCCGGTACACCAAAAACACACTTGGCCGGATTAAGCATCATCTTGTAAGTCCTCAGGTTATCAAAGGTTTCCTTCAAATCATCAACCAGAGTCTCCTTCTTCCTTGACTTGACCACGATATCATCCACATAAGCATGAACATTACGGCTGATTTGCTTATGAAGGCAATTCTGCACACACCGTTGATAGGTCGCCTGGGCACTCTTGAGCCCAAAGGGCATAGACACATAGCAGAAGGCTCCAAAGGGAGTTATGAAGGCCGTCTTTTCCTGGTCCTTAACCGCCATCTTGATCTGATGATAACCAGAATATGCATCTAGAAATCTCAAGCGCTCACAACCCACCGTAGCATCAATAATTTGATCAATACGGGGACGAGCAAAAGGATCTGCTGGACAAGATTTTGTCAAGATCTGTGTAGTCCACACACATACGCCAGGTGCCATTCTTCTTAAGGACCAGCACCAGATTAGCTAACCATTTAGGATGGAAAACTTCAACGATAAATCCAGCTGCTAAGATCCTGGCCACCTCTTCTCCAATAGGTTTTCGTCGTTCTTCATTGAACCGGTGGAGAAACTACTTCACCGGTTTGTACTTAGGATCAACATTCAGAGTGTGCTCAGCCAGTTCCCTCGGTACACCTGGCATGTTAGAAGGCTTCCATGCAAAGATGTCCCGATTCTCACAGATGAACTCGATGATCGCGTTTTCCTATTTCGGATCCAAGTTTGCACTGATGCTGAACTGCTTGGACGAATCGCCAGGTACGAAGTCAACAAGCTTAGTCTCAGCTGCCGATTTGAACTTCAGGGCCGGATCATGTTTCGTAGTTGGCTTTTTCAACGGAGTCATGTCTGCCGGATCAACATTATCCTTATAATATTTCAACTCCTCCGTGGCAAAAACCGACTCTGCATAGGCCGCATCACCTTCTTCACACTCCAAAGCGACCTTGCGGCTTCCATGGACAGTTATTGTTCCCTTGTGACCCGGCATCTTGAGCTGCAAATAGACATAGCAGGGCCGTGCCATAAATTTGGCATAAGCCGGCCGTCCAAACAGGGCATGATATGGACTCTGGATCTTTACCACCTCAAAGGTCAATATTTCAGACCTGGAATCACGATCATCTCCAAAGGCCACTTCCAGAGCTATCTTGCCAATAGGATATGCTGACTTACCAGGTACCACGCCTTGGAACATCGTATTGGATGGTTTAAAATTTTTATTTGTTAACCCCATACGACGGAGGATGTTGATACTGCTTCCTCCATCCATGAGTACCTTGGTGAACTTATAACCTCCCACCTGAGGCACTACCACCAATGCCAGTTGACCCGATTGTCAACCCGGGGAGGATGATCCTCTCTGCTCCACACGATTGGCTGCTCAGACCAGTGTAAGTATCGGGGCACTGCTGGTTCAACAGAGTTCACCGCCTGCTTATGAACCTTTCAGTCACGCTTGTCCAAACTAGTGGTGAAAACATGATATTGCCCACCATTTAACTGCTTTGGGTTGCTCTGATAACCTGACTGCTGCTGCTGCTGATTGTAGCCACCCTGGCTACTCTGGTTACCTTGATTGTTATTTCCGCCCAGATTACCATTGAAGCCTGAACCGGAATTTCCTCCACCATAACCTGGCCCATGAGATCCGGATCC
Source organism: Triticum urartu (assembly GCF_056163025.1). Taxonomy (NCBI): domain Eukaryota; kingdom Viridiplantae; phylum Streptophyta; class Magnoliopsida; order Poales; family Poaceae; genus Triticum; species Triticum urartu. Next base: position 479,469,485 of record NC_141875.1, on the reverse strand, counting down.
TGACCTGCCACCTGATCCGTGATCATATCGGAAAGCATTAGAATTTTTGAACTCTTGCATGATGTAGCAGTCCTTCCAAAGGTGGTTGGCCGGCATCTCCTTTGTCCCATGTTTTGGGCAGGGCTGGTTTAATAGGTAAGACAGACGGTCCGGGTTAGGATTAGGCGCTCCGCTGCGATTCGGCGATTTACCGTTTCGTCACTGGCCCTTGTCCTATGCACCGGTATTAGCCACGAAGTCCATGCTGCTATCCGCTTTACGCTTGCCGCCGTTCCCTTGGCCTGCCGAGTTGTGGGGCTGCCCCTTGGCATTGCTGTTCTTCTTTCCCTTCCCTGTCTTGTCATCATCAGACTCGGGATCCTTGGTACTATCAGAGTCAGCATATTTTACTAAAGCATCCATGAGGGTTCCCATATCGTTCCAATGGTGCTTTAGTCGTCCCAATGTCAATTTCAGAGGTTCAAACCGGCAATTGCCTTCCAAGGTTATGACTGCTGTATCGGCATTGATGCGGTCTACCGAATGCAAAATTTTCGAGACCCGGCGCACCCAACGGGTCGTTGATTCTCCTTCCTCCTGGACACAAGCCGCCAGGTCCACTATCGACATGGGCTGCTTGCATGTATCCTTAAAATTCTGGATAAACTGGGCTCTCAACTCGGCCCATGAACTGATAGAGTTGGCTGGTAAGCTTTTTAACCAAGTACGAGCAGTCCCTTCTAGCATCATGGTGAAATACTTCGCACATGCCGCATCATCCACATCGAGCATCTCCCTGGCCATCTCATAGCTCTCCACCCACATTTCTGGAGATAAGTCGGCAGTGTAATTTGGCACTTTGCGCGGGCCCTTGAAATCCTTGGGCAGGCGCACATTGCGTAAAGCAGGGATAAGGCATGGTACCCCCAAAGAACTAGAGGTAACTCCGGGCTCAACTGAGGTGGTCGGACGAACCGGCGTAAGCTGACGAGCTCCATACTACGCCGCTAACTCGGCCTCCCTGCGCGCTCGGCCCCGATCTACCACTTCCTGAGCATCACCAGCACCACCTACCGGGTTATTGTCACGGGGCGCTTCACGGTTCCGTGCATTGCTCGATACGGCCGGCTCCTCCATACGCCTGCTGTAACTCCGGCTTGGATGAGGGGTGGAGTGAATTCGATCACAGCTATATGAATAAGCTTCCTATTGAATCAAGGCTGTCCGAAGAAGCTCCTTAACCCGGCGTGTTTCCACCGCTGTCAGAGAATCACCTTCAATTGGAATGGCCTCCAGTCGTGAAGCAGCCGCAACAAGATTGTCCATCGGATTAGAATAATGACCCGGAGGCATCGGGACAGGCTGAGGCACAATATTGTTCTGACAAGGTGGATCCATCAAACGTGGCTGAGCCGGCGCGCCTGCTCCAGGCGCTTCCGCCCGGTTTACCACTGGCAGGTTACTGGTCCCTGCTCCTGGGTGTTGAAGAGGTCCCTTGCTTCGTAAACCGGACGTAGGCGGGACCGGTGCTTCCTTTTCAGGACTTCATGCGATGCGTTCTGATCCAGCATAAGTCGATAAGCCTGTGCGTCCAAAGAGGCCCGTTCTGCGGTCATCCTGGCATTCTCAGCCGCTAGGTCGGCCATGGCCTGAGTGATCTGATCCTTCACCTTTGCGATTTCCGCATTGTGGGCATCCTGATCTGCCGGATTATCCTCTGCCATGAGCGTAGCCAACGCGTCAAATAGATCAGACAAAACCTGAGTCGGCGGGCGCACAGGGCCTCCTGCCTTGGCTGCCGTCGACGTTACTGACCCGGAGATCATTGCTGCTGCGGTCGAAGAGTGGATCGCCGATTGTGTACCGGCCATGAATATTCCAACCCGGCTCGGCAGATCAGAGGGGTCCGGAATACTGTCGCCATCGGAACAGCCCCCAAGCCGGCCACCTTGTAATTGATATAACGACTTGGTATCTCCGGTTGATGACCCATCACCGGAATAAATGACGGTCTCACCACCAGATTCAGATCTATCCTCGTATTCCCCTCCATGGATGACTCCCACGAAGGCACGCTTTACGGCCGGTTTGACCCGGGCAGACCGTGCGCGCTGAGCCATTTCGACGAGGTCGGTGTAGATGTCCGGCTCAGGGCCCGGTTCACCGATCTTGCCGATGAAGACGTGTATGCCACCAAAGGGGACCCAGTACTCATACTCGATTGAGCCGGCCTCGGGGCCCCATCCTACATCGTCGATGTAGAGCTTGCTGCGACGACTCTTGGTCATCTGGCCCACAGCGTAGCCCTTGAGTCCTTCGAAGTTGCCCTCCAAGAACTCGAAACCATCGTGCGATAGCTCCACGGTGGGCGCCAACTGTCGTGGTTTTGTCATGGCAGATGTCCTCATGAAATGACTTAGTCATGGAGCTATCGCTACGGGTTAGCTTGAAGGGGTTAAAGCGGACAAGGGACACAAGAGAATTTATACTAGTTAGGCCCCTTCGATGAAGGTAAAAGCCTACGTCTAGTTGTGATGGAATTGATGGGGTTTCGATGACCAGGGAGCGAATATGCTTCGCCTAGTCCTCGAGTTGTTGTCTGTTCTCCTTGAACCGCCGCCGGGTCGTCCCCTTATATACATGGGTGACGCCCGTCGGTTTACAGAGTCCTAAGACCGGCTCATAGACATGTCCGGTTCGGTCTCTACTATCTCTAACTTACAACACAAGTTATATACTAATGCCGGTTCACGGCTACAGGCCTTAACCCGGTTCCGGGCCTTGGGCCCTTATAGAATATCCTCACGGGCTTCAAACATACTTGACTACTGATGAAGTTAACCCGGCCTGTCGTGGCCGGTTTACGCCCAGTAGTAATTTCCCCAACAACACCCTTCGTAATCGAAGGCACAACCAGGAAATTGTTGTGGTCAATTACAGCCTCAAGAACACGCCTGACAACAATGCTACAGGAAAACACTAGTTCAGGACACGTGGCGACAAGGACATAGCAGCTGGATAGTTCAACAGTAGAACTCATCATCAAGTCTTCCAGTTCACACGGCATGACTTTGAGAACTTCATCTCCACCGCGGACCTGGTTCTAATTCAAACAGAAACCATATTTTATTACTACCTCCGTTCAGAAATGTAAGATGATTTTCGATATTATACTCCATATATGACTACATATACGCACAGAAATGAGTGAAGAAAGACACTAGAACATGTCTTCAAAGGCATGAGAGCAGAGGGATTACATGCAATATCCATAACACAAGTTACTAAGGCAAATATACCCTCTTAAAAGGTAGCATTGATGTTCATAAAGTACTCCCTCCGTCCCAAAATTCTTGTCTTAGATTTTTCTAGATACGGATGTATCAAGTCACATTTTAGTATTAGATACATCCGTATCTAGAAAAATCTAAGACAAGAAATTTGGGACAGAGGGAGTAGTTGAAAGTAATCTATAAGAAATCAGTGTCAAAAGAGGAATTTAGAACCGTCATTTTGCACACTAAAATCACATGCAAGATCACCCAGAAAGTTGTACTACCAGTACTACTACTGCGTATTAGATGAAAAAACACGATCAAGATCAAGAAAAAGATCGTCAACAAGAGACATTACCTGGACTAGCTTAATGAGGGATCCCGGAGAGGGGGGCTTGGACAGGGCGATGGCTTTGAGCTTGTCTGCGGTAGTCTCGGCGGGGTGCTTGCGCTTCTTCGTATCATGAGCCTCGCGGTTTTGTCCAGAGCCATAGACATCACGGTGGCCAGTGCTCCGGCGTCCATCCAAGAGAGGAAGCTGGGAGAGAAGAGTGAAAGGAGTAACGAGATGAGGGAGAAGCGAAGCGAGTGGGGGTTTTCTCCAAGAGAGGAAGCTGAGAGAGAAGAGTGAAATGATGGTTGCTTCATCCGTCCAACTTACTGCTGGAAAGGAGGGGTTTTTGTGATTTGACGGCTCATTGGGCATTACTGCAGTGGTTCGATCGGGGTAGTCTACCGTCACTCTACTACGGAGTAATTTAGTGCATGGCTGGTGGACCCAGGTGCTGGCTCTCCCACACGTCGGAGAAAGTGAGTAATTTAGTGCATGGCTGGAGGAGGATCCGCATGGTAGAGCGTGTCCACTATTTTTCTGAAGAAAAAAATGATTACAGCAAGCGTTTCCACTCTTACGACGGAGGAGTGCGAAACAGGACATCCACTTGAACATACACAGTGCTCCTACTACTAGGCATGTGCAGTGGTTCATACGTCAGTACTACACAATCTTGTTGCTAGTGTAGTAAGATATGACGATAACAAATGATGTTGTGCACATGTCAACTACTCCTATATGTAACATAGTACCGCTTTTTCGACTGTCCGGTCGAGAATGAATGGTGAGATCAATGTTAACAGAACTAGGTCCACAGCGCACGAAGAGTACGGTGCTACAGTACTCCATGAAACATGAACCATATGAAGCACGAATAGTGTTAGGCAGGGTGTATGAAGGGTGCACGGGATGGGAGAAAAAGTTCCCTTCTCGATCCACTTTTGGGTGTTTGGCAGAGTGCATGAAGGGTGCATGAGTCCACACTAGTAGGGTGACAAAAATACATGAAGAGGAAACAACTATATTGAGATGAGAATGCAACCAAACACACCCACACGCTTTGTGCTACAGTGACTGATCTGCACCGTCTGAGTTTGATCCAACGGTCATGTTGCACCGAGACATGGACATGCCCATGCAGAGGGCGCCTAAACACCACCGAAGTCCCTCTGCTTCTCAAGGCGCACGACGTTGGTGATGCAGGGTGCAACCGCCCGCAGAGCCCACTCCCGGTCGACGGGAGCCAGCTCGTCAAAGACGGCGTCCAATGGCACAAATGGATTCCGGTGACGGAGCCCTGAAAGGATTCGCCCGGCAACGGCGACGACAGCCCGCAACCCCTCCTTGTCCAGCTCAGCCCCCACCATCGTGCGGAGACGGCTCAGCTCCTCGGAGATATAGGTGAAGAAGGAGACTAGGTCAGGAAGCCGCAGCTCGTTGAAGTCGACCGGGTGGTCGACCGGGTTTAGCCCGACGGCCGGCATCATTGCGCTGGCACGACGGTAGGCATCGCGTAGTCGCAGCACGTGCGTGGCGACTTGGTTCACCAAGTGGCTGAGGCGATCCTGGACCTCGTCACGATCGGCCCGCTCGCGCTCCAGCCGGCTCCTTTGACGGCCTATCGTATCTCCCGCTTTCTGCAGCAACGCCGCCGACGCCTCGAGCATCTTTGTGGTGGACGTCTGCCGCTTTTGAAGCTCCGTGAACTCCCGCACATAACGGAGGAGCATGGCACTCCTCTCCTCCTTGAGCTCATGGAGCTCCATGTCCTTGGCCCTGAGCTCCGCATCCTTGGCATGGAGCTCCTATATTAGGCGCCTCACCTCGGACTCCGTGCTCTTCTGTGCCGCCATGGCACCAGGTAGAAGCAACGGAGAGAGGAATCAAAGGGGGCGAAACCATTGAAAGACAATGCAATCTACGGGAAGGCGGAGGGAGCGGGGAATCTTTTGGTTATCACCACGGTAAAACACCAGTAGACGACTTCTCACATCAGGGAGCAGTGGGTTTTTACTGGCGGAGTCATCGTGACTAATTGCTACCGCGCCTGCTCCCGTCAATCAAAAAATTAAAAACCCTGCCGCGCTTGCTCCCGTCAATCAAAAAATTAAAAATCCTGCCGCGCCTACTCCTGTCAATCAAAAAATTAAAATCCTGCCGCACCCAAACACCAGAGAAACGTCGCGGTGGATATTTAAATTTACCTGCCGGCAAGTAGATAAAAAAAGGGGTGAAAAAGCAAATGTGGTGGCGGCCTAGCTAATCGGTCGAACTAGCCCAACTAGCTAGCCACCGTGCTTCACTGATGTACTCGGCGGGAAAGGTGGTCTTTCATGATTTGACGACTCATTTACTTGCTTCGGCGCTACGACCGAGGAGGACCCAGAAAACGCGCGGTAGGGCGTCCCACGTCAGGAAGAATATATGCGTGCACCACCCAGGAGGACCCCGAAACCGTGCGGTAGGGTGTGCCACATCTCGGCACGGAGGAAAAATGTGCATGTAAAAATATACTGTATCAGACGTAGTACCTATGGTTCGACCTCGGGACCCAGCCAGTCGGTCGAAAACACCCCACTAGCCACACAGCTTCATCATGCAAATGTGGCACAGAGGATAGATGTGGTTAGATCTGTCTCGACCAGCCACAACGTCTCTTGTTCTAGGCGATTCTTCTATTTTCCAAGCTTTTTTTAGTTGTAATAACACCACGGCAAGCTAGTGCCGCTCTTCGTGTGTGCCCATGCAAAGGTTAGACGATGGAGAGAAGAGAGATTGAGATCGCAGACCTGGGACCCACCAGTAAGTGAGACAACGATCATGCACGTGTTGACGAGGCACTCCCTCTACTCTACTCAACGCAAGTACTGTATAAAATCAAGTTATGGGACAGAGCCAACAACTGTTCGTTTTTTCAGGCTATCGATTTACGCTTTGTAGTCTAGGTTGCCAGTTCAAATCTCGTCTTTCAGATTTGTTAGTTTTAGGTCCAAATTTGATTAATGACAAGTGGGATCCCCATGTGTTGTTCCGATATTTCACTGTAGGATGGGTTTTTTTGAACAAACACTTTGTGCGGTTAGACAAGTAACGGCACGAGTTACACGTATTTTGCAAGTTTACGAACAAAAATGACAGCGGCATAGAATATCACATCCACCCCGCAGCTTAGATACTATGGTGATACGAGTTTTTACACCGTTGGAAGTGAGATCCAATGGCTTGGGAGTAGTCTTTGTAATCATGCGCAATTTCCAAACTCTCCAAAGGTTTTTTTGCAAATAAAACATTCAGGCCTCGTGTGTGCCACTGCATCTTCGATCCAACGGCTCCCCGGTGCTCATATTAGGTGCTCCCCGTAGCTTAATTACCCACTACGGTGATATGTGCATCTAGGTCGTATGATCAGTGATCAGATGGCACATGTGTAGTACTTGTACTTTCTGCGCATTTCCCAAGCTCTATCAGCCGTATATTTCAAAAACATTCAAACCTCCTACTCTGGGACGTTAGATCTCAGTGAACTCGTATCACCATAGAATCTACGGTACGGGAGCACCTCATACTCTCCCGTGCCAGAAAACATAAGGTGCTATCGCAGCTTGGATGCTACGGTGATATGAGCTTGGAGGTCGTTTGATCTGAGATCCAATGGCATCTGAGCAGTCTTTGTGCTTGTAAGCAGTGGCCGAACTCTTTTGGGGCTTTTCTGCAAAAAACCATTCAAACCATCGAGGAGGTGTTGGGTCACAAATCCAACGCCTCTGAAGAGCTTGTATCACCAAAGCATCTAAGGTGTGGTAGCACATGATATTCTTACATACAGGAGAATATGATGTCCTCCTTCATCTTAGATGCTACGGTGATACGAGCTTCGAGGTCGTTGGATATGGGATCAAAGGGCATCTAAGTAGTTTTTGTACAAATTGTGTGCAATTCTCAAACTCATCAAGGTTTCCTGCAAAAATATTAAGACACATCATGTGAGCTGCTATATCTCAGATCTAGAAGCTCCAAGCAACTCGTATCGGCATATAGCATCTAAGGTATGGGGGCACATGATATTCTCCCGGGGAGGAGGGGTGGGGGTGCACAACCAATCGGTGGCTGGGAGGGTGGGGACAAATATAATCTAAACAACCCTAAACAGAGCTCCACAAATTTATCTAAGGTCGAGGGGTTGACCCCCGACAATCATAGCTCCGCCTAAACACAACATTTGCATGTACTGTAGTACTAGACTTAATATTCATGTTTCAGTCTCATGTTCATTTTAAATATTGAACTAAGGACCATCGATGTCTTACATTTTACTCCCTTCGTTCCTAAATATTAGTCTTTTTAGAGGCTTCAAATGGACTGGCACATACGGATGTATATAGACATATTTTAGAGTCTACATTCACTCATTTTGCTCCGTATGTAGTCACTTGTTGAAATCTCTAAAAGACTAATATTTAGGAATAGAAGGAGTATTTTTGAATTCGTGTCATACATGCATGGTTTGAAAAAATAGATGCACTATACTTATTGGATTGTTGTTGTGTTCGTGCGTGTGTGTCTCTGTGTGTGTGTGTGGTCATATGCTTGATACACACAAATTTTTCTCACCTCCATATTGTTCATCTTTTAAATTTGAATTTGCATTGGAAAACTTACTAGGGATACCATGAAATGTGAAATCCACGTTGAGATCACTATATCACAAACTCACTCTAATTCAACAACTCGTCATAAATCAATTACCATGTTAAGATTAGTATTTGCAAGGAAAATACGGGTATTGTAATACACACAGATTCATTCGGCAATTTAAAAGGTTCCTTCCGTATTCTCGAATGGTAGGACCCAACAGCATACCAGCCAGACCTTGGCTCATGTTGATCCTAAAAAAACCGGGCTCGTGTCCTTCGGTGGCGTGCGTGGTACGCACATTAGGCAACCCCAACCAGTCGAGCCTCAGCATTTCAAGTCGAAATATCTGGCGGCCAGAATTCCAGCCCTAGGAAATTCCCCTCATGTCCCCGGTCCATAATGACTACCGATGAACAATGGAGGGATGCTTTAGTAACTAGACAACATTACCTACCGTGCCGAGCACGGTTCAATTCCCTCGGTCGCCGCTCGTCAAGGTCACCCGTCAACTGCATTGCCTAGTACTACTACTACTACACCAGGATGAGCACAGAATTGAGCTCGTTTGTTCGTGCCTAGTACTCTCTGTTGGAAAAGGCAGTGCCTAGGAGGCGCTTAGGCACGCCTAGGTACTAGGCAATGGCCAAACGCCTCGCTTAGGGCATAAGCTGAAGTCTAGGCAGAGCAAGTAATAAATTCTCTACCCAAGCGAGAAATCATGCCATATTGCACTGATATGCCAAAAGGGCCATATTCCAATCGTAGTAGCTCGTAGTTAACATACTTATATGACCTAAATTAATAAAATACACATATAATAACCACATATACACCCTGATAGTAAAAGTTATATAACCGCCTAGGCTGCGCCTAGGGCGCTTAAGCACCGCCTAGGCACTAGGCGAAGGCTAACCGCCTCGCTTACGCCTACCGCTTTTTCCAACCTTGCATATATAAGGCAATGCACTGGTACGGAGGGATTATCCTTTTACTCTGCATATATAACTTGTCTGAAGTCTAACTAAGCAAAATGTTTGACCAAATACTTTCTTAAGAAATACAATAGGACAAATGTACGGCTTGAAAATTTATTGCATGATGCAGGTTATGATATTGTTTCGAATCCTTGATCTTAAATTTCAGAAAATCCAAAAGTGAGCATAAATTCTTGAAACTAAGCATGGTCACGTGATATGGCACAAATATTACTTTGTAAGTTTTTTCTTCAATTTGAGACCAGCTGCTTATGACAAGTTGCACAAATGAAGAGCCAAGGTATTTTGGAACAAAGAGCTGTCACGTTAAGGTGAACGCTTTCACTATTGAAACCATGGGCGTTTACGTGCTGCCATGAGTCCCCACTTCTCATCGGCAGGTGCCGTCCGAGCAAGCGTGTGAGTCGACGGGAGGCGTGCGAGCAGACCGCTGCGCTGACTGTCAGGGAGGCGTGCGAGCAGACCACTGTGCAGGCTCACCGGGAGGCGAGCCCTTTGACCAGGCTTGCCGCCCACTATCGTCCCAACTGCTCCCACTTTTAATGTCGCCAGCGCCGCAGTTTAAAATCAACCCCGCACTACCCGGTATCGCTACAATCCTCTCTCTTCCTCTCAGAATCTCCTATCGTCTACCTCCAACTAGCCTGGCCTAAATGTACGCCATGCCGCATCACGATGGTCTGCCCTTAGTGTTCCAGTTTCCTCAGGAAGACACCCAGCTGGAGTCTCAAGAACATAAGGCGCTTTGGGACGAGCTTGAATTGGCCTTGTGGGAAGACGTCGCGCCTGTCCCCGCTCCCGTTCCGGCTCCCGTCGCCCCGACTGCGCCAGCGCCCATCCCCGTGGCATTAATGGGCTGGGAGCCGCACATTGTCGCCGAGCTTGATCCCACGGGGTTCCACGAGGTCCCCGCCGACTTTCACACGCCCGTGCACCTGCCAGCGCATGCGCCTGCGCGTGCACTGACGCGCACGCCCATGCCGGTGCCCGTGCACCTGCCAGCGCATGCGCCTGCGCGTGCACTGACGTGCGCGCCCGTGCCGGTGCCCGTGCACACGAATGTCTTCGCCGCGCGTTGACAGCGCCTGTCCCCGCGCGGGTGCCAGTGCCCCCCTCGGCGGCATGGATGGCTGCCATCGATCACTTCCTTGCACCAACGCCAGTCGCCTCCTCCTGCTAGCTGACTCGCTTCGAAGTCCAGAACATTTTGGCCTTCCTTGAAGCTAGGCCAACGTCCAGGAGTACGCCAACAATAGCGCAAGACGCCGCCTTCGCTGTCGGTCAGTGGCCCGACGACACACAGAGCACGGCAGAGGAGCCGCTTCCCACCGCGAGACGCCCCCGCCGCCGCCGCGTAATCTAAATTTGCCATGAAAAACGTTCGGATTGCCATGCTTAAAATCTGAAAGTTTATCATTTCCATTTACTTTATATCGATCGTCGTATAATTTAAAGTCGGAGTCAGACTGAACGAAATGTATGGTTTGATCGATTGAATGTTCTACTAGAGCCATATCAAATTAAATATAAAACGTCATCAAGCCACATGTATTCCTTGTCATCCAACGACCTGGACTGCTTCAATGTCGAGCGCTCAACACGTTTAGCGTGTAGTTAATTTCATGCCAAAAATAGTGCTAATCACATGACAACACGCAAATAATATCCTAGTAGTTAATATCTGCATGCACTTAATATACTTCCAAATTAACGTGCATTGCACGTACACACTGACTAGTGCTGCTAGTACGTGAAACTGGTGCCGTGACTTGTGAACGCGTCCAGATATGGTCAACGGCAACATCGCCCGCGAGTTCTTCCTATTTGCCCATGCGTCTAAACGCATAAGGGGAGGAGAGAGAGAGCACACATGGAACCCACCAGTAAGTGAAGGCGAATAGTACTAAAAATAATATTACATGTTATCCATTAATTAGGCTGTGGTAATATAAAAACATTATGTGAACAAAGGGGGTACAACAACTGGATAGATCTGCGAACAGCTTCATGGTTCATGAAATCAAAATACTCATGGATCAACGAAATTCTTGTATTACTCACATTTATCGTAGTCAAAACAATGTAAGCCATTTGTTGGCATCTTTTGGTAGAACTACGTGTCGTACCATGGTGTGGCTCGGATTTGGACCCTGATGAGGTCGTCAAACTATGTAATTCTGCTAGTAGCTCGACTACGTGAGTAATACAAGTAATTTCCCGCAAAAAAGGGGGTACAACAAACATTGCTATTCTACGTATGTTGCCTATTGACGTGCGGCTTGAAGGCCCGGTCGCATGTTCGATCCTCGTCCTTTATTTTTTAATTTGTATATGGGTCCAAATTTGTTTCATGACATGTGGGCCCCTCGGTGTGTAGTTTGTAGCACTTTAATTTGTGGGTCGAAATTTGTTCCATTCCAAGTGGACTATCAGTGTGTAGTTTTGTAGCTTATTTATTATAGCTAGCCTATGGTATGATTGTATGTTGTGATTGTTGTCCTATGGACTAAAACCCTTTGGTTTATACAGACACCGGAGAGGGTTAGGGTTACACAAGGTTGGTTACAAAGGAGGAGATACCCATATACGTATTGCCTAGCTTGCCTTCCACGCCAAGTAGAGTCCCATCCGGACACGAGACAAAGTCTTCAATCTTGTATCTTCATAGTCTAACAGTCCGGCCAGTGGAGATAGTCCGGCTGTCCGGAGACCCCCTGATCTAGGACTCCCACAGTGGTCTTTTGTGATTTGACGACTCATTTACTTGCTTCGGCGCTACGACCGAGGAGGACCCAGAAAACACGCGGTAGGGCATCCCACATCAGGAAGAATATATGCATGCACCACCCGGGCGGACCCCGAAACTGCGTGGTAGGGTGTGCCACGTCTCGGCACGGAGGAAAAATGTGCGTGTAAAAATATACTGTATCAGATGTAGTACCTATGGTTCGACCTTGGGACCCAACCAGTCGGTTGAAAACAGCCCACTAGCCACACAGCTTCATCATGCAAACGTGGCACGGAGGATAGATGTGGTTAGCTCCGTCTCGACCAGCCACAACGTCTCTTGTACTAGGCGATTCTTCTATTTCCAAAGTTTTTTTTAGTTGTAATAACACCACGGCAAGCTAGCACCGCTCTTCGTGTGTGCCCGTGCAAAGGTTAGATGATGGAGAGAAGAGAGATTGAGATCGTAGACCTGGGACCCACCAGTAAGTGAGATAACGGTCATGCATGTGTTGACGAGGCATTCCCTCTACTCTACTCAACGCAAGTACTGTGTAAAATCAAGTTATGGGACAAAGCCAACAACCGTTCGTTTTTTCAGGCTATCAACTTACGCTTTGTAGTCTAGGTTGCCAGTTCGAATCTCGTCTTTCAGATTTGTTAGTTTTAGGTCCAAATTTGATTAATGACAAGTGTGACCCCCGTGTGTTGTTCCGATATTTCAGTGTAGGATGGTTTTTTTGAACAAACAGTTTGCGCGGTTAGACAAGTAATGGCACGAGTTACACGTTTTTTGCAAGTTTACGAACAAAAATGACAGCGGCATAGAATATCACATCCACCCCGCAGCTTAGATACTATGGTGATACGAGTTTTTCCACCGTTGGAAGTGAGATCCAATGGATTGGGAGTAGTCTTTGTAATATGCGCAATTTCCAAACTCTCCAAAGGTTTTTTTGCAAATAAAACATTCAGGCCTCGTGTGTGCCGCCGCATCTTCGATCCAACGGCTCCCCGGTGCTCATATTAGGTGCTCCCCGTAGCTTAATTACCCGCTACGGTGATTGGGGTAGTTTTGGGCCGAATGCGACGAAAATATAATCTAAACCGACCGGAATAAATGCCTACACAAATTAATCCAAGGTTGGAGTGCCCCTCGCAATGTAAATAGCTCCGGCTTTGCAAGGGATGGAGAGGTAGTAGCTTCAACGCGTGGAAGATACGGTGTGAGAAAGTGAGGTCAATCGAGAGACATATAGATAGAGAGACAAAGTGAGTGTGGTCCGACATTCATTGAACAAATATATATGCTCTGGAGAGATATTGTCCGATTGAGCTTTTTGGCAAGGGTGAGGGCTGTAAGATAGAGCTTGAGAGATGATCCAGTCACAGACGTGTAGATATATTTTGTGCGTGGGAGGAAGCAAGGTCAACCGATCACATAGGGTCGCCGTGTGATCGAAAGAGTGAGACGGGTTGGAGAAAGTGACCTAGATAGACGATGTGCGTGAGAGAGTATACAATGTGAATAGGTCGAATTGGGCTCAAACATGGTGATATATCGTTTTTGTCCGAGAAAGAGCAAGGTCAATCGAGACATATGGAGAGAGAGAGAGATTGAGTGAGCGTGGCCCACCATGAGGTCGAAAGAGTGGCGGTGGCTTGGATGGACTGACCTAGATAGACAATCTGCGTGAGAGAGAATAGAGTGTGTCGATCGAGGCCGAACAAGGAGATATATCATTTGTGTGTGAAAGAAAACGAGGTTAAATGAGACTCAGATAAAGAGAGCGAGATTGAGCGACTGTGGCCCGCCGTGCGGAAGAAAGAGTGAGACAGTCTCGAGGAAGTGACCTAGATATACAATGTGCGTGCGTGCGCACGGGAGGTTGGGGGGGCTAGATAGGCAATGCATGTATTTAGCGCGAGAGGGTGAGAGGGAGAGAGGGGGGAGAGAGAGAGCTCGGCATGGGGTGCAATGGCGGGTGTGTGAGGTAAATACATTTGGTAACAGAGTGGAAAAAGGGGTTGTGTAGTTGAGAGACTTTGAGATTGAAACATAGAGAGAAAGAATGAACGTGTGTTGGAAACTGATAGCTTCCTAAGGTGGTTGGGAGAGGAAGATTGACCGATACAGGAACTATGTAGCGTTTGTGCCAGGGGGGGCTGAAAACAACATTTGAATGTACATAGTACGAGACTTAATATCGATGTTTCAATTCGGTGTACATTGTAAGATTTGAACCGAGGACCAGGCATACGGGTAATTATTTCGAATTCGTGCCATACTAAGTTTCGAAAAGTTGACATTGACTTAGTTTGTTGTGCTATTTTGTAGGTCATATGTTTGAATCCATCCAAAAGTTTTGTCACTACCATGGTGTTCATCATATACATATGAATTTGTATTAGAAAAGTAGCGTGGATACAGTGAAATGAGAAATCCACGTTAGAATTGGAGATCGCCACGTGACACACACTCTAATTCATATAACTAACTACGTGACACACACTCTAATTTAAATAACTAATTATGTGACACACACTCTAATCCACATTAGCGTGGTTACCGTTTCGATTTTTTTCAAATAACTCCTCATTAATTAATTTATAGTACTCCCTCTATTCACTTTTATAAGACTTTGAAGACATTTCAGACAATGTGCAAAACAGTTCATTTTAAGTTGTCTGAAACGACTTACAAAAGTGAACGGATGGAGTATCTCGTTTCAAATGACTAATTATTGCAAGGAAAACACGGGCATGGTAATACATATAGATTCATTTCCAAATGAAAGAAGATTCGTTTGCATTCTCAAATGTAGGCGCACCAGGCAGACCAGGGTCGTGTCGGGCTGGACACTGCTTCGGTGCCTTAAAGGCAACTGCCTTTGGGTCACTGACATGTGGGCCAGCCACCTGTTGGGCCCACATGTCATGGACACAAAGGCAGGTGCCTTAAGGTACCGAAGCATAGTCCTGTCGGGGTGGTCGCGTGTGTCGGACGGACGTGTAGCACCCAGCCACCCACCCCCTCCCCTCCCCAAAAAGGACGACGACAATATAAGTTCATGCTTCCATGTTTCGGATTGAAATATCTGGCGACCCCAATTCCAGCCCTGCAAAATCTCTCTTCTCTACCATCCCCTTCCGCGCCCAGATTGCTCAAATCCCTAATTCGCCGCCAACCCTTGGATCGCCCCTCGTCTCGTCTCTTTCCCCACCGTTCCCCACCTCTGTGTCGGACGACGACGACGAAGACGACGGTTGCGCTTCACCACCGCACCGGAGCTACCTCATCTACGCCCTCATCCACCGCACCGGGTGGTCCACCGACAACGTCGTCCGCCGCAACCGACGTGCCTCACAGACACCGAGTTCCACCGCATCAGGTGCGCTTCACCGACGCCATCTCCCAGCTCACCGGGGCTACTTCACCGAGCACATCGTCGCACCTCCGCCCCCCGAGGCCGTTGGGGCTTCACCAACGGTCTCGTCCACCGCATCGTAGCGCTCCGCTGCCACTCAAGATCTGCATCCGTGCGCGGCCAGCCAACGCCAGCGCATCACCCTCAAGGGCTCTGAAGTGACCCACACTCTAGCTAGGCAAGCATGCCCAAACGCCGGCCCGAACTAGGTATCCACACATCACTCCCTTGTGCACTGTTCCGACGATGTTTGGATATCCTTTCACTACTCTCTTAGCTTACACGCCTATGCAACTCTGACTTTAACTTTTATTTCTTCTGGAGATATCATCTGAAACAAGCGAATCCATTGTTTAGCGAAGCATGACGGTGCTACGGGATCTGGTACACATCCTGCACACCCGTATAACCTTGTAAGTATCTGTCCTCCTGTACAACATCAAGGTCGATTCCTCTTATTTGATCAACCATTCGCCGTGTCAAAAATGCAGAGGGGGATGCAAGGAGCACAAGGCCTGCACATCCAAGCAAGTGGTAACATGGACTTGTACATGGAACATCCCAAGTGCAAGCAGAGCTGCAGTGAGCCTGTACAACGAGCTAGCGTAAGTCCCTGCATTTCATTTAATTCGTACTGGCATTCGTGTATGATTTGTGGGCAGTGGCTGATCCACGAATTCAAGTTACCAGGGGCGAACATTTAACTTAAAAAATACGAAGGCACTTGCACTCCGGAAATCAACATAACTTGAGAAATGTGAAGCTACATGCACTTTGAAAACCAGCAAATGATCCAATGTAGTTCAGATTATAAACACTAAATGATGCAAGCACCAAAAAACACAAAATGCAACATGGTGTACAAGGACTACAAACATGGTCTGTACCTGCTTGAATTATTCGTTCTCTGGCTGAAAATATCGAAGTGTAATTGCACGTATAACCAGTGGGCAAACTGCATATCAACATATCTATCCTGCACAAGTATGCCAATAGTTTCAAACAACAGATTAGAAAAGTATTTATGCTATGTTGTCATGATACGGGGACTTTCTGGTAGATGGCCTCGACGTTTCCTCAAGCGATGAAAATGCACTATAATTTGCTTGTCATCAATGCCTGCAAATCTCTGTCTCTCTCAACATAGTAGATCATCATTAGACACTAAATCCTTCAATGAGCTTGCAAAATGCTTGCATTAGATCCCTCATTAGACACTATATGTTCATCACCAGGAGCATGTAAAATGTTTGCATCAAATCCTTCATTAGCAGTCTGTTCATTAGACACTTCAGGCTCAAGAACAACATGAGCTTGTATGTTTGCACCGGAAACTTGATTAGATACATCATATTCAGTCAGTTCAGTATTGATTGGGGGAGTTATAAAATAAGTAGAAATTGGTTTCATTTTCTCATAGATTCCCTACATACAAGCAGTTTTACAACACCGTCAGGTTTAACTATTGGCCAGAAATTGAAGAGTTGAATTAGATATAATCAGGGATGTGATGTACCTGCTCATTGCGCATGCTACTCTTGCAAGCTGTGACTGTCCGTTTGCGCAAGCTTGATGCCATGCCCGTGCTGCCGTCGTTGCCTCCCATGCACGCTACACCCAAGGTTGGATCTTCATCTTCTTGTCCTTCCGTTAGCTTGAAGCCCGGCGATCGCCCTCCAACGAGGGCGCGAGGAAGTGCTGTGTCGGTCTGTCCAGCGGCGGCTAGGTTAGGAGCGAACCAGACTGGAGGCTGGAGCGAATGAATTGGGATTTTTCCTGCTGTCGATCGATATGGGAGGTGCTCGTTTGGGCCGCGAGCCTGCTATAGGGCCTTCCTTGCACTTATGTTATTGGCCCATCCAAATTGAAACATTTTTCTTCATTTTTTACATTGCCTGCTCGTGCGTTGGGACGAACAAAACTAGCATGGGCCAACCTAGATGACTCAAACAAGGTGCACACTTTCTAGCCACCTGAGGCGGCCGCCCATACCAGCCCCTATGGTGGCGTCGCCCCTTTTTGTGTGTATGATTGGATAGTGAAAAATATTCCAGTGGTGCTTTTGATTTACCCACAGAATGGTTGAATTGCTTGTTTCTATGAAATGAGTTCACCAATAATGTGAAGGATGCCAGTCTTTTCATCCTATTGTAGATTGCTTAGATCTCGATATGCCAAAAGTAATCGCATGAAATATACAGTAAAAGCCAGTGTGATGTGTTTGGCTACAACTAGTCTGACTACACGTCCTCATATAACATATCAAGGACGCACCATCTTACCAGATTAACCATTCGACTTACCCATGCAGTGTGGGAAGAAAGAAGTATTGGGACTGCGTATCCAAGCAATTGATGCCATGGACTCCTTCGTACAACCTTGTAAGCGAAAAAGAAGTTGCAGTGTGCCTGTACAAAGAACTAGCATAAGTTCAGTTACCTGCTTCTCAGAATTTTAGTTAGCCACTTATTGCAAAATTGTTCAATTACGTTGCTTGGCTTAATTTAGTTTGCTACTGATTACATAATGGCACAGCCTGTTAATAATATTGTAGACTGCGCCTATCTATGTGTTTGATACTTACTGTTAAGAATTATCTGTTTGCCTTAACTTAAATATCTACTTGTTTGTTTAACTGCTTTGCTGCTGCAACAGCGGGTTACAATGATGTTAATAACTACTTTTCAGCATCCAATTGAAACTCTTTAATTCTTTGTTTGTTTAACTGGTTTGTTGTTATAACTCCCAATTGAGATGTTTTGCTAACTTCAACTTTTCTGAATCCAATCGGAACTTTAATGGCAAAACAGGTTAGCCCAAGATCAAAGAGCGAGGTCCCCATGGACATTGCATCATCCCACAGCAGTGGCACCGGCCCAATCGTGCATTCTGAATTGCCAACTGCTGATGCTCTAGAGGCTAAACTAGTGGTAGAAAGAGATTCTGCTTCTGCACTTAGAGATGAAGTTGACATGTTGAGGAA
Source organism: Triticum urartu (assembly GCF_056163025.1). Classification (NCBI taxonomy): domain Eukaryota; kingdom Viridiplantae; phylum Streptophyta; class Magnoliopsida; order Poales; family Poaceae; genus Triticum; species Triticum urartu. The sequence continues at coordinate 479,451,129 of NC_141875.1, read as the reverse complement.
GCAAACATCACAATCACAAGCAGTACTCAAGACAACCATTAAATATTTGGTGGATTTCAAAATGAAGCAAGCTGAGACTAACCAGATTGTTAAGGTCCTGAAGGAAAAAAGGAAATTAAATTCCTACTTGGTAAATCATAGGTGAAATGTTCTTTCCATAGTTGAATAACCTTTGTGTTGTCTGTTCATGTAATCAATCAAACCATTTGTTTTAGAGATCATGTAATAATTATTTTTTTGTTTTTTGGTTTGTAATTTTATTTGAGCACAAGTCTGTATTAATTGATAAGACTCGAAGACATTTCATTTGGATTGTTGTGCCAGACCTACAAATATGCCAATCGGGCTGAATGTGCATTCAGCAATAGTACTAGTATAGATGGACCATAAGTGACACGCATCGGAAAGGGCCAAGATGCTGGCTAAAAAAAGGATGTTGTTGTAGCCAAAAAAAAGTACAGCGGCCTGGCTTATGTATGTTAGTTGATATTGTTGATCCATATACTCTATAAGTGTTTATATGTCTGTTAGTTCTGTACATTCTTGGTTGATTGACTCGGTATTTGAATCTTGATACATCGCTTGTATACATATCTAAATGGGAGTACACATTATGCTGCGTTGACATTTGAGTTGGACATGAAGTGTTCCAAATATTCGAATTCACCTTAAACTGGATTCTAGTTTCTGAATTTGAGTATCGACATTTGTAAACCATATTCATATATGACAGTGGAATACATCTTTGTCGTCCTTTTGAAGATATATGAAAACACATAGAATGATTTATAAAGATTCATATAGGAATACAAAATGGATTCGAATTTAGTTGCCAGGGTAAACGTGGATGCTTATTGTCCGAAAATTCGAAAGAAGCAGCAAAATGTCCACTCCCACGTCGGCTGACCGAAGCAAAGTGTTTGGGAGATGGAAATTACTGTCTACCCATTACACGGACAATCCATCGGCCCGATTTCCACTGCTCTAAATAGTGGTAGGTTAGTAACTTCAATTAGACGTGACACGACCGCCTCTGAGCCCATTCCGACACGGTGGGCGTCAAACATGGGCAGCAAAACTCATTTGATTCAAGCTCGTCCGAAAGACCTCTATTTCTCCCTCCATTCCCCATTCATACATGGTGGGCGGCAAAACAAACTCGACTCGGCCGAAATCAATGTAGGCTAATATTTTAAATAGGGGCAGATGTGTAACTTCCATCAGACGTGACACAACCGCCCTACCTGTCTGCCCCATTCATACACCGTGGGCACCAACCGTGGGCGGCAAAACACCCTCTCCTCGCCCAAAATTGTTACCGGCAAATATTTGGGAGATGTGAGATTACCGTCCTATCCCCAACCGACGAGACGTCCAAATTTTAAACGGGGGCTAAGTTCGTAACTTTCCCATATTTCAGACAGGCGTGCTCCAAAAACATGGTTCCCCGTACCTCTCCCTCCATTTCCCATTCATACACCGTCCGCACTAGAACACGCCATCCCCACACCAGCCTCCGCCCGCCACCCCATCCATCACCGCCGTCCTGCACCACATCCATCGCCACCGTCCTCCACCATGCCGGAGCGCCTACCAAGACCGCGTCGTCCACTGCTAGAGATGGACGTTTCTCATCCATGGCGACGGACCAATAGCCTTGCATCGCGTCCTCTCGCTTCATCGGCGCCGTCGTCCTCTTTGCCGGGGCCGCTCACACGACCTTCTCTTCCACCGCAACGGGACTTATCCCCCGATGCACCCGTCTACCGTCGCAGATCTGCTTCAACGCCACCGACAGCCATCGCACCCCCGATGCCTACACGGCGCCGCAAGAGAGGTGGTACTTCATATCTCCTCAACTTTTTGATCTCAACCAGAAAATAGATCTTAACTTGGGTGTGTAATTGGTCAGCTAAATTTTCCTAAATTAGTTTCGAAAATGCATGTTCGCCACTCGGGTGTGTATCTCTATAGGGTGCCCACGGTGGGCCGGCCCACCCTGGGATTTTGGGTCGTCCCAGGCCCCGATTCCCCTCTGTTCTGTTGCGCGCTTCCGATCTCTACTCGGCCCCAGCCGCCTGCCTCGCCGGCGACTTGCCGTCCCCGGATGGCATGACTCTAGGAGGAGACGCCGGACTAACAGGAGGCCAGGAGCCGCTCGCCCAACAGCGTCACCGCTGCCCGGCCGCGCCGCCGTGCCTACCTTCCCAGTCCGTTCAGGGCTCAGGCGTGCAGCACCCACCAAGCCAACCCGATTTATCCTGAGATACGTCCTCAACACTCAGCAGCCACTCCTCATCACCCATTTTCTAATTGATTCATTACTCATTAGGCAGGACTGTCATTAGGGTTTGTTGTGTGCTCAGTTCTACCTACACTTAATGGTTCATATGTATTTCGGTAATCTTTAGTACCTCTAAAGTTCACAGGGTTTTCAAAATTCCGGCCCTCAGAACAGAAACTAGTCATTTTGGATTGTTGGTCATAGTGACATTGACCCAGATTACTACTGGAAGCCAGGTTTGTTGACAATTTTACTTGTCTTTCTTACTCATTCGATATAATATCCAATTATTCACGTCGATTAGTTGCAAACAATAAGTGCTAGACAAACTTCTTCAATTAGATTTTGGACAGTCTCTTACTGCAGTTACAATTCTGCATACTTGTCCTAGTAAGCTCACAAGTAAATGATTGATTGACTACATCTATGCTTGCCTTGTCATATTTGTTGTCAATATTCTTTTAGGGTGGACCACCCTGTTTCTAAATACTGAAACCGTAGACATGAGTGAATAGTATTTCTCTATGTGATCTCATCCATCATGTGTGGGTAACGAACACTGCATTGTATAGAAAGAAAGTGTCATTTCCAGCTTTTACATAGGTTTCGATCTTTTACATGGAATACAATCTGCCTACTTGCTTTGTGTCGCACTACCAATACTCCACCCTTGAAGCTAAACATTACGCCACTCATAATTGGTTAGTTTATTTGTTCAAATACGAATTTCATACGATTCTAATGTTCCTACTTCAGTTTTGAAATGTGTGCCTGCCTGTTATAGAGACATAAGGGGTTTGTATTTCTGTGTGTGGTTTGGTCAGCACGGTTGGGGAGGTGAACTTTGCATATGCAGGGGTTTATAGGGAGACACTCTCTGAGTTGAATCCGCAATGCATTCCATAGATAATCTGACTACTTTTTATGTTTTCATGAATCTCAGATTCTGAATAGCATCATAATGATTATGAGCTTGCGCGCATGAAAAGAATAAAGCAGAACAATGCCATGGCTGTCAAACTTGGCATTAAGGGACTGAAATCAAGTCTGGATGCAATGCAATGCAAACGCTCTCCACCTATAGATTCATGCTCAGAATATGATCGTAACAGTGATTCTGAGCTAGAGGGAGACCTAAGTCAATGTAGCTCCCTAGTGGAGGAGTCAGAGGAAGATGCCCTATCTTATTCACCCATCAAGGTACTTGCTCTAACTTTCCAATGTTACATTGCTCGCACATATCTTGCAACTGATGCTTTCCATTGCTTCTACTTTGTTGAACTGCCATTAGCTTAGTTTACACATCGTGTATGTGAATACGCCCTGCCTATCCATTTTCAGTACATATTCCATCTATCATCATACCATATTTATCCATTCAAATGCTGTTCTTGTGTATCAGACGTTCAAAAGGAAGAGGGAGATTGCTGATCGTGGAGGAGCACAAGCAAAGTATTTGGAAAAGGTAGTGGCACCTGATAAATCAAATAGCCCATTAGGTGTAGTTGCAATATCACCTGACCCACAAAATACCCCAACTCTAGCAGACTCTAGCCCTACTACACTGGTCATTTCTAATGCCCCAACTCAGCAGACCCCAACTGCAACAAACAGTATGATTATGCCAGTTGACATAGCACCAGCTGTACGACGCAAAACCCCCATTCTAGCAAAGAGTACACCAAATGCAGTTGCCAAATCCCTTTTCAAACCAGAGAGGGCCCCAATTGCAGCAAATAGGACCCCTATTCCATTTCTTCCCAGTTTAGAAGACAAAGCTTATGTTGTTGTCAGGAACTTTGTGCGCATCTTTCCTTCATGGAAAGATTATACCGCATAGACAGAACAATTTCCAGTCTTCCTCCGCAACTTACGCGTAAGTAATGTACTAATGTTATTCATGGTCATTACTGCATATGTTTCTGCTTATAGAAGACACAAGATTTCATTCTTTTAAATAGGCGAGGAGCAAACTGGATTGTGATGACGAGCAAGGGTTGGCTACGCTTTTCAAGCACTCGTTGATGAAGTATCGTTCCTACCTAAGGCAAGCGCACTTCGATTGCAAGCCTCTGAACGAAATTTCTGTAAAATCTCCGGTGCTACATTTATCCGACGGTGACTGGAATAATCTTGTTACACATTGGTCTCGGCTGCAGCGTAAGGTACTCTCTATGATATCACATCACAATTTGAACTACATTTCTGCATTTGCCTTAATGTCTCACTTATACGAAAACTGTTAGCAGAAGAACATTCGTTCTCAAGGGACCACAAAATCTCGCAACTATACTGCACATTGCATTGCTCTTGTGAGTACCTCTTGCCCTGTATGACCATACTTACTTTCATAGTTGTTTGATTATGTAGCATCACTTCACATGTTAGCCTCGTAATCGTCCATTTGGTGGACATTATAAGATCCGTATGGAATCTTACATAAATTTAGAATCAACCCAATGCTTTTGAAGAGGTTTAGCTCTGCAGTCCTCTTGTAAGGACTGTACGTGGTCTATCACTGTACTTACATTAACAGCTCCTCCCTCCGTCCCATAATATAAGAACGTTTTGTACAGTACACCAGTGTTCAAAACACTCTTGTATTATGGGAAGAGGGATTGGTTCATTTTGTAGCATTCTGCATCTTATCTCCCTCGCCCACCATTTACTAAAAAAGATCACATCTATATTTAATCTTACCAACAAGTAGAATACACAGACAATGCCAGTGCAGAAGTGTAGCCCATTGCTCTTGTCAGTACATTTTGTCCTGTAACGCTTGTACTTCCAGGGATTTGTAGTTGATTATGAGCATCAATCTGCATCTTATCTTCATTATCCTCTATCCCTTCCAGTATTATCATATCTATAATTACTCTCTACAAAATGTAGAGTACAGGCAATGCTTATGAAGAAGATTCTGTGCTAAAATTCTTGAGTTATCCTTCCCTTGACATGGAGAAGGGCATTATAAAGCTGGTGTTAACTGTTAATGTAAGTCAGTCGTTCTAAAGCCTTTATCCTCAACTGCTGTTTAATTTGCTCATACTCCCTATCGTTTACTACTATTTAGTTTGCTGTTTCTACCAAAATGCATGTTTGTAAGAACTGTAAGTTCTAAGTTTTACTTGTAAAACCAAATTCCTTATTCATACCATGCACATTACTTAATACTCCCTATATGTATGCTTGTTTTTGTGGATCTATAATCCAGTGTGTGGTGAAGCAGCCCACGTTTGCACCTTGTCATCTCTTGTTTTATCTTACTGATGTGGCTGATGATATGAACAACATGCCATGCACATTATCCAAAATAGATACAATGATTTTCTTTGCCCTTCATCTATGCTTGTTATGTTGACATGGTAATCCAGTAGTGTGGTGAAGCTCCCCGCATTATGAACAATGCCAAATTATGGTATTGATATTTTGAACATACTCTTTATTTTCTAATTTGAAATTGGATAGAATTGACAGAACAGTTATCAGCTTTGTTTATACACATGCAAAACATGTCATCTCTCTGCTTTGTTTCAGGGTGATATGCCTGATGGCATGCACAAGTCTGCTGAAGGCTGTGAGACAAACCCAACATATATTGCAGCAAAGAAGGCAAAACATCTTGAAGATAGTGAGACAACCCCAAAGTCTTGTCCTGATGTAGTGTTCAAGTTACTTGAGACTAATAGTCAGACAAGCTCACAGAATTCGTTGTCTGAATCAGTTCGACTTCTTCAGTCCCAAGTTCTAGCAGAAAGGAATTCTGCAACTCAACTTTGACTTGAAGTCCTATCTCTAAGAAAGATTCCAGAGAACACCAATGAGAACCTCATCGCTAAACAGCTACACCTGGAAGCTATGACCAACATGCTAGGCCGGTCTCACAGCCTTGCTCAGCAGCTCGCGCAGCAGTTCCCCTGCAAGGCTAACCTTTCTTGAACTGTCTTGGAAGTGGTCTCGGTTCAGTATTATTTTGTTACGCTGCAATGGTGCCCAGTTTTTGTAATCTGCTTCTTCGTTGCGCTTTATGATCACTGGTGGCCAACTTCGATGACCAGTGGATGTAATATACCTTAAATCCTTTATTGTATAGTGTAGGTTTATTCTTAGTTACTATGCCGTAATTTCTTTATTGTATAGAGTAGGTTTGTTCTTAATTCCTACTAGTTACACAGCAGCCGAAATGAACCCCGGCCCATGATTGTGCGAATCAAATCACGGGCTTTTAACATGCCAAAATTGTCTCAGTCCTTGTTTGGCCCAATCAGATATCGGCTGCGAGCAGGCCGGATGCAAACCGGGCCGTAGTTAGGCCCAACTATATGATGGCATTTTAACAGGCCGAAATTAATATAGGGCCGAAATGTTAAACGAGCCCTTAACAGGCCAAACTAATATCAGCCCGAATTACTAAGTGGGCCTTTAGCAAGTGGGCCCAAAAGCATAGTGTCCAGTTGACGGGCCGAATCTGATATGGGCCATAATTGAGCCCAAAGCCTCTTAAAGGGTCGGACCTGATATGGGCCGTAATTTGGCCCAGAACGTGGTAGGCTTTTAACGGGCCAGATCTCATATGGGCCACTATTAGGGCCGGAGCGTGGTAGGGCATTAATGGACCGGATCAAATATGGGCCGGCATTTGGCCCAAAACATGGCAGCCAGTTAAAGGGCCGGCCTACTAGGGTCCTCAAAATCTTGTGGGCCTACAGCTGGGCTGGCCCATTAATGTCGGTGAAATCTCGTGGGCCTTTAGCTGGGTTGGCCCATTATGATCCGCAAGAATCTTGTGGGCCTTTACATGGGCCGGCCCATTATGGCACACAAAAATCTTGTGGGCCTTTACCTGGGTTGGCCCATTATGGCCCGCAAAATCTTGTGGGCCTTCAGCTGGGCCAGCCCATTATGGTCCGCAAAATCTCGTGGGCCTTTAGCTGGGCCGGCCCATTATGGTCCGTAAAATCTTGTGGGCCTTCAGTTGGGCCGGCCCATTTAAACTTGATGGGCCGATCCATGTGTCAACATATCATAGGCGCGTCTCGCCCATTGGATGAGTGACACCTGTGCCAATGATGATTTTACACGTGGAAGATCCCCATTGGTCGGGGCTGTTAACGGGTTATCAGATCCAAAACCCGACCCGATAGCTTAACGGCGTTCCGTTACGGTGGATGCCACGTGCCGGTCACCCTTGACGAAAGCACTTCTGTGACGCGTGATTTATCGTCATGGAAGTGGACACTTCCGTGATGATAATTTTGGTAATGTCATGGAACACTTCTACGATAGCACATGTATGACTATCTTGATTCTGTCATAAATTTGTCATGGATGTACATGCATGACAAAAAACGCGACCTACTGTGACAAACACGTATCATCACGGAAGTGTATTTTTTTGTAGTGAGTGCTCCCACTCACTTTTTTGTAAATACAGACTTCTCCAAAAGTCTGTATAAAACCATATGCTTTGATCACACTATCAAAGCATATATTCCAACTTCAAGAGGCTTGCACCAGTCCATAAATGGATTGCTGGAGTTTGCACACTTTGTTAGCACCTTTTGGATCTACAAAACCTTCTTGTTGTATCATATACAATTCTTCTTTAAGATATCCGTTAAGGAATGTAGTTTTGGCATCCATTTGCCAGATTTCATAAAATGTGGCAATTGCTAACATGATTCAGACAGACTTAAGCATCCTATGAGTGAGAAAATCTTATCGTAGTCAACACCTTGAACTTGTCGAGAACCTTTTTCGACAATTCGAGCTTTGTAGATAGTAACACTACTATCAGCGTCCGTCTTCCTCTTGAAGATCCATTTATTCTCAATGGCTTGCCGATCATCAGGCAAGTCAATCAAAGTCCATACTTTGTTCTCATACATGGATCCCATCTCAGGTTTCATGGCCTTAAGCCATTTCGTGGAATCTGGGCTGATCATCGCTTCCTCATAGTTCGTAGGTTCGTCATGGTCAAGTAACATGGCCTCCAGAACAGGATTACCATACCACTCTGGTGCGGATCTTACTCTGGTTGACCTATGAGGTTCGGTAGTAACTTGATCTGAAGTTACATGATCATCATCATTCGATTCCTCACTAATTGGTGTAGGAGTCACAGGAACAGATTTCTGTGATGAACTACTTTCCAATAAGGGAGGAGGTATAGTTACCTCATCGAGTTCTACTTCCCTCCCACTCACTTCTTTCGAGAGAAACTCCTTCTCTAGAAAGGATCCATTCTTAGCAACGAATATCTTGACTTCGGATCTGTGATAGAAGGTGTACCCAACAATCTCCTTTGGGTATCCTATGAAGACATATTTCTCCAATTTGTGTTTCAGCTTATCAGATTGAAGCTTTTTCACATAAGCATCGCAACCCCCAACTTTAAGAAACGACAACTTTGGTTTCTTGCCAAACCACAGTTCATATGGTGTCATCTCAACAGATATAGATGGTGCCCTATTTAACATGAATGCAGCTGTCTCTAATGCATAACCCCAAAACGATAGTGGTAAATCGGTAAGAGACATCATAGATCGCACCATATCTAATAAAGTATGGTTATGACGTTCGGACACACCATTACACTGTGGTGTGCCAGGTGGCGTGAGTTGCGAAACTATTCCGCACTGTTTCAAATGAAGATAAACTCATAACCCAAATATTCGTCTCCGCGATCAGATTGTAGAAACTTTATTTTCTTGTTATGATGATTTTCCACTTCACTCTGAAATTATTTGAACTTTTCAAATGTTTCAGACTTATATTCATCAAGTAGATATACCCATATCTACTCAAATCATCTGTGAAGGTCAGAAAATAACGATACCCGCCGCGAGCCTCAACACTCATTGGACCGTATACATCAGTATGTATTATTTCCAGTAAGTTAGTTGCTTGCTCCATTGTTCTGGAGAACGGAGTCTTAGTCATCTTGCCCACGAGGCATGGTTCACAAGCATCAAGTGATTCAAAAACCAATAAGTATGGAGTTTCTTCATGCGCTTTACACCAATATGACCTAAACAGCAGTGCCACAAATAAGTTGCACTATCACTATTAACTTTGCATCTTTTGGCATTGATATTATGAATATGTGTATCACTACGATCGAGATTCAATAAACCATGCACCTTGGATGTATGACTAGAGAAGGTTTTATTCATGTAAACAGAATAACAATTATTATTTGACTTAAATGAGTAACGGTATTGCAATAAACATGATCAAATCATATTCATGCTCAATGCAAACACCAAATAACATTTATTTAGGTTCAACGCTAATCCCAAAAGTATAGGGAGTGTGCGATGATGTTGGAACCACTTCCAACACACATCGTCACTTCACCCTTAACTAGTCTATGTTCATTCTGCAACTCCCGTTTCGAGTTACTAATCTTAGCAACCGAACTAGTATCAAATACTGAGGGGTTGCTATAAACACTAGTAAAGTACACATCAATAAGAAGTATATCAAATATACCTTTTGTTCACTTTGCCATCCTTCTTATCCACCAAATACTTGGGGTAGTTCCGCTTCCAGTGACCAGTACCTTTGTAGTAGAAGCACTTAGTCTCAGGCTTAGGTCCAGACTTGGGCTTCTTCACTTGAGCAGCAACTTGCTTGCCGTTCTTTTTGAAGTTCCCCTTCTTCCCTTTGCCCTTTTCTTGAAAATAGTGGTCTTTCCAACCATCAACACTTGATGCTTTTCTTGATTTCTACCTTCGTCGATTTCAGCATCACGAAGAGCTTGGGAATCGTTTCCGTTATCCCTTGCATATTATAGTTCATCTCGAAGTTCTAGTAACTTGGTGATAGTGACTAGAGAACTCTGTCAATCACTATATTATCTAGAAGATTAACTCCCACTTGATTCAAGTGATTGTAGTACTCAGACATTCTGAGCACATGCTCACTAGCAGAGCTATTCTCCTCCATTTTGTAGGCAAAGTACTTGTCAAAGGTCTCATACCTTTCGACATGGGCATGAGTCTGAAATACTAATTTCAACTCTTGGAACATCTCATATGCTCCGTGGCGTTTCAAAAACGTCTTTGAAGCCCCGATTCTAAGCCATAAAGCATGTCGGATTTCGGGTTCCGGCAAAACCCTCGAGGTTCGAACACTGGGGTGCGCACGAAGATCTCCCCTACCTAATCAAGCCCTTAGCCTCACTGCGATCTCAAAGACAAGCTCGACGAACACGCAACACAAGAGACACGAGATTTATACTGGTCCGGGCCACCGTTGTGGTGTAATACCCTACTCCAGTGTCTTGGGCTGAGGATGAACAGTACAAGGGAAGAACAGCCTCCTAAGGTGAGGTGTTCTTGTGCTTGGCCGACTTGTGTGGGTGAGGATGATCTGAATCCGTTGCCTCCTACTGTGGTGGCTAGTCCTATTTATAGAGGCCCTGGTCCTCTCCCCAAATATTGAGCGGGAAGGGATGCCACAACGGCCAGTTCGAAGGGGGACAACTAGTACAAGCTATCCTGACTAAAGGTGGTCTTCGCCTGCCAAAGGCTCTGGTGGTGACATCGTCTTGGGCTCCACGGTGACCTTCGTCCTGCTGGTCTTGGTCTCGTTGCACCGATATGGAAACCTTTGCATGATGCCTCGGGACTCCTCACCTGCGTTTGCCCCTTTAGCACCAAAGAGGAAACGAGGACACTGCGCACGCCGGCGCCCGCCTGGCTCCAGTCGTCATGGCTTGCGTCACTTGAACCTCGCGAGGTGTCCCTTGCCTTGATCTCTCCTCCCCTCGCGAGCCATCCTAGTGAGGCCGCTCCTGAGGAGGTCTTGTGTCGTCCGCCTCACGACGCATGGCCCCTCGCAAGGGTCTTGAGTGTTTGTTGGTGAAGATGGGCCGTACGGGGCCGCTGGTGGAGCCACGCTGTGGGCCGCAGGCAGGCAAGTCTGGGGACCCCCGTTCCCAGGACACCGACAATAGCCCCCGGGCCCAAGGCACGCTTGGACTTGGCTTCAAGGCGAAGCCAAAGGGCAAGTGTGGAGCGCCACGGGCCCCAACAGCCTGTGGCCTTGGTCGACGCATGGTGATTGATTGGACATGGGCGTCTCCGCTTCCCCATGCTGCCTCGGCAACTTTCCGACTTGACGAGTCCCTGCATGCAGAGAAAACCATCATTACCTGTGATCATGGGGATTGCCAGTTGGCCTTCTCCTGCTATAAATGAGGAGGGGGCTGAGCCCCCGTTGCTCATCTCTTCTTGTTCCGCTCCATTGTCCTTCCTTCTTGCTCCATTATAGTGGTGACTCCCATGGCGCCTATTCGGAGGTTTTCGGCCGCCGAGAAGGGGAAAACCCCCCGTGACGAGCCCGGGCCACTTCCGCCAAAGAAGAGGCCGAGCCACCGCCGCGATATGGTCGTGTGGCCGGAGGTGACGAGGCCTTGGTACGAGCGACCTCCGCTCGGGTACCCGCTGCCTCTGTACGCCCAAGCGGAGGGCTCCGCCGGAGGAGGCGACGAGCGCCGCCGCCCGCGCCGGGGCCGTGGTTGCCGCGCCGCGGTGACGCACGCTGTCGCCCCAGGAGTCCACGCGCGGACTCCTCACGCGAGCTCGTGATGTGGGCGGCGATGCCCCCGCGCACCTGGATCCGCTTCCCGCAGTTCTTCTCCACCGAGATGCTGCCGAGAGCCCCCCTGGAGATTTGGCTGCAGCACGCCGACTGCGACGCCCCAGCGACTGGAGCGGAGGTCGAAACCGTCTCCCCAGGAAAGATCTTCATGACCCGTGGCTAGGGCGAGGTTGCCTGGGTCTGCCGCGCGGAAGGCGCCCTCGCCATCCACTTCAGGTACGACTGCGCCTCCATGATGTTCTTCAAGGTCTTCAACATGGAAGGCCGCCGCTTGGAATGCTGCCCCGGAGGGGGTCATCGGGACGGTGCAGCAGCCAGTGCCGGGCACGCCGTTGGCTCCTCCAGCAGCAGCGTTGGCGCTCGGGAGTCCAACGACTCTCCCGAGCTCTACGAGACCTCGGAGATGAGCGACGACAGCCATGTGCCTCCGAGCTCTCGCCAGGCCCGGAGCAAGGCCGCGGCGTCCGGCCGTCGCCGTCGCTAATCTGGATGGGGTTGGCGCCGGCATCCCGTGGCCCACTATTGACGATGGCGTCGGCTGCGCTAGCGCATGTAGATAGGGCTCCTAGGAACTCCCCTCTTTTGTTCCCTGCGAGGAATCGAAACGAACCCCGTGGGGGTGTGTAAAGGGCGTGTAACGCCTTTTGTTGATATTATCCTTATTATGAAATTGGGCGGGCGTGTGTCCTGTTTCGGCTCAGTCTCCCCTTTCTATCCTCGCGACGGCTTGGTGCTCTACGCTGACAGGTCCCGGTCCCCAGGCAGGCTGTAGCCGTCGCTGGTATGCCAGGTCGCGATGCCGTGGTCAAGGCCAGGAGGTGAGTGGCCCAAGGTCCGGTAAGAGCTCCTGAGACGCGATGCTCAGGAGGTCCCCTTTAGCGCGCAAGCGGCCACCCGGAGGTAAGAAAGGGAGGCAACGTTGCCGTGACAGGGCTGCAGCAAGTGAGAATCCTGTGTTGTAGCGATTGGTTGATCCGAGCGTGAAACTTATCTTGGTAGTCTGGAGTCGTTTCCTTGTGTTGCGCCAGACTCGTGCGTAGGCAGCCATGGCGCAGCTAGGTTAGGCCCGTGTGTGCTTCCCCCTCTTCTCCACGCTCTCCTTTGTGCTCTACGTCCTCAGGTCCCGGCCCTCAAGCGAGCTCAGCCGCCACAGGTATGCCAGGTCGTGATGCCGTGGTCAAGGCCGGGGGGTGAGGGCTGGAGAGCCAGTAAGAGCTCTTGAGTCGCGATGCTCAGGATCCCCCCTTTTAACGCGCAAGAGAATCGCATGGGAGAAGAAGTAGGAGCCTGTGGTACCGCCTGCTGTCATCTTAGGAGGTTCCTGCAGGTCAGCATGAGGGAAAACACAGATTGCCACGATGATTGCCGGTCTTCCGTAGGTCGCCCTACAAGAAGATGAAGGCACTGAGGGCCTGATGAGGTGACGTGCACGGGGCATGCCGCGAGCCAGAGCTCGACCACTTAGATTTGTCGGTGCTGTAGGGATGGACCCGAGCACAGGCGCCGTGCCAGAGTGTGTAGCTCCCGTGGTGGGTGACAATCAAGCAGGTGATAACCATAGATAGATTATGCATGGAAAGCGAACGGGATTAGGTAAACGCAAGAACGATACACGCCGCCGGGCCGGACCCAAGCGGCTTGGGGATGAGGCAGCCCGAGGGGCGCCCCCAACAGAGTAAGCTAAAGATGTAAAGGGATACATGCCGCAGGGACGGACCCACACGGCCTGGGAATGATGCAGCCCGTGGGGCGCTCCTAGCTATATAAACTTGGAAAATGTCACCTGGTTCTGCCGTTGAAGGAATGTTGGGGTAGCTGAAGACGCGTAGTGAAGGGGTTGCTCCTCACGAGCCACCGGGACCCTGAGCCTCGGGAGGCTCTGGGGGTCCAGGCGGTTCCTTGAGGACCGTCTCCATCTCCTCCAGGACTGCGTGATGCCTAGCCTCCTGAGCCCCCAGGATGCTCCGCGGGTTGCGCTGGAAGGCGGACGCCACACTCGGCAGGGCAAAAGGCATGCGAACGTAGCTGTGAGGTGGGCCCTCGCAGCGTCCTACGCGCGAAGCCAGAAGAGATCCTGAGACGCGGCCCTGTTGAGCCCTGGGATGTCGATGCAGACGCGCAGCCCGCCATCCTCGCCTGGATGGGGAGCCGCGCCAGGTGAGCGGCGGTCGCTGCGCATGGATCTCGCATCCTGCAGTTCCTGAGTGGTCTTGGCAATGAACTCCTGAGCGCCGGGCGCTCCTCATCCGGTGTTCTCCTGAGGGAAACGTGCTTCGAAGCACGCCTCCACGTGGTGCCTGAGCGACTCCCTCATGATATTGGCAAGGTCGGAGGCCCTCCAGAAGAGAGCCCCCGAACCCTGCCCGAGGAGCGCGTCGGGCGCTCCTTCCTATGCAAGGGAGGGAGGCGCCCTAGGCGCAGGCGCCGATCCTGACATGGCTCCACTTGCGGCGCCGCTCTCCTGAGGCCCTGTGTGGAGTAGTAGCTTCTTCTTCTTGGGGGCGACCTCAGGAGGGTACTTTGCTGCATTGTTGTCTGGGTCTTCGATTGACGTTGCTTGGAAGGCGCGCTCGAGGGAGCACACCGCATCTCTTTCTTTGCAGGGGACTGTGATGATTCCGCCGCTCCCTGGCATCTTGAGGACGTTGTAGCCGTGGTGTGTCACTGCCATGAACTTGGGCAGGGCCGGGTCCCCGAGGATGGCGTTGTACAGTGCTACCTCTTGAGCACTGCATTGGATTTCCCCGAAGAGGATAGGATGATGCAGCAAAGTAGCATAAGTATTTCCCTCAGTTTTTGGGAACCAAGGTATCAATCCAGTAGGAGGCCACGCGCGAGTCCCTTGTACCTACACAAAACAAATAGCTCAACACAACCAACGCGATTAGCGGTTGCCAATCCCTTCACGATCACTTATGAGAGTGAGATCTGATAGATATGATAGATAATATTTTTGATATTTTTGATATAAAGATGCAAGATAAAATAAAAAGCAAAGTAAAAAGCAAAGCAATAATAAAGTGATTGAAGATT